>NC_044316.2:56387604-56687604 GCF_007474595.2 Lynx canadensis
CCCCTCCCCTCCCCTGCCCACCCCTCCCTGACTCCCAGGCCCTCACTGCTGCCTGCAGAAAGCACTTACAGTGGGAAACACTTGGGAAGGGCTGTCCTCAGGGATGAGGTGACGGCCACATGAGAGCGGGCTGGGTAGCACGGGCTGTGGCGGTCCCCAGGGCCCGATCTCGGCTGGGGCTCACCGGCCTCCAGCTCACAGCGGAGCCCTTCCGGGGGCCTTGCCTGCAGCTGGACAGGGTGGCCCGTGTGCCCGCTGGGGGGGGGGGCGGGGTGGAAGGCACCTGGGCTGTGGCTCCAGGGCTCCCAGGGTGGGTGGTAAGTCTTCCCCGAGGCTGCGTGAGCTCTCCAAGCGCACAGAAGACCCCCCTGCGCCCCGACACTCTGTCTCTGCACGCTAACCACGGCCGGGTGTCGGCGTGTGATTTCCGAGCACCTTCTTTCCTTCCGTCCCTCCTTCCAAAATCCCCTCAACACCGGCCGTGTGCCAAGCACCGCCAGCCAGACGCGAGCTCCCGTCCTCACGGGGCCTCTGTGCAGGCTGGTGGAGACAGAAAAGAAACAGTAGGAAAAGAATCTGGCGGTGAAAAGGGGGACGTTCCAGAAACTGGCAGGGGGAGGCTCCTGTACCTGAGTGGTCGGGAGAGCCTCTCTGAGGAGGTGACATCTAACTTGAGACTTCATCAACAGGGCCAGCCCCGTGAAGAACTTTCCAGGCCCAGGAAGCAGCAGATGCAAAGGCCCTGAGGTGGGGACAAGCCTGGAGCCCTCAAGGGGCAGAAAGTGGCCTCTGGGGCGGAGCAGATGGGGACAAACACACTGTGGGACGGGGCTAAATGGCCAGTGTGATTTACTTTGGGCTATTTAATTTTTTTTATTGTGGTAAAATACACATAGTATAAAACTTCCCATTTTAACTATTCCTTCCCTTTTCTTTTTTCTTTTCTCTTTCTTCTTTCCTTTTCTTTTTCTTTCCTTTTCTTTTCTTTTCTCTTCTTTTCTTTCCTTTCCTTTTCTTTGTCTTTCCTTTTCTTTTTCCTTTTCTCTTCTTTTCTTTCCTTTTCTTTTCTCTTCTCTTCTTTTCTTTTCTTTCTTTTTTCAGAGACAGAGTGCACAAACAGGGCAGAGGGAGAAGGAGAGAGAAACCCAAGCAGGCTCCACACTCAGTGCAGAACCCAACTCAGGGTTCCATCCCACGACCCTGGGGTCATGACCTGAGCTGAAATCAAGAGTCAGACACTCAACCGACTGAGCCGCCTCTTAACCATTTCTCACGTGGACAGTTCGGTGGCACTAAGTCCATTCACCTTGCTGCGCAAGCACCACTGTCCGTCTCCAGAACTTTCTATCGTCCCAAATTAAATCTCTGTCCCTGTCAAACACTACCTCCTCATTTCCTTCTCCCCCAGCCCCCAGAAACCTGTGCTCTACTTTGTGTCTCTGTGAATTTGGCTGTTCTAAGCGCCCTAGGTAAGTGGAGTCATACAGTATTTGTCTTTTCGTGTCTGGCTTCTTTTACGGAGCATCACATCCCGAACGTTCGGGAGGCGTTGGCGTTTCCTTCCTTTTTAAGGCTGAATAACATTCCATCGTATGGCCGGACCACACTGTGTTTATCCACCGATAGATGCTTGGGTTGTTTTCCCCTTCGGTTACTATGACGAGTGCGGCTTTGAACGTGTCCGCACCAGGGAGGGGTTCCGGATATGCAGTGAGTGCATGGCTGTATTAGTGTTTCTTTCTTTTTTTTTTTTTTATTTTGTTGAATGTTTATTTATTTTTGAGAGAGAGAGACAGAGCATGAGCGGGGGAGGGGTAGAGAGAGAGGGAGACACAGAATCGGAAGCAGGCTCTGGGCTGTCAGCCCAGAGCCCAACACAGGGCTCTAACCCACGGACTGAGAGATCATGACCTGAGCCGAAGTGGGACGCTTCACCGACTGAGCCACCCAGGCACCCCTGTGATGGTTAATTTTATTTGTCAACTTGACTGGGCCACCGGTTGCCCAGATAGCTGGTTAAACATGATCTCTGGGGGGGCCGGGGAGGGTGGTTCTGGAAGAAATGAGTAAAGCAGGTGTCCCGCCCCAATGCAAATGGGGACCGTCCCCTCCACCGGGGGCCCGAATAGAATGAGAAGGTGGAAGAAGGTTGCATTTAACTGCCTGGCCCTGAAGTCCGCGGGCCCGGCCTGCAGGTGAGCCCATTCAAGGACAGCAGCCACAGGCCCACCATCTGCACCGGGAGAAGGCCTCTCCCCGCCGTCTCTCCGCGGGACCATTTCCGCTTTCTTGCCTCGGATTTAGAGCCTCTCACTTTTTTACGTCCTGCCAACTGGCCTGGAGCTCGGGGGGAGTTTAAATCCCCCGGGTTTCTGCCCCAGCCTGAGGGAGGCCGACGTGTCACCAAGAAAGTGATGGGGCGAGAGCAGCGGCCTTCGGAGGTCGTGGTCTTTGGAGGATCCGATGACAGCCTCGGCCCCTTCCCTAGGACACGTGCACTCACACGCTCACACACACATCCACACCACACATTCACACAGGTGGCTCCCCACGCGTAGGGAGGCCACGGGCCTGGGGCCTCTATGTAGGAAGCCTCTACGAGGCTCTTGGGCTGCGAAGGGGCACGTGGGGAGGGAGGTGTCGCCCAGAGTCGGGGAGGGGGCCCTGCCCCTCCCAGAGCGGGAGCAGTGGCACTGGGGTCCCTCTGCCGACTGGGCCGGAGGCTCGAGGGACGGTGCCCCCCAGTGTCCCCCAGGTGAGTTCCCCCACCTGCAAGGGGGCCCCAGGGCGTGAGGCTTCCTCGAGCTCAACACCATCTTAAACACGCGACCCCGTCAAGCCAGCTGGCCCTGCGTCAACCCTGCGGGGGGGATACTGCTGGACTCCCATGTTTCACAAGGGGAAAGTGACACCCAGAGCAGTTGGCCCGCCCAGGGTCACACGAGGCTGGAGTCCGGCCCTCTGGCTCTGGAGGTCTTAGCCCTTCACTTGACTTCAGATGGTGCCCCTGTCGGGTCAGGTCTTTGCCCATTTCCCTCCGATGTCCAGCCCTTCGGGGAGACCCTGAGCCTTTCAGCTGCCCCAGCAATTTCCTCGTGTCTGTCAGCACGGCCCGCGGTCCCAGGCACTGGCCGGGGCGGGTCGCCCTGGGGCAGTGGCCACCTTCCTCACGGTCTTGTTGTCACCCGGTTCTCTCCACCCTCTCCAAGGCTTAGGTCTCTGAAGGCAGTTGGGGAGAAGGAGGAAGAACTCACCACGATGAGTAGTGACCACGGCCCCACGCCGGGCGCCGGCCCTGGGCACGCACGGGACACATGCCATCTCGCTGGCCTCTCGCACCTCCCCGTCGACTGTCTCGTTTACAGGTAAAGACCAGGAGGCTCCTTGGGGCGCCTGGGTGGCGCAGTCGGTTAAGCGTCCGACTTCAGCCAGGTCACGATCTCGCGGTCCGTGAGTTCGAGCCCCGCGTCGGGCTCTGGGCTGATGGCTCAGAGCCTGGAGCCTGTTTCCCATTCTGTGTCTCCCTCTCCCTCTGCCCCTCCCCCGCTCATGCTCTGTCTCTCTCTGTCCCAAAAATAAATAAACGTTGAAAAAAAAAAAATTAAAAAAAAAAAAAAAAAAAAAGACCAGGAGGCTCCAGAACTCACGGAGCCTCGGTGATTTGCTCAGAGTCCTGGTGAGTGTGAAAGGCGGGCTGGAACCCAGCCCCCTGGGCCCCCGACTCTCAGCCCCAAGTGCATTGCCTCCCGCGGGTCGCTCCCAGCTGACCCCCGCGTCTTCAGTGCCCGTGACTGCAGCTGCTGGGCTTTGGGGTGGCCCGCTCATGTCCCCGGGGGGCTCGACGGCTCTTCCTTGGGCGGGTGGTGTTAGGAAAAGGGCTCCCGAGTTGCTGGCTCACAGACAGAGCGTGCGTGAGAGAGTGCCGCGGTTGGACGTTCCAGCCTGGACCCAGAGCGGGCCTCCGGAGCGGGGTCAGACTCCTCCCGGCCATCCGTCACTCTTCCCACGCCCCCCTGTCATTCTGGGGGGTCAAGCGCCGCCGTCTGGACTTGCCCAGTGGCAAGCTCGGTCATGCAATCAGTCACCAGTGAATTCATTCTGCTCTTTCATGGCTCACAAGCGCTCGGTGGGGCCACCCGATGGGTGGGTCGTCACTCGTTGGCTCCTGGTCTCAAGTGCCTCTTCCTGCAGCCACCTGACTCCTCTCTGCCTCCACCCGCTCCCCTTACAGAAACAGGAGGCTCGGGAAGCAAGTGATCGTTCCTGCTGGAGCGGCCGGGCAGAGCCAGAGTTCTTGGCTCTGTTGACCTACTTCCTCCTGCTGCGAGTGAGGCCTGCTTCCAGCCCTGGGGAGCAAAGGCTGTCCTTGTTTCTCTGCTCCTCTCTGCTCCGGGGAAGAGGCCACACTTGTCCCTCTTCTGTGCGAGGGACAAGCTCGTTTGCCCCGGTGTCGCCGTGAACCACCGACCCTGCGTTCCTCAGAGACCTGGACACATGGGTCTGAGGACGGAGCCTTCCAGGCCGGGCCCTTTGTGTACCGAAGGTGCTTGACGAATCCTGGTTACATCAACGCATGACATCCTCGGCTCTCCCGGCGGCTGGGATGAAAATCGTGAATTCCTTTAGTTAAGAGTCCTTGCCTGGGGAGCAGTCAATTTCATGGAGGGGGCTGTTCAGAGGAGAGAAGGCTGGTTGGTGCCTATCTAGCCATTCAGAGTCATTTCCTGCCCCTTCTGTGGCTGGAGCCGTCAGAGGGCATCTTGGGATATAAGTACGACAAAGGCAGATCCTCGTACGTTTTGTTCACGGAGTGTCTCCCGCCCGTGCGACAGCAGGTGGCGCATAGTAGGCCCTCAGTAAACCAACAGGGAGCTGACGGGGGACAAGAAAATACTCTGTGGACCTCCCCCACCGACCTCTCCGTCTTCGCCTGTCTTTTAGCTCCGCTGAGGCACCGTCTGTATCGACGCGGACGTGAGAGCGACCTTGGTTAAGGAGTTTCTAGACCTTTTCAAGCAGAGGCCCTCTTGGACCACCGTCTCCGGTGGCGGTGGCCGGACCGGCCGCACGTGAGCCATATCCCTGGGTCTCAGGCGTCAGCTGAGGGGGCCGCGGCCGCAGGAGACCCTGGCTGACGGAGATAACATTTGACAAACAGGGGGATTGTGTCTTCCTCCTCCGCCCCTCTGTTAGATATCCGGCGTTCTTTATGGCTTTGCTCAGGTAGATCATTCATTGCCATAAATTTTGTTATCTCCGGCGCTTTTCCAATTATGGATAACAACAGAAAAGCAGTCATTGGTTTCTAAAAGGTCATCAAGATATAGAGCCCGTTTGGGAAGGGAATGACTTATGCAGTGGGCTTGTATAAATCTGGAGAAGTTTTATGCACAAGTTGAACAAGAAATGTAAGTGAGAGTCATAAAATATATCAAGATTTATGGCGCCGCAGCTGATGAAAATTGCCTCTCCTTTTGCTGTTTGTGTGGGAATTGTTTGTTCTTTCCGAGTGTTTTACATGGGGCTCGCGGGCCAACAAGGCCCCGTAAAGCCCCGCGAGTGGCCAGTGGCATCTGAGGGCATGGCGACCGTTCGTCACGGCATAGGGTCAGAACCGCGGGCCAGAAGGGGTCTGGGAAACCACGGCTGATCCCAGCGCCAAAGAGGCTCAGGCCCTTCCACGAAGCTGTTGCGTTTTTGGCGCCTGCCCACGGCGAAAACCATCGCTCCCGCGGATGTCCGACCAGCTGGTCACCACGTCACTCCTCTGAGACAGGGAGTGGGACATCGGGGGATGGCGGCCGGCTGTTACTCGAGGTGGTTCTCAGACGACCACAATGGACTCATTGCAGATTCCCAGCCTCACCCCCCTCAGAGAGCTGGGCTTTCCTGGTCGACCTTGGACCTAGGAGTGCACGTCCCAGATGTCTCATGGGCACCCTGAGGTTTGAGAGTGCCCCCCATGGAGCTCTTCCCTTTTCCTTCCCTTTTATGGACAAGAGGTGAGGTCCAGAGCCGTGAGTGGTATAGTTAGCGGCATAGTTGGGACCCTCTGCCTTCTAGGGACCTAGAAAAGTAGACAGGAGGAAAGTTCCAGAACCTGCAGTCAACATAAAAAGCTTCAGGGGAAGGGCGCCTGGGCGGCTCTGTCGGTTGAGCGTCAGACTTCAGCTCAGGTCATGATCTCACGGTCTGTGGGTTCGAGCCCCACATCAGGCTCTGTGCTGACAGTGCGGAGCCTGGAGCCTGCTTTGGATTCTGTGTCTATTTCTCTCTCTGGCCCTTCCCCTCTCGAGCTCTGTCTCTCTCTCTCAAAGTAAATGAATAAAACATACATATATATATATAAAAAAAAGAGGGGCACCCAGGTGGCTCTGTCGGTTAAGCATCCACCTCTTGACTTTGGCTCGGGTCAAGATCTCACGGTCTGTGGGTTCGAGCCCCACGTCGGGCTTTGTGTGGACAGCTCGGAGCCTGGAGCCTGCTTCGGATTCTGGGGCTCCCTCTCTCTCTGGCCCTTCCGCTCTCGAGCTCTGTCTCTCTCTCTCTCTCGCTCAAAGTAAATGAATAAAACGTACACATATTAAAAAAAGAGCTCCAGGGGGGTGGTGTCCTGGAAACTTCTAAATGCAGCCTCATCAGGAAAGGTCGTTTCCCCTGGAAGGCACTCAGCGGCCCAGCCCAGGGTCTCCGCTGCTCGTCAGCGCTCCGTGGCCCTGCCACGCCAGCATCATCTGTGGGGCCGTGTGCGGGTCAGTGTCTAACTGGCTTTCTGACGTTCGCCAATTCCCATGGTGTAAATACCCCCACTGCGGCCAATTTCACGCTTCCCTGACTGTGGACTTGGGAAGACAGCTGCAGACTTGGTGCTCACCAGCCGGTCTGGGCCCATCACTGCCTCTGCGTCCCAGGACGTGAGTGGGAGGTAGACAGAAATGGATCCGGCCTGAGGAGGAGGAGGCTGGCAGCTACTTGAAGGCTGGGCGGACAAAGAGTCGTGCGCAGGAGGCCAGCCGCTGGGGGCCGGGGCGGGGGCCGGGGGGGGGGCGACCCACGTGGGCAGGGAAGTAGCCAGCCTCGGGACCCAGGGGACTCGAGTAAGCCCAAATGGCCCTGGGGCTCGTGGTGTAGGCTCCCCGCAGGGCACGGGACCTCAGGCACAAGGCTGCTTGTCACCGGGTCCCAGACAGGGGCCTCTTACGCCTCTGGTGCCCAGGAATCTCCTTGCCGATCGATCGGAGCAGACGCTTCCTGCCGGACACAGGGCAGAGGTCAGAACAAAGTGCCAAGTCCTGCTCTTGAGATCTTCCTTCCTCGGACCGGCTACACCCCCTCGTCCATCGCCTGCTTCCGTCCCCTCCCACCCAGGCCCCACACTCCGGTGACGGCGTGGGACCCGGTGAGCCCCCCAGATGGCGGGTGCTTGGCTGCCTCCTGGGTCTGGCTTAGGCCGGCCCGCCACTTACAATATCCAGTGCACGGCTGTTTTTGGTTTTGTGGAAACCCCAGGCTTTCCTCCCGGCTCTCTGCCAACGTTGCCGCTTGGCGGGGACCTTTCCCGGTCCCCCCTCCTCCACCATGGACGGACCTCCCCCACCCTGACCCCAAGACACCGTGCACCTTCCCAACAGCGTGGATGACGTCGGCCCTGTGTGCTCATGGGCCCTTTCCAGTGACCTTGACGATGTTTCCCTCCACAGCGGCCGTTCGTGTGCCCTTAGGACTCCAGGCCAGTGGCTCCCCCGCCTCTGTGGCCCCCGTAGCACGTGGACCTCCCGTCCCAGGCCCGTGGACGGTCCCCCCGCGACGGGCTTGTCTGCATCGGTCCTTGGGCAGTGACCGTCTTCTTTCCCCCTTCTCTCCCTCCCGCCTCATTGCGCTCGATCGGGAAGAGGAGTGGTTTCGTGGCGAAAAACTCAGGCCTCTGGTCAGAGAGTCCTGGGTTCAAATCTCAGCTCCGCCATTTACGGCGCCTGTGATGGTATCTGTCTGGTCCGTTTCTGTGGGCCTTGCACGGGAGGACGCAGACAGAACTTCAGACAGTGCCTGGCTCATGGCAGGTGTGCCCTGTGGATTGTCTGAAGGTTTGTTGTCATAATAGTCGCTGTTGGGGCACCTGGGGGGCTCAGGCGGTTAAGCGTCCGACTTCCAGGTCGTGATCTCGCGGTTCGTGAGTTCGAGCCCCGCGTCGGGCTCTGCGCTGACGGCTCAGAGCCCGGAACCTGCTTCGGATTCTGGGTCTCCCTCTCTCTCTCTCTGCCCCTCCCCTGCTGGCCCTCTGTCTCTGTCTCTCTCTCTGTCTCTCTGTCTCTCTCAAAACTAACTACACATTAAAAAAAAATAATCACTGTTATCAGGCAGCCCAGCCTCTGTGATCATAGAGTGTCACCCCCTGTGTCTGTGCTGCCTCCTTTTTTCTCCAGCTGCGTCGTGTGTTTGCCTTACCGTGGCCGAAAGCCCATCAGGGCACACAGGGGAAGCCCTCACTGTGCCCGGCACACAGTGGGTCCTCCGTAACCGAGCTGAAGGGCTAGCCTGGCACCCTCTCTTCCCCCTGTGTCCTCCTCCTCGGTACCCTGTCCCTCACCCTCATCAGGGCGGCACACAGATGAGCTCCAGAAGGCTCCGGGTCACCCATGAAGGTGCAGCAGAGAAGTGAGGCCTCAGGAGAATGGCCTTGGGGTGAAGGGGCTCAGTCTGAGCAGAGACAAGGAGGCAGGACTGTTTCTCGCATTTATTATCTGTTTAAATTATCGTATTGTTTTTTATTTATTGAAATTCATTTGAATTTCAAATTTATTGAAATTTATTTATTTTCGAGAGACAGAGAGAGAGAGAGACAGAGCGTGAGCAGGGGAGGGGCAGAGAGAGAGAGGGAGACCCAGAATCCATAGCAGGCTCCAGGCTCCGAGCCGTCAGCACAGAACCCGACACGGGGCTCGAACTCATGAACCGCGAGATCGTGACCTGAGCCAGTCAGGAGCTTCACCGACTGAGCCACCCAGGCGACCCTCCTTCCCATTTAAAGCCCAGTTCCGGCCCCTCTTCTCACTGCCCCCTTGGTCAGGCCCCCAGCCTTCTCTTGGGGTCACAGCCCCTGTGTCTGACACTGGGCCAGGGTGGAATCTCCAATGACTGATGCGAGCCCGTGGGGGACAGGACGGGGGACAGACTGTCCCCACCAGGGCTCCTCTCCAGGAGAAAGGCCAGCTGTGAGGCTGTGTCGGCCGGCAGGCTGATGAGACTGTGGGCCAGCGTGCGGGTGCGTTTGTCATGCTGGAGAATGACAAAGAGGAAGCAGGTGTCTGACCTGTAATGACACAGCCCAGAGCAGGGGGGCAGAGGCAGCGACACAGTGTCATTTTTCAGCACATTTCCCTCCATTTAATGTTCCCATAGATTCTGGGACCCCATCATCTGATGGCTCATAGACATGTTTTACGGTGTCAGGACGTCGGGTCTCAGGAGAGGGAGAAATTAACTGTGAACTTACTCTCCTACAAAACCCCTCATTGTCTGCAGAATGCGAACTTGGTTTTGTTCCACCTTTCTTGGAAACGTGCTCAAGGTGAGGAGGATACAGGGGATTTGCCAGCCTCCTTGCGCATGTAAAGAAAACGAAAACGAGCTTCCCCACCTCCGACCTTCCTTTTGGCGTGGAAGGAACGGGCACATGTCTTCCTACTCCCCTCCGTGGAGCATTTCAGAGGCTCCTGCAACGGCAGAGAATCTGACGTTAAGGATTTCTCTACACCTTCTGCTATGGTTCTCTCTCCTCGGCTCTGTGATCAGGGAGGTCTGAGGAAAGAGATGGAAAGTTCTCTCTCTCCGTCTGTCTCGGAGGGATCGTGTTCCCGGCCACATGTGCCCCACCAGGGCCCATTGTGCAGTTTTGGACGCCGTGAGTGAGGATCTTCATTCAAGAGCCCCATTTCTTTGCAGAGAGGAAAAGAAAAGAAACGCGGGTCACGTTCAGGCGGGAGCCACTGCCCATACTGAGGTCCCGCAACGTCATGGGTCATCAGGGAAAGACCAGTCAGCAGTGAGATACCACGTCATGCCCACGGCATGGTTAGAATCGAGGCCGATGGTAACAGGTGCCGTCCAGGGTGTTCAAACAGGGGAGCCCTTGCGCCCTGCAGGTGGGGATGTGACATGGTGTGGCTGTTCTGGAAAACAGTCTGGGGGGGGGGTTCTTAAAAAGTTAAACACAGCATTACCTGTGGTCTGGGGCGCCTGGGTGGCTCAGTTGATTGAGTATCCGACGTCGGCTTAAGCGGTGATCTCACGGTTCATGAGTTCGAGGCCCGGGTCGGGCTCACCGCTATCAGCCTGTCGGCACAGAGCCGGCTTCGGATCCTCTGTGCCCCCTCTCTCACTGCCCCTCCCCCGCTTGCGCTCTCTCCCTCCGCAAAAAAAAAAAAAAAAAAAAAAAAATTACCTGTGGCCCAGCAATTCCACTCCATGGTATAGACCCCAGAGAATTGAAAACACGCGGTCAAACCAATACAGGCGCACATGTGCTCACAGCAGTGCTGTTCACAGAAGTCAAGAGGTGGGAGCCATCCCACGTCTGTGGGCAGATGAATGGAGGGACAAAGCCTGGCGCATCCAAACGAAGCCATATTATTTAGCCACACGAGGGATGAAGTCCCGACCACCTGCTACAATGTGGGTAAAGCTCGAAGACGCTACGTGAAAGCAACCAGTCCCTACTGCATGATCCCACTTCCAAGAACCATCCAGAAGAGAGTGGAGACAGAATGCAGAGCAGTAGGTTGCCAGGGTCTGGAAAGAGGAGGCAATGGGGAATAATGGCTTGGTGGGTCTGGGGTTTCCTTTTGGGGCGATGAAAATGTTCTGGAAAGACATAGAGGTGATGGCTGCGCAACACTGTGACTGTAGGAAAAACCCCTGAATTGTCCATTTACTTGAAAATGGTTAATTTTAGGGGATTCTGGGGGGCTCAGTCGGGTAAGCATCTGGCTCTTGATTTCGGCTCAGGTCATGATCTCATGCTTCGTGGGTTCGAGCTGACAGCGTGGAGCCTGCTTGGGATTCTCTCTCTCTCCCTCTCTCTCTCTGCCCCTCCCTGGCTTGCATGCTCTGTCTCTCTCTCTCTCTCAAAATAAACTCAAATTAAAAAAAAAAATTACAATAAAATGGTTACTTCTATGTTATGTGAGCTTCTTCTCAATTGAAAATACATTAAAACAAAATTTCCAGTAGGGCCCTGAGACATGAGCTCTGAGAGGCTGGCTGACACCTGGTGAATTCCTGCAAATGGGACCAGAGCTGGCTGTATTCTCCTCCAGAATTTCTTGCTTCCCGCATCCCAGCAGCGAAGGCTTGGCGAGAACATCAGGTAATGCATAAACTCCCTCCCGTTCCGGCCTTGGGAACCGGCCTGGACGGAGCCAAGAACCCAGGTGGCAAGGGAGGGCGACCCCATCACCCTAGTCATCTTCTTCCCCCCTGCGGGCCCCCCCTCCCCAAAGAGCCACCTGCCCAAACTCTTTAGCCCGGGCCAACCGCTGCATGGGAACCGGTACCCGCAAGGGCCTTGGCCACCGGCCAGGAGGAAGCCGAGCTCCGGGGATGCTTCCCTGGTGCCCACGAGACGTGGTGCCCCTCTCTC
Source organism: Lynx canadensis (assembly GCF_007474595.2). Classification (NCBI taxonomy): domain Eukaryota; kingdom Metazoa; phylum Chordata; class Mammalia; order Carnivora; family Felidae; genus Lynx; species Lynx canadensis. The sequence continues at coordinate 56,399,243 of NC_044316.2, forward strand.
CTCCTCCCCTCCGCGGGCTTCAGGAAGGCCACCGCTTTCTCTGCCTCCGTCTCCTGCAGTGGCCCGGGGACGACCTTCAGGCCGGCTTCATAAATGGTGTCTGTACAAGGAAGGATGGAGTCTTCGTTCTGGATGGTGCCTGGGGCCCAGGCAGCCCCTAAGCTTTTCCGGGACGATGGTGGAGGTTCTCCTGCTCATTCTCCCCGGGACCACGTTCTTTAGAGCTTCCCCTGCCGAATCCCACCGCGGCGTGGGATTCTGAGAAGTCTACCCGAGGGCCCAGGAGGAATATCAGGCCCGTAGTGGGATCTTGCCTGAACCGGGGAGAAAGACAGACCCCATAACGGACACGGCCGCTCCCCAGACGGGAGGATCCAGGTACGGATGTGAAAAATCGTACTCGATCTTCATCAGCTAAAGCCCCCGCCCCGCCCCCACTGCCCCCAGCAATGGAGCCCGAGTAATCCTCAGCGAGAGAGGATAATTAATTCGCAAAGGCCCACATCCCGGGGCCTCGGCCCTTTGACGGGAGCGGAGGAGGGGAGGGAGGGAGAGAGAGGAGCTAAGTCTGTCGGAATAATCCCTGTCTCGGGGCAGGATGGTTCCAGTCCTAATGAGACCCCCGGGCATTATCGCCGCGTGGATTGTCTATCACGGCCGGGAAAAGGACGAGCCCAACTTTCTTTCTGAATTTGGACTGACTTAAAGAAGTGGCATCGCATTTGAAGGACACCCAATCAATCTGTTACCCTCGCTGCATGAAATTGTATTTGCTTCCCGCTTTCTATCTCGCTGAGCGCAGCTGGGCTGTAAGTCATTGGTGATAACATTCTTTATTATGCCGTCCTGTTTATGAACTGTGCCTGGAAAGAGGTGATAGAAATATGCAGCAATATGCAAAGGGACGGGGGGGAGGGGGGGAGCAAATGCTAGTTGCCAGGGCAACAAAGGGGCTATTTTGGGCATCGGATTTTGCGGATGATGAAAAAACCATTTTCTTGCGATGCTTGGACTCTCCCCTCCCCCCGCTCCTGGAAGTGATGAATTCAGAGCCGAATATTTGGGAAAGGGGACGGCTTAATTTCTTAATTAAAAATGATGCTATTTTCCCTTCTACCTCCTTTAAACATGGATGGAAAAACAAACCTAAGGGTGTTGATAAGCATTCTTGAGTGGAAGGCGAGCTTCCGTTCTGGTAGAGAGCGATGTGTGAATAATTTACTAATCTTCACCGATCCCCGCCATCTCCCCCCACCGCACACACCCACCTCTTTTTCCCTACACCGACTTAACTCTGATAAACTCCCCGAGCAAAATCCCCGAGCTCTGGACCTCAGCAAAATCTCAAAACCCGCAGGTGTTTACAAGCAACCTGAATTCCAATGAGTTTCTCGCCAGTTGGCCACCAAGGAGATGGCTGGGGCTGAGTGGAGACCACAGCTCTGGGCACGGGCGTCCGCACGAACAAAGGAGAGGGACCCTGCTCCTGTCCCTCCGGCCACGCAGAAGATTTCCCCGGGGAGGGGGCTTACCCTCTGCGGGCGCCGAGCCCCGCCCACAAGCCTGGCGTGTCCGCACCCACGGGGCGGCGTGTGCGCGCCCTCTGGATCCGTGCCCGGCGCGGGCCATCCGGAGCGCTGCGACCGTTTTCGCGAGAAGGAGGAGCTGGTGTTTCCACCTGGCCGCCTCCGGATTGTTGCTTCCCTGGTTCTCCAGGTGGGGTCCCCTGACCAGCAGCACATCGCCTGGGGACTGTTGCAAAGGCACATTGGGGGAGCCCCACTCCAGGCTCGCTTCGCCAGAAATGGATCCCCTGCGTGCTTGGCGGCGTATGTCAGGGTGGGAGCGGGGTGGGTAAGTTTTCCTGTTGGGGACGTCCAGATACGCTCCCCCTGTCCGCCGGACTCTGGACTCTGGTATCAGGTCTAAGATACGCTGCTAGGCCCAGGGAGCATCTTGCAAGACCAGTCGGTTCTTGGAAGATTCCATAGGTGTCCAAATGGGTGGGACGGCAGGGGAAAGGGTCAGGGCTCTTGTTCTGTGGTCGGAATGGGTTTGTGCCATTGAAGAACTTTTTTGTGCCTCTGGCTTTGAGGCAATGGGCCATGCCGTGTTCTTCCCAGAGACTCCCTTCTGCTTCGACCCCCAGAAAGCAACGCCCTGAAGATGACTGTTGTGGGCTCATTGTGGGGAGGTTCTTGACGATACATCAGGGGAGAGGGTGACCGGTGGCTTCAGATGTGGCCCCTTCCTGTGGGATGTCACTAGAGCATCAGTGCCCCGAGCCTGAGGAGAACGCTAGGATTTAAGCTTTCTTTTAAAAATGGACTTTCAGGGATGCCTGAGGGGCTCTGCGGCCGACTTTGGCTCAGGTCACGATCTTACGGTTCGTGAGTTCGAGCCCCGCGTCGGGGCTCTGTGCTGACAGCTCGGAGCCCGGAGCCTGCTTCCGATTCTGTGTCTCCCTCCCCTCCCTGCCCCTCCCCTGCTCACACTCGGTCTCTCTCTGTCTCTCAAAAATGAATAAACATTATACATTTTTAAAAAAACTTTTAATTACACATCATCGGATTCATACATACTCTGGAAAATACAGAACAGAAGAAGGAAGCAAACTACACGTTTTCTGGCTGCACATAAAAGATAATGTTTTTCTGCCTTTTTTCCTTTTTTTTGGTTTTTGTTCTACTCTATTTTATTTTCACAAACTTGAGCTCATATTGTATTCTTTTTTTTTTCCAGCTAACATCATAATGTGAACATTTCCCCATCTTCAATACATGCTTGCATTGTTTTAGCAGCTGTTTTGTAATGTGGACGCGTCATAGTTAAGCTTCTTCTGCGAATACCTTATTTCCCGCGTCTCTTTCAGGATCTGGAAGTGGCAGCTTGCGATTTTAATACCAAAGAGAGCCGAGGGCGCGGAGAGGCAGAGGTGAGTCCCTTTGTCTTTGACGCCTGGCATGCCGGTGGATGCTGGTGGAGGAGAAACCGATCAGTCAGTGGGGTCTGAAGTGAGTTTCTGCGGTGACATTCGGGGTAGGAGACGAAATTACTTCCCCCGGGGCAAGTGGCAGCGTTTGGCATTTTGAAGGTTGGCAATGAGATAAATGCAGTAAAATAGGAACTCGCACAAAGCTTCCCTTTAGCTCCCTGGAACGGGGCTGTGGCAGGAGGAAAAATGGGGGACAGGCTGGTCTGGTAGGGTTCACTCCCAGGGGACAGCCTGCCCCTTAGGGACCAGAGAGAGCCAGGGGTCAGCCCAGAGTCCCATGGGGTGATATTTCTGTTCCATTTTATCCCCTCTGGGACCACACTTTTGGGTCTCTGCACCTGTGAGTGGGAGCAAGTGAAATCTCTTCCGCGGACAGAATCACGGGTGTCGGGGGCACAGGGACGTCTCCTGCCCGCTGACATCCGAGTGTTCGTGTTCCTTTGCGTCTCTGCTTTCCCACGAGTTTGGACCTGCACTTGGTCTCCAAAGCCGACCAAACTGTCCCTTTCTTCCCATGGTTCCCACCCAGCCACCTCCACTAGCAGGGGGCCCCCAGAGACCCTCGGGTTGATAAGCAACAGCGGACGCAGGGCTCTCCTTTCCAAGGAGTTATGCCGGCTGAATGTACTGCTTCGTAAATGCCAATGTCCCGTGACTCGCGGGGGTGGGGGTGGGGGCGGGCTTCGAAGCTGTGACACTGTTGACAGGTGTGACGGGAGAGTCCTGCCCATTGCGGGGCGGGAGAAGCATCCCTGGTCCCCACCCACTTTGTGCCTGCAGCCCCACTCCTCGTGACATCCGCAGATGCCTTCAGACGTTGTCAGTTATCCGCTGGGGCGCAAGCCCGCGCCTGGTTGAGGACAACGGATGGAGAACACCGTTCCCCAAGGTGTATTCCGGGGAACCGAGTCTCGTGGGACCCTGCTAACAGCTACTCTCCGAGAAACAACCAGGTTCCAGTATGAGCTAATTTGAGACACCGTGGGCTGGAGGAAGTTCATCCGTGCTGGCTCTGCTCCGACCTCATTTTTCCTGGCCTCGTGTGCTTTCCTGAGTACCCGCTGCTCCCACTCACGCACAGCCTCCCCCATGATCAACACCCCCACCAGAGCGTACATTTGTTGCAACGGATGAGGCTCCGTGGACGCGTCGTATCGCCCAAAGTCCACAGTTTACATTAAGCTTCGCTCTTGGTATTGGACACGTTATGGGTTTGGACAAATGCAAAATGACGTGTTTTCATCATTACGGTATCATCCAGAGTAGTTTCACGGCCCTGAAAATCTTCAGGGCTCGCCCCACTCATCCCTCCCTCCTTGCCCTGCTAACCCCGGGCAGCCACTGATCCTTCTACTGTCCCCATAGTCCTGCCTTTTCCAGAACGTCAGACAGAATCACACAGTCTGTACTCTTTTCAGACCGCCTTCTTTCACGTAGTGAGATGCATTTAAGGTTCCTCCGTGTCTTTTCATGGCTTGATAGCTCATTTCTTTTTGTGCTGAATAACATTCTGCTGTCTGGCTGGACCGCAGTCTATTTATCCCTTCACCTCCTCAAGGGCATCTTGGCTGCCCCCCAAGTTTTGGCAAGCATGAATCAAGTTGCTATAAGCAATCCACGTGCAGGTTTTTGTGCGGAGGTAAGTTTTCACCTCCTTTGGGTGAATACGCTGGAACACGATTGCTGGGTCGTGTGGTAAGAGTCTGTTTAGTTTCATAAGAAACTGCCAAACTGGCTTCCACAGTGGCTGTGCCATTTTGCATCCCCACCAGCAGTGAGTGAGTTCCTCCTACTCCATATCTCCACCAGCGTTGGGTGTTGGGCCAATCTAAGAGGCATGTAGTGGTGTCTCATTGTTGCTTTAATTTGTATTTCCCTAATGACATGATGTAAAGCATACTTTCATGCTTATTTGCTATCTTATATCTCCTTTGGAGAGCTGTCAAAGTCTTTGGCCCATCTTTAACTGGGCTGCTTGTTTTCTTATTGTTGAATTGTAGGAGTTCTTTATATATATCAGGTAATAGTCCCTTATCAGATGTGTCCTTTGCAAATACTGTCTCTCAGTCTGTGGCTCGTCTCCTCATTCTTTTGAACCCACTTTTTGCAGAGCAGTGGTTTTTAATCTTAACGAAGCTGGGCTTATCAATGATTTCTTTCATGGATTGTCCCTTTGGTGTTATGGCATAAACTTTTAATTTCGAAATAATTTTAGATTTCTAGAACAGTGCAAAGACCGGGCAAAGGGTTCTGTTTGACAGTGGTTCTTAATTGGGAGCGTCCCCGCCAGGGGACATTCAGCAGGGTGAGGGGACACTGTGGGTTGTCACATGGGGGGGTGGGTAGGTAGGACTGCTCCTGGCACCCAGTGGGGTGCCGCTAAACATCCTAAAATCCACAGGATGGCCCCACCACAAGGAAGGATCTAGTTCAAAATGTCAGTAGAACCGAGATGGAGAAGCCTGGCCACATGTCCTTCGCCAGCTTCTTGAATGGTAACATCTTTTTTTAAAAATGTTTATTTATTTATTTTGAGATGGGGGAGGGGAAGGAGCACCAACAGGGGAAGGGCAGAGAGAGAAAGAGAGAGAGAGAATCCCAAGCAGGCTCCATGCTGTCAGCACAGAGCCCAATGCAGGGCTCAATCCCATGAACGATGAGATCATGACCTGAGCCTAAATCCAGAGTCAGACGCTTAACTGACTGAGCCACCCAGGTGCCCCTGAAATGTTAACATCTTAAAATAACCATGGGACATTTGCTAAAACTGAGAAGTTAACGTTGGTACAATACTGTTATTTGTTGGCTTTAAAAAAATATTTTTAAACATTTATTCATTTTTTGATAGAGACAGAGCGTGAGTGGGGGAGGGGCAGAGAGAGAAGGAGACACAGAATCCCAAGCAGGATCCAGGCTCTGAGCCATCAGCACAGAGCTGGACGCGGGGCTCAAACTCACGGACTGTGAGATCATGACCTGAGCTGAAGTCAGAGGCTTAACCCACTGAGCCACCCAGGCGCCCCCCCTTTTTTTTTTTTACTTTCTTGACAAATTTTTAAGTGTATGGAATACTACTGCTAACCGTAAGTGCAACATTGTACAGCACATCTCTAGACCTTTCTCGTCTGGGTAACTGAAACGTCACGCACATTGAGTCACGTTCCTGCTTGCCCCCTCCCCTCAGCCCCTGGCAAATTCTGTTCTACCTTCCGCCTCTACGAGTTCAAGTTCGAGCGCTTTCATTCTCTCATATAAATGGAATCCCACAGTATTTGGTCTTCTGAAACTGGCTTAGTTCACGGAGCCCCACACCCTCAAGGCTCATGCATATTGTAGCTGGTGTCAGAATTTCCTTCCTTCTTAAGACTGAATACATAATATCCCATCGTATGGATGAACCACACCTTCTGTATCCATCCATCTGCCGGTGGACGTTTTGGTTGCTTCCACATCTTTGCTGTTGGGAATAACGGTGCGATGAACGTAGGAGGGCGATGATCGCTTCAAGATCCTGACTCTAATTCTTTGGGAGAAATTGGCACCAGTAAGATTGCTGATAGTTCTATTTTTAACTGGCTGAGGAAACTCCGCACTGTCTTCCACAGTGGCTGTGCCATTTTACCTCGCCACCAATGGTGCACGGGCCTCCCAATTTCTCTACCTCCTCCCCGGTACGTGTTTTCTCTCCATATGTAGATCTTTTTAATGGCCATCCTAACAGGTCCCAGTGAGATGGTTTTGATTGACATTTTCCTGATCAGCCATGTTGAATATCTTTTGATATGCCCGTGAATACATCCATTGGCCATTTGGATGTCTTCTTTGGAGAAATGTCCCTTCGAGTCTTTTGCCCATGGTTTAATTGGGTTGTTTGGGTTTTTCTGCTATCGAGTTATAGGAGTTCCTTGTGTGTTGCGGGTATTGGTTCCTTATTAGATGTGTGGTTTGCAAATACCCACTGCCCTCCTTCAGCTTGTTTTCTTTCTTTCCGGATCGTCTCCTTTGCTCTGATCACTTGGCTTTTTAACACTTTTTCTTTCCCTTTTTTTTTTTTTTTTTTTAGTTTTTTTTTTTCCCAACGTTTATTTATTTTTTGGGGGACAGAGAGAGACAGAGCATGAACGGGGGAGGGGCGGAGAGAGAGGGAGACACAGAATCGGAAACAGGCTCCAGGCTCTGAGCCATCAGCCCAGAGCCTGACGCGGGGCTCGAACTCACGGACCGCGAGATTGTGACCTGGCTGAAGTCGGACGCTTAACCGACTGCGCCACCCAGGCGCCCCAACCTTTTTTTTTTTTTTTTTAATATTTATTTATTTTTTTGAGGGACAGAGTGTGAGTGGGGCGGGGGCCGTGGCGGGGGCAGAGAGAGAGGGAGACACAGAATCCGGAGCGGGCTCCAGGCTCTGAGCTGTCAGCACAGAGCCTGATGCGGGGCTGGAACCCACGAACCGTGAGATCATGACCTGAGCCGGAGTCTGATGCTTAACCGACTGAGCCACCCAGGCACTGCATGTTTCTTAATTTTTTTTTTAACATTTATTTATTTTTGAGAGACAGAGAGAGACAGAGCATGAGCAGGGGAGGGGCAGAGACAGAGGGACACACAGAATCCCAAGCAGGCTCCAGGCTCTGAGCGGTCGGCACAGAGCCCGACGCGGGGCTTGAACCCACGGACTGTGAGATCGTGACCTGAGCCAAAGTCGGACGCTTAACCGACTGACCCACCAGGTGCCCTGACACTTTTATTTCTTTACCCCACGTCCGCCATCTGCCCTCGCTTAAGTCACCAGTGCTCTCAGACAAACTGTAAGTGCGCAGAAGAGGCCTCCTCCGTGGGGTGAGCCGTTTTACAGAACACAACTCTTCTGTCGCACAGATCACCTTTGCATCGTTGATTTGTTTGGCAAAAATCACGTTAGGCCCAGCTTTACACAACCAGAACCCAGGTGCACTTTCCAGCAAAACATGAACAGATCTGCACGTGGGAGGCGGCGGGGGGTGGGGGTGGGGAGGTCTGGCTGGCCGGACACAGAGCATGGGGACCTTTTCGGGGGACATCAAGTCCGCTCTGTTGAGGACAAGCCATTGACTAGAACGGGCGTCTAGGAGCTATTGGCATCCATCCCACGGTAATGACCGACCGCTCATTCACTCTTGAGTGTCCCCAGGCCTGAGGCTCTGAGGGGGGTCACAGTGGGAGTCAGGTGCTCCCTGGCCTTGGCAGGGTTGAGTTCCTGTGGTACCCAGTTCGGAGGAATCAGCTCCTGGGCTCCCCGCCCCCAACCAGGTTGGAGAGAGGTTTGGGGAGAAACCACCAATCACTTCCGTCTTTTTCAAGGTCTCTTCCGGTCCTGGGGGTCACGGCAGATCCCAGAGAAGCAGAGCCCTGACACCAGGGGGACCAGAGAAGGAAAAGCTCATTCAGCCGGGCGGCATAATTATCCCACAGAATAAGTGCCCCGGGTACGTGACCTCAACTCGAAAGGGCACAGCCCCCTGGGGGTCTGGCCGAAGGCCAGACTTGGCTGGACTTGGGCTGGGAGTCTGCCTTTCTAACACGCCCAGTGATGCTGGTGCTACAGGACCTGAGCTACATCAGAGAAGCCGGGGCAAGCCCTTGACCGGCCGGGAGAGAGGGCACCGTGAACAGCGGTGATCTTTAGATTCTCCGTGGAGCAGGGACAGCCCTGGGCCTTGAAGGCCGGGCAGAATGGGTGTCGTACTGGTTGCTGGGGCAACGTTCCATTTTCCTCCAAGCAGAGGTCCGACTTGTGCTGACCCCGATGGTGAAAACCGAAGGAAAGACGGATGGACGGACCGGGGATGCTCGTCCTCACTTAATTCAACCGGATTCATCAGAGACACTGGAGTCTGGCAAAGTAGCTACCTGGGGGCTTTGTGGGGGTGGAGGCGGGCTTTTTCAGCCGGGCAAGCTCCTGCCAGTGAGGACAGAGCTGTGTGCGGCTGAGACGGAGTCAGATAGCTTTGCCTTTGGGCCACCAGTGGGGTCCCTTGCCTTCCAAGGGCAAAGTTTGTGCTTTTAGAAATCTCTTACCACGGAAGCGATTAGCCAGCCAGACCTGTTGTCCTTTTGCAAGCAGCAAATTACCCAGGAAAATGTAATTACCCATTCACTCTGTTATTAGTGCACAGCTACGAAGATACTGAAGCAATGGCCCCTTTCATGGTATTTCAAAGCTCACTCCCACGATGCGTCCCTGATATTAAACACAATGAGACTTTTTTGAATTCAATTAAGCATTTGCCTACTGTGACTCTTTATTCATTGCAAATTGTCTCAGTAAATAATCTTCATCAAAAGTCAGAACCAATCCCCATTAGTTGTTTAGATTAATTAATGGATCCCCCCGGAGCCACCCAAATGAATTCAATTCGAACGTCAACAACTTGACCACGGAGTTTCCCAGGTTGGCATTAAGACAATATTAAACCTGGAATAAGTCACATTTAAAATGTTAATTCAGAGAAGCTCTCCATTTAGAGCATTTAATTAAATCCTTAAATAAACTGCATGGGCTCAGTACCAGATGGTTCTGCATTTTCATTGCGGCACCGAGCTGGCACAGTGAAGATAACCAGGATATATAGAGTAATAAAATCTAATCTCGTTTCCAGTGGGGAGATTCAGTGTATACACACAACCCAGGCTCAAATTGTAAGTTAATTACATTAACCCCAGTGTACTCTGGGATCTGAGCAGGCAGAGATGAAACTAGTCTTTTTCCTATCGTAAGGTTCTTTTCAACTTCACTATATTAATTTTTAGCCAAATACTAACTCATAAGGAAAATTGAAGTTAATGTAACCAAAGATAAAGTAATGCAGCCTTAATATTCTGAAGGGATTATGGAGACCCGTGAAAATACACTCTGCAAATGTCATTGACTCGGAATGGATTTATGGGGGGGCGGGGGGGAGGAAATGAAGACACGGAGAAGGCTCTTGTCTCCGCCCATTTTCCCCCCTCCCGCCCGAGGGTTAATAAAGGACTTAATCTAAGAAACTCGGTCCTGGAAATCACGCAGTCCCACGAGGGTAATGGAGAGCGTCTGTGGGGGAAGGGGCGCGTGGCCGCCGGGAGAAGTCACTCTGTCATCTCGGATGCAGGCGATGGGGCCCAGGTGTCTCCGGGCAGCAAGATTGCGTCCCCCTGCCCGCACGTGGTCCGTAAATTTCTATGGCTCAGCCCCTTAATCTCCCTGTCCTCGGAGCATCTGTCCTCTGCGAGGAGGGACGGGGCGAATGGCTCTTCCCAGCCTCCTTGGCGAGGTGCCCAGGGGGACCCCGGCCCTCTCTCTGCCAGCCCAGAGACCCTCAGGCGGCACCTGGCACATCACGGTGATGTCTCGTCACGTGGTGGTTGACGATCTGGGGCAGACCTACTTTTGAAGGAGTTTCCCCCCAAAGCCTATCGATCCTCAAACAACTAAGAGATGCTCTCTGCAGCAGCCCCGAGAGTCTGGCATTTTCGAGTAGCTAAGACTCCCAGGACCATCCCCCTCCAGGAACGGGGAGACTAGAAAACCCCAAAGCTTCTAATTTGCCTCAGAAGAACAACTTTCTGCTCCTAGAATTCCAACCAAAGCAGCAGGAAACGTATTCAGTCTCCAGTCACCTCATCCTAGGAAGTGACCCTCTCGTCCCTAATGGGCCATCACTTCCCTGCACTCGCCTTCATTTGACCTTCCACCAAGCTCCTATTTAAGTTTCCTTTTTCACCCTGACCTTGACTGTTGGACTTCTCGCCAAAGGGTCTCAGACTGAGGTCGCTAGTAAGTTTCGTCTGAACGCCAGCTCCAACTGATGGTGGCTTTTCGGAGTGCTGTGTTAAGTAGGATCCTGAGCCTGAGTCCGGTCTCCAAGAGGAAAGAGCCGTGTGCTATTGGCGATATTTATCGTGTGTGTGGGCGTGTTTCTGTGTGCACGTTTACACTGTGAATACTTCACCGTTTAAAAAAATACCACTGTGAAAATTTCCACGAATAGTTACGCTTTATTTTGATTGTCTTCATCTGTTGGTTGTCTTTTTGTTTGTTTGTTTGTTTGTTGACTTTGTCTTCTGATTCTTTGCTGGTCACGGTCAAATAGCACATCTTTGGCAATGAGTCTGTGCCTCAATGCTCACCCTTTGTTCAGACTCCTAGAAGGGGAATTACTACATCAAGGATAATAATAATAATTAAAAAAAGATCAAATGACTTAAACACTGAACGCTTTGTTATGATGAGCTTAATAACTTAAACAGAAATTCCTGAGTATTTGAATTAAGAGATAGCTCAGGGAGAGCAAGGTTTAAAGAAACAAGCAGGTGGTTTTGTGTGTTCTAGGAATCCCTGCTTTCCGTGATTCCTAGTCATTGCATCAAAGACGTTAGCGCTGGAAAGGAGACAGGAGGCCAGGTCTTCGGACAGAGGAAAACGAAGCCCGGAGAAGTTAAGGGGCTTAACACAGCCACACAGCCGGGCCGTGGCAGGCGGAGTCCTGCTTCGGTGGTGCGGCCGCTGCAGCTCGCTCTCCCCACATCTGTTTGCACAGACCTGCTTCCTGTGGTTCTGTTTCCGGCTCTCTCGGAACCCCAGCTCACGCTTCTCTTTACCTTCAGTGGTGGATCCTTTATTGCCCAGTCGGACGCAGGGTCCGTTGTTCCCAGGACTATCTTCTACGATGCGTGGCTAATCCTGTCGCCCCCAAATTTCTCTTGTTCTGCTCCCCTACCCCGTGGGAAGAAATAGAGGCTTGTTGTGCTGGGTCTCTACATCGGAGTGTAGGCTCACTTGTTCGTAAGGTAAAAACAAAACGAAACAAAACCAAAAAAAACCCCCAAAATAGGCTTTGGTTTTTTTTTTATTATTTTTTTAAATGTGCATTTACTTTTGAAGGAGACAGGGTGTGAACAGCGAAGGGGGAGACGCAGAAGGACCTCCCTCTCCTCCGTCACGTCAGCGCCTCAGCCTACAGTCCGGGCAGCGTCTGCATAGCAGGCGAGGGGCTGGGGAGCCCATGTCCCTGCAGATCAGACGCGTCACGGGGGGTCGCGCAGACCACCGCGCCGGAAGGGTGGGGGGCAGCCCTGAATATGCAGCAACCCAGGACGACTGCACGGGAGAGGAGGCGCTGATCGCCCTACTCGCCCTCTCTGGGCTGGCCCCGCGACTCCAGTCTCCTTGCCGCCTGGTGAGCCAGCTGGAGGCAGCTCAGCTGGGACAAAAGAGAGCCGAGGCAGGGGGGTGGGGTGGGGGGGTTTGGTTTTCATCCTGTTCTGTGTGTTTTGTTTCTGAAATACGAAAATGGCCTCAGACTCAAAACGTTTCTTCCCTCCCTTTTCCTCCGAAGAGAATAAACGGGGAAAAGCGTCGGTCGTGACTGGTCCCGGCCTGGGCTTGGCAGATAACCCAGATTTCTTCCAGGCCTCTGCAGCTGTATCGCAGTCGTGCAGGACAGGAGTCTCCTTCGGCGGACAGATAGCTTAGTAAACGGCAAGAAAAAGGCCATCTTTTCCAGAGCCTGATCTCCAGAAACCGATCGACTCCGTTTCCTGGAGCCCTCATGTCACCTCATCGAGATGGAAAGGGGTCAAAGTCCTTGCCGTGGTGACGTGGGAAACTAAGGCAGAGGAGAAACTAAATTCCCTTACTGCCTACAGCCCGCTGACGAGTCCTGGAAACCAGCAGAATGACCTTCCTCTAGGAGCTCGGCTGCCTCGATGGTGACGCTTTGCGGGGGGCAAAAGGGAATCTCGGCTTAACGTGATCCCAACCTCGGGGACCCTGTAAGTCAACTTCCTTCATCTCGACGGCCCCAAGCTATATGCTGGCAATCCCACTCCAAGCTCATGGCCCCCGATACACATCTGAAGGGTCTCAGGACGGAGGTTTTGCTAAATGGCAATAAATTGAGTTTTCCCAGCAACAGCTAGCCCCTCAAGGTCCCGGAAACCTTGCGTCCAAGATTCCTTAGAGACTTACGCTGTCCCTGCCCCCCTCCCCACCTGAGGGGATACAACCCGTCACCCATCACAACCCCAGCGCAGCTCTTCCTGCCCACGGGTCCCGCCCCCCTGTCCCCGTGCTTTAACAAAATCGCCTTTTGGCACCCAAGACGTCTCGAGAATTCTTTCTCGGCTGTCGGCTCCGGGCCTCCCCCCACCCCCCGCAAAACTTCATCAGTGGTAACAGGGTGGTGAAGGCCCAGGCGAGCAGTTCGTAGAAGCCATAAAATAAAATGCTGCATGATTTTTGTGACCGTGACCTAGATTTAGGCTGCCCCGGAAGGCAGGGCAGTGATCGCCCCTGAGCGAGAAACAGGGGTGATGGGGCCTGCATAGCCGGCCCTGGGATGAGCCAGTCTGCGGGCGATAGTTTTGTTTTGGAGCTGAGTGGGGCCAGCTTCCCTCTGACTGCACCTGCAGGGACCGGCACCCCCAGAGTGGCCAGCGCCACATCCGGGCACCCCCAGCTCCGCCGGGCCCTCCGCTGTGGCACCTTGCGTCCGGGGCGGAACCTGCAGCTCCCATTCCCGGCACACACGGATTCTCCTGGCAGGTTCACCACTGGTTCAGGATGCGGGGCAGCTCTGAGGCCCTCCCTGACCGTCTCTGCCCCGAATCCTTGGGTCCGAGGGAAGCGGTTCTATCCCCCCAGGGCGGGCCCTGCAATTGGGAGCCGGCACCTGAAGCAGCCTCTCAGGGCTGAGCCAGTCAACAGGTGGGAATTGGGGTCCTGTGGGCTCCCCCCGCCTCCCTCCCCGGTCCCCTCTCCCCACGGAGTGAACAGAGGACCTGGCGGCTACCCTCTGGGACTCTGGGCGAGAAGGAGTTCGCCGTCTGGAGCTCGGTTCTTGCTCTGACCCATCGCCGTGACCGTCAGGAGGCCTCACCGCACCGCGATAGCCCCGCACGGCTGCGGGCACAGGGGCTCAGCCCGGCGTTGCCAGGTCGGGCAAGCAAGGGTTGTGGATCCTGGTGCTCAAACAAGATGGTGAGGCCCGGGCGTGCATTCGCCTCCCTCTCCGAGCTCCCCGGTGGGCTTCCTTTCATGGTGGGTCCTGGCCGGCCCAGACCGTCGTCTCACCAGCTTTAAGACGGCCTGTTCCTCCCTCACGGCGCACTGGACAGATTGTACAATCACAGGGCATGCCTGACCTACGGGCCCATTTGGGGTCAGGCGGCTGGTGAGGGAATCGCAGATGCCGTCTGGGCCCAAATCCCTCTGGCCCGCCTGCGAGCCCAGCTGTGGGCCCGCTGTGTAGGAAGGTGCCTCCAGCCCTCCTGTGTTCTGGCTCAGGGCTTTTCCAGAGCTAAGGCAGGGGGCCCTGGGGGCAGGCAACACCCCCAGGAGCAGCCCCTGCCAGTGGCGGGACGGAAGTCCGTGCCTGCAGAAGGACAAACCGAGGCAGAGAGCCAGCCCCACCTGAAGCACGTGCACCGAGAGGAATTCCAGATGAGGGCGAGGGCAGGGGTCCCGGCAGGGCCGTCGTGGGGTGAGCGGGTCAGGTCTCCTCCTCCTCTGGCCTCCGCAGTGAAGGGTAGGACTCCCGGAGATAAACTTGTTTTCCCTCTGGCATCGGTTTCCTGTCGCTGCTATTAACACATTACTGTAAACTTGGGGCCTGAAACAACACAAATTGATTCTCCCACTGCTCCGAGGCCACTGGTCCGAAATCAAGATGTCAGCAGGGCCTCACTCCCTCCAGGGGACGATCCTTCGTGCCTCTTACAGCTCTCGGTGACTCCAGATGGTCTTGGCCTGTGGCAGTGTTCCCACAGTGACTGCCTCCCGAGGTCACAAACCTCCCTCTGCCTTTCTCTTGTAAGGACACCTGCAATGGCATTTAGGGTCCCCTTCCCCCAAGAATGCAGGATGATCTCCTCATCCAAAGATCCTTAATCACGTCTACAAAGACCCTTTTGCTTTAAAAAAAATTTTTGATGTTTGTTTGTTTTTTGAGAGAGAGACAGAGAGACGGAGATCGAGCAGGGGAGGGGCGGAGGAAGAGGGAGACACAGAATCCGAAGCAGGCTCCAGACTCTGAGCCATCAGCACAGAGCCCGACGCGGGGCTCGAACTCCATGAACCGCGAGATCATGACCTGAGCTGAAGTCGGACGCTTAACTGACTAAACCACCCAGGCGCCCCTACAAGGACCCTTTTTCTAAATAAGATAACACCTCACCTGTGGAGATTAGGATTAGGGGGCGTGTTTTCCAACCGACCACACCCTTTTGAGCAAACTTTCTGACTCTGAGGCCAGATTTCTCAGTCAGTCTCTGTCTCCCATTTTCTTTGGGAATCTTGTTTTTAACCTTTCTGAAAACTTCCCAGTGCAATTTTATTTTATTTATTTATTTATTTATTTAAAAAAATTTTTTTTCAACGTTTATTTATTTTTGGGACAGAGAGAGACAGAGCATGAACGGGGGAGGGTCAGAGAGAGAGGGAGACACAGAATCGGAAACAGGCTCCAGGCTCTGAGCCATCAGCCCAGAGCCCGACGCGGGGCTCGAACTCACGGACCACGAGACCGTGACCTGGCTGAAGTCGGACGCTTAACCGACTGCGCCACCCAGGCGCCCCCCCAATGCAATTTTAAAAGTAACAATGTAAAGCCCCAGGTAGAGTGCATGGGCCCTCCTAGGATATACATGAAACAAAGCTGGGGTGACCCAGGCTCATTAGGCATTCATTAAGCACCTACTGTATGCCAGGCTCACTCACCCCTCACAATGACTCACCATCCCATTTTATAGGTGCAGAAACAGAGGTCCAAGATTGTAAGGAGGTCACACAGCCCGTAAAGGGCAGGGCAAGGCCCTGGGGTCCACGTCCTATAAGTTCAAGTGCAGGTTCTTGCTCTGGGTCTACTGGGCTTGTCTGAGCCCACTCACTACATTGGGCTCACTCGAAACATTTGTTAGTGGCCTCCAGTCCAGACTGGACTTTCTATGTGTCACTTCCCACCCTTTCAGACCCCTTTCCCTTGTGCTTCCTAGTGCCAGGCTGGGCTATTCAAGGTCCCCAGGTGGCAGACCCCTCCCTGTGTGGGCACAGAGGTCCCTGTCCTGAAGGTCCCTGGGGCACGGGGCTCCTGTGCCCGGCTCGACAGGCAAGGGTGCTCATGGCTCCTTCCCCTGCCCACCCCCTGCCCCCATGGACCCCAGTGTGAAAGGTCCTCTCGGAGCCCAGCCCTCCCACAACCCCGTCCCCATATCACACTCTAAATGACAGCACTGACCCTTCCCTTCCTCCTCTGAAATCGGAACTGTCACCTTCTGGGGCTGCCCCTGTCCACCCACGTCCCCCTCCCTGCTAAGAACACAGAAGCATTAAATTCTCCATCTTCTTCAAAGATCATTAGCCGAGAGCAAGCTACACATCGATTTTCTTTTCCTTCTTCTGGTTCTGGCTAAACACGGGGACCTCCGGCCACCGTCGGAGGGCAGGGCACTTTTCCCAGGCTCTGCCTTGTGTCCTTGAACTTGCCTTCTGGCCGCCTCATGATCCCCACAATACGACAGGCACGCGCCATCCCAGGGCCAAAAACAAGGCCAGCCTTGTGCTCCTAGGGAAGGGGGTGCTGGGCTGCCCCCCTCCCTTTTCACGGCGCCTTTGGGATGTTTCTCCGATTTGTGTATTTTCCCAGAAGTCACCTACGAAATCCTTTTTCTCCGCGATATTTTTGCCGTTAAACAGACCTATCCAAGCGGGTGTCCCCAGATCATTTGAAATTCTCCCCCTGGTGTTTGTGCCGGAGACGATGGGCCTAAGTGCGCTCTTCTGAAACGTGGCCGGGCCTGGTCCCCAGCCTGGGCGATGCCAGCTTTCCGTGAAGTCTGAGGTCTGGCCCCGCTCCGGACCTCATCCCGGAGAGCGGTGCTGACACAGATGTGCTCTGTGCCCTTAAAAACGGCCGGCCGGTGGCAGATAAAATCCGATACTCTGCTCGGCGGAGGCAGCCTTAGCCTGGGGCTCGAGAGCCCTTGCGCAAATAGACTCTTTGTCCAATCTGTCACATGCTCCCTCTGTGCGGATTCCATGGTGGCTCCGAGGAGACCTGTAGGGAGGGCTCCGGGCTGTTCCAAACCGCCTCTATAAATAGCCAGCCTCAGGAATTCGCGTGGACTGTTTTCACAGGTTTGCGACTTCGTTTTTCCAGTAATCCAGCTGAGCGCTTCTGGGCTGGGGCCACAGCAAGGGGAGGTCTTGGAGGGGGTAGGGAAGCTCCCTCCCCGCCTTTTAGGAGGGGTCGACGGGAGGCCAGGGCCACCAGTCAGGATCCCTGGACTGTCGCCGGCACTGTGGCCGGGACGCGACTCTGGTCATCTGGGACCAGCCACGGTGCCCAAGTCCAAAAGCATCTAGGGGCGCCTGGGTGACGCAGTCGGTTAAGCGTCCGACTTCAGCCAGGTCACGATCTCCCGGTCCGGGAGTTCGAGCCCCGCATCAGGCTCTGGGCTGATGGCTCAGAGCCTGGAGCCTGTTTCCGATTCTGTGTCTCCCTCTCTCTCTGCCCCTCCCCCGTTCATGCTCTGTCTCTCTCTGTCCCGAAAATAAATAAACGTTGAAAAAAAAAATTAAAAAAAAAAAAAAAAAGCATCTTCCCCGGGCCTGTCCTTGGCCCCACATCTGGTAAGCATCCAACCGAGACAGAAAGCACCGCGTGAGAGGAACCCAGTCTGCGCGGTCACAGAAGCCCCTTTCTGTCAAGTCTGAGTGCTTGCAGGGGGCCGTGCGCCCATGACCAACAGCCCGCGGGGCGAGCCCGCACATCGGTGACCAGCCGGGTTTTGCTTCCTCGTCAGGGACACGGGGGGACGTAGCCCAAGGGGTCTCCAGCCCCACCGGATTCGGCTCAACGGCCTCGATGGCGTGCCGGGGCTCCCGGCACGCAGCGGGCCGAGAGAGGGGTGTGAGGCAGGGGCAGGTGCCAGGAGTGGGGTCCCCGGGGGGCCTGCAGGTGGGGGGACCAGGCGTGGCAAGGGGCGCCGAGGTCAGCTGGGCCCGGAGAGGAAGGCTCCGAGGGAAATGGCACGAGGAACGGGAGCCGTGGCTGGAGCGGAGGGGAGCGGTTTTGCCTCATGGAGGCGTGGGAAGGCCAAAGACTGCCGGGGCCAGGATTCCAGAAGGCCAGCATGCCCCCGCAGGCAGCCCCTCCCCTGGCCCCCCCGGCCCCGGATCTCTCCCTCCTCCCTGCGCTAGTCCTGATATCCCAGCTCCTTGTTGCCTGGCTTCATTCGCTCATTTATTCATCCTCTAGGGAATTATCTATCGCACGGCTTCCATGATGCTCTGCGGCTG
This sequence comes from Lynx canadensis, assembly GCF_007474595.2. Classification (NCBI taxonomy): domain Eukaryota; kingdom Metazoa; phylum Chordata; class Mammalia; order Carnivora; family Felidae; genus Lynx; species Lynx canadensis. The sequence goes on from NC_044316.2 coordinate 56,417,554, forward strand.
CCCTCCCGACCCCTGTGCAGACCTGCCACGGACCCTGATACCCCGCGTGGACGCCTCCCCTCCTGCCCCCTGCACCCCTCACCCCTGCCCTCTCCATGTTGTGGCTTCCAGCTGTTCTGGGGAGACACCTCAGTCGGGTCTCGTCCCCCTGGAGCGCCCAGAGCGCGGACCCCTTGACAGCACGGGCCCGGGGGATGGGACCCTCAGACGGCCAGCGTGAACAAGACAGCCAACGGGCAGTCCCTTCCCTGTCCTCCCTCCACGGCCAGAGGAGCGACGGGTTTGGGGTGACCGGGCTCTTGAGCAGAGTAGCAAGTGGAATTAACAGGGAAGAAATAAATTCAGACGCAGACAGCTACAAGCAGAGATTTGCTGCATTTTTACCGAAAAGGAAGGTGCGGGGCGTGGGGGGGGGGCGTGGGGAGCAGGCCTCACTCCGGCTCCCGGGGAAGCTCCCTCCTACCCAGCTTGGGCGTTTGCAGCAGGAAGCGACTTGTGATTGTGCCGATTTCATGGTGGAGTCGTGCAAAACAGGACAGCCGTGCAGACCGCATCCGTTGGCCCTTGCACAGCAGCGCCTTCTCGAAGGGAGGCCTTCGGGACCCAGTCCCTGTCGGCTGCAGGAGCCCCTCGAGTGGCTAAGGCTGTCCCCGGGGACAGAGCCCAGCAGACCAGGCTGAACACCGGTGCCGCCACTCACCCCGGCCACGCGCCCTCGGCCGAGCTGGCCGCCTCTCGGGACCGTGACGCACTCCATGAGACGGAAGACGGGAACGTTCAGCACACGCCGGGCACGACACGCGTGCAACAGGAGACACCTGCCATTCTTGCTGGGACGGCTGTCACAGGACCGGGGCGCTCGCGGGCTCCCACAGACAGGAGGAGGAGGCCCGGCCGGGCAGGGACAGAGGACGCCAGCCCAGAAGACTCCATGAGGTCCTTAAAGTCACAGGTGACCCGTCAAAGGTGATGGAGAACAGGTGCGCCCTCGTACAGCCGGTCAGCCCGGACGTGAGGTGCACCCACCTTTCGGACTGATGTCACCGCGTCGAGAGACATCCGTGGGGAAGGGCCTCCCTGACACCCCGGCAGCCCTCACTTCGGGTCGCCCCTGTCCCCTTTGACTAACGGCTGACCTGACATCTTTCAGCGAGTGACCTCGTTGCAGCCGGTAATTCAAATATCTTTCAGCGTCAGAAATAATAAGCCCCACCGTGAGATGAACAAACAGAGCTTAAGTTGAGTGCAGATTAATGGGGTTTTAATATTCCTAATTTAATCACTCTTTTCTGTCGCTCTGTGGGCAACATGATGTAGCAGCTAATTATTTTTTTAACCATGATGGGGATCTTTCCTAATCAATTTTATATTTAACATGAATGAAGGGAGGGCAGTGATTAATGAGAGAATAAATCTCACCAAACAGGCACAAGCCAGCAATCAGTTAAAAAATACGGCAGGATGATTTTTTTTTTCTTTTCTTTTTTCCTTTTCTTTCTTTCTTTTTTTTTTTTTTTATCTTCTCGCCGAGCAAATCCTTCAGGGATGGGAGGGAGCACAATGCCAAGTCTGTTTCATTCTGCAAAGAAGAAAGACGTTAAAGTTTTTTTTAAAAAAATGTGTAGGTTGGAAGGGAAAAAAGCACGCCTGTCTTCTGATCTGAAACGTTGTAACCTGAGCGGTAAATCCCGGGTGCTCAGCTGCTCTTGCGACGTCTACACCGAGGTGATGTAGCATTAGGAGGTCAACAGTAGCCTAACGTTGTGTCCCTCTGCCTGCGTCACTCAGTCACTCACCCCCTTTCCTCCCGTCTCATGGGGACAGGTTGTCATCTGACCCCGTGGCAAGAGGAAGGGCGACGGGGGGACAGTTAGAGACCCCATTTACATGATTGTCGTTACAGAATATTGTCACAGTTGTTCCCTTCTATTGTTAGGTAATGCTGTTCATCTGTTACTGCCCCGGATTTGTAAATTCCACGTGATCATAGAGGATTTACACGGAGGGTTCTGTCGTATCTGAGGTTTCAGGGGTCCCCTGGGCGGGGGGGAGGGGCAGTCTGGGAACGCATTTCCGGCACTTAAGGAAGGGTTCCTGGGTATTCAAATGTTGCTGCTGCCTTTACTGGGTGCCCTTGGGCCTCAGTTTTCTCATCTTCTAAAAGGGGGCACACGAGGAGCGCCTGGGTGGTCCAGTTGGTTACGCTTCCCACTCTTGATTTCGGCTCGGGTCGCGATCTCACAGTTTGTGGGTTCGAGCCCCGCGTCAGTCTCCACTGTCAATGCAGAGCCTGCCTGGGCTTCTGTGTCCCTTTCTCTCTGCCCCTCCCCTGCTCACTCACTCTCCTAAAAGGAACAAACTTTAAAAGAGGGTGGGGCGGGGGGGGGGGACAGCGATGTGCCCTTGTGCTCCGTTCGCGTGACTCTGGAAGGTGTGTCACAGGCGGGGGCCCCAGGAGCTGGTTGGGAGGCGTTCCTTGAAAGCAGAGCAGGTGAGTGGGAAGTGAGACAGAAGGACAGAGGCCACCCCAGGGGATGGTATCACGCTGAGCCCACGACTTGGAGACAACGGTCCCACCCAGGTGCGGTCCCAGCTGGGGGCCCGGGAGCCGACAGGGCACAGCTCACCCATCGGTCACAGGGAGGGGGAGATGTGAATTCCCAGGCGCTTTCGCTCCTCTCGCCCACCAGCCTCCAGCAGCCTGAGGACAGCCTTCTGGCTGCTGACTGTGCACTAACAGGTGGCACTCAAAGTGACAAGGACAGGGACTGCCCGGGGGCTCCGCTCACACAGCGGGGATGTGAACGGGCACAGACCCCTGACCGGGGAAGGGGACGGTTGGGTCACAGGCCGACTTGTGCCCTGGGAGCCGTGGGTCCCTGGAGGCCTGGGGAGAGCTCTGCGCCCTGGACCCCGCCCCCAGGAGGACCCCAAGGTGCCGGACCCCACGGGCCAAACGGGGCCTCAGCTCAGCGCTTGTAGCAAGCTGACGGGGGCCTCTTCACCAGTGTTTTCACTCATTCATTCAACCTGTATCACACGCCTGTGTTAGCCAGGGAGGGCACCTCGGTGCCCCGCTAGCCAGGAGCTGACACCGGAGGAGGAGACGGACTACAGCGACTTCTTAGAATCGGGTGAGGGTCTGGGGGCTCCTGGCCGGCTCCTCCGGTGGAGGCACGACTCTGGGTCTCGGGGTCGTGGGTTCTGGCCCCACATTGGGTGTAGAGATTCCTTACACACAAAATCTTTAGGGGCACCTGGATGGCTCAGTCGGTTAAACATCCAGCTCTTGGTCCTGGCTCGGGTCAGGATCTCACAGTTGGTGGGGCCAAGCTCCGTGTCGGGCTCTGCACTGATGGCGAGGAGCCTGTTTGGGACACTCTCTCTCTCTCTCTCTCTCTCTCTCTCTCTCTCTCTCCCCCCTCCGGTCTCTCTGCCCCTTCCCCTCTCGTGCTCTCACGCTCTCTCTCTCTCTCAAAATAAATAGTTAAAAAAATAAAAGAAAAAGAAAATCTAAAAAGAAAAAGAAACAGCAGGCGAGAGTTTGCAGGCAGAACACAAAGCGGGGAGAGGGCAGAGCGGGCCTGGCTGTCAGAAGGGACCCAGAGCTGAAACGGAGCAGAACAAGGAGGTTTGAGCAAAGACCGGCAGGATGTCTTAGAGAACAGTGTTCAAGGCAGTGGGAATAGCTGGTGCAAAGGCCCAGCGGCAGGAAGGTGCTTGGCCCTCAGGAGGCGGAAGGGAGCTGGTGTGGCCACAGCAAGGGTGAGGAGGTGAGGGCTCGGGGACCGTGCAGGTCTGGGTGAGGCCCGGGGCCCCGCTGAGGACGGCAGCTTCCCTCTGGGCGGTGGGAACCCTCCACTGGAGGGTTAGAGCCGAGTGTTGGAGAACAGCCTCCGGGGCGTGGCTGGGAGATGACGGCGGCCAGACCGGTGTGGACAAGGTGAGAAAGGGCTGGGTCCCAGGCGGAGCCGGAGCTGGGAGAATTTGCTGACAGATTGCATGTCCGGGGTGAGGGGCAGAGAGGAGCCAGGAGAAGCCCCAGCCTTCATGCTGTGAATCCAGACGGTGGGGCAGGTTGGAGCGTGGCTGTGCCATGGCGGCCAGGTAGGAGTTTGCACCTGTTACGTCTGAAACAGCCGGCAGGCGTCCGAGGGAAACTGTGGAGGTCATGGCTGGGTTTGGGAGTGTGGGACTCGGGGAGAGAGACCAAGTGGAGACGGGCGGCTCGGCACTGGCTTACGGTGAGCTCGGTTCTGTAGAGGGCGGGCCTGCGGTCTTGCAGTCAGAGACCTGCCTCGGACCCTAGATCGCGTCCTTCCCGGCAGTGAGCGTGGAGCTCCTCCAGGAAGCCCTCTGAGCTTGCTTTCTCCTCAGGAGGGAAAGAGAGAGGAGCGTGGAAAGTAAATCCCGGGGCTCTCAGGGCACAGCCACACCCCCTGGCAGGGAACAGTGACGGACACTGGCTTGGGGCTGAATGGTTTGTCAAAGGTATCGTTCTTTCATAGACATTAAGCTTTCTTTTAAAAAAAAATGTTTTTTTTTTTTTAATTTATTTTGAGAGAGAGAGCACATGTGTACATATGGGGATCGGGCAGAAAGAGAGAAGGGAGACAGAATCCCTAGGAGTCCCTGAGCTGTCAGCACAGAGCCCGACGTGGGGCTCGATCCCACGAACCGTGAGATCATGACCTGAGCCAAAATCAAGAGTCAGACGCTTAATAGGGACAGCTGGTGGCTTAGTCGGTTAAGCATCTGACTTGGGCTCAGGTCGTGATCTCGAGGTCCGTGGGTTCGAGCCTCGTGTCGGGCTCCGTGCTGACCGCTCGGAGCCTGGAGCCTGCTTCCGATTCTGTGTCTCCCTCTCTCTCTCTGCCCCTCCCTCGTTCATGCTCTGTCTCTCTCTATCTCTCAAAAATAAATAAAAGTTAAAAAAAAAAAAAAAAAGAGTCAGACACTTAACCGACTGAGCCACCCAGACGCCCCAACATTTAGCTTTTGGAACTCACCTCTATTTCACCGTCTCTTCCCCACCCCTCCAGATGGGAACCGAGGGACGCCGTTTGCTGGGGACACAGGCCGGTGGCCCGGCCTGGCGTGGGCCCCACCCACGTGCCTTCCTCTCCCCAGAACGTGGGACCCCGGAGAGGGCAGAGCTCTAAACTCTCGGTTCCTCCTGCACCCAGAGCGGATGGCCTGTTTCCCATTTGACCGTAGAAGTTTTATGTAAACATCGTCTTGTGTTTAATTTCCTTTGTTTGGGGAGGTCAATTAAAGGTCTCCACATAATTCCATTAAATCGCTTGTCTCCCGAGCGAGCAGTTGAGGCCAGGTTATAAAACTCTGCGAGGAGGGAAGCGAACGTTTGCCCTGAAGCCCCTTCCTTCGCCTCCAGGAAAAACCAGAGGCAGGAAGTGCTCTGCAGAGAAACAGTGCCGCGATCGGGCTGGTTTCTTTGCTGCCTTTTCTCCTTAGTGTCCCTTTTGTCCGAAGACCGTCCAGACGAAAGCGGAGGCCTGGGTCCCTGCCTGTCCACCACCCCCCCGCCTCACCCCCCAGAATGAGCTCCTCCCCTTCTCAAACCAGGGCCCCCCCGGGGGGCAGCGGGCTGGCACACGGTTACCCGAGAGCCTCCTCTCCCTCCGCCAAGCAGGAGGGGGTGGAGGGCTCTGGTGACTTTGGCGGGGGGGGGCGGAGGGCAATGTAATAGCCCTTTCTCGTTGAGGCACACTAAAGCTCCGAGGGGTCCGTCCCTGAGCGTTTTTCTCCCTCGGTCTTGAAACCATCCCTGCTTCAAGGAAATTGAATCCATGTGTGTTTGGATTAATTGCTTAACTCCTAAAAATGTTGTTTTGTAAGAGCCATTTGAGGTCCAAAAACCTTTCAGTTGCTTTCCACCCTTTGCACACGGCCCAGTCGCGGGAGTGGGGGGTCCGAGCGAGCCCTCTTGGGCCAGGGCTGTGCTCACAGCTGGATCGGGCCGATGAGGAATCAACAGCCCGACGCGGGGTTCAGGTCACCCCCAAATAAGGTGGGCTTCTGAGCCCCACGCTGAGATCCGGGAAGCTTCTGGGTCCTGGTGGGTTTGGGCTCTGGAGAACGGGGACACCTTCTGCGGTCTCGTGTTTAATCTGAAGTTTCCTTTCCCTGGGTCTGATTTCCAGAGCTTGGCTGCCTCGCTGGCGGGATAAATTGCCGCTGAAGAGGTTTCAGGAACCTGAAAGGATGAACTTGGCCACCTGGGAGATGCTGCCGAGGGCAGGGGCGTGCCTTCGGTTCTAGAAAGTTCTCCAGCGCTCAGGCATCGAGACTGATGGGACGCCCCCCGGTCGTGGCTGGGAGAGGAAGAACCCGCCTTCCTGAGTGGCCAAATCCATCGGGAGGCGGGAGGGTTGATGTCCAGCCCGGGAGACTTCCTCTCTCTGCCGTCCCCAGGCCTCAGTTTTCCCATCCGCTACGTGGGAAATGGGAATAACCTCTGACCTCAAGGTGTTCTGAGAGAACTCCTGGTGCTTCCAGACCTCAGGCCCCCCTCCCCTCCCTCCCGGGGCCACCTGTAGGTCCGTCCTTCTGGCCCCGTTCAACTACAGGCCCCCCTGGCCTCTGACACCTTCCTGATGACTTAACTGGGGCCCTGCCTTCCGTTCCCTAGTCGCCGCTGTGAACTGCGAAGATGAGCGCCTGAGCATTTCCTGCTTGCTTCCTGCTGCACTGTTGTCTTTCCAGCACGAGGACGGGCCGCCCCTTGTCTCTAACGCCCTCCCCACACGCACACTCGGGAGCGGGCCAGCACCGCCCCACTCCGTCAGTCAAATTCCCTTTGGGAGAAGCAGATCCATGGAGACAGGAGGCTGACGGGTGGTTGCCTGGGCCGAGAGGAGGGAAACTGGGGAGCACTGCCCACGCGAGCAAGGCTTCCATGCGTGGGGAGAAAATGGTTTGCAAGAAGAAGGCAGGTGGACCTACAGAGGGGTTTTCGGAAGAGGAGGGACGACCACAGTTGATTTTTTAGACAGCCTGCCCAGGGGGTGGTGAGGTGACAGGCAGGGGGCAGGGGAGCCGTAGAGGGGGTAAGAACGCGGATTTACGAGTCTGGATGAGAATGGATAAAGAAGATGTGGTTTATACACAACGGAATACCGCTCAGCGACGAAAAAGAATGAAATCTTGCCATCGGCAACGACGTGGATGGAACTAGAATGTATCACGCTAAGCGAAATAAGCCAGTCAGAGAAAGACAAGTATCCTATGATTTCACTCATATGCGGAATTAAGAAACAAAACGGATGAACACAGGGGAAGCGAAGGAAAGAAAATAGTTACAGAGAGGGAGGCAAACCACAGGAGACTCTTAAAAACAGAGAACAAGCTGAGGGTTGATGGAGGGGCAGGGGCGGGGAAAATGGGAGATGGGCATTGAGGAGGGCACTTGTCGGGGTGAGCCCTGGGTGTTGTACGTAAGAGACGAATTTCGGGAGTCTATCCCTGAAGCCAAGAGCACAATGTATACACTGTATGTTAGGTGACTTGACAATACATTATATAAAAAATAAAATAAAAATAAAATACAATAACATAACATAAAATAACATAACATAACATAAAATAACGTAACATGACGTAACATAACATAACATAACATAACATAAAATAACGTGACATGAGATGACGTAACATAACGTAACGTAACATAAAATAATAAAATAATGAAAAAAAAAGAGTCTGGATGAGAAAGATGAGGTCTGGAGCCAGGAGTGGGGTTCAGGGAAAGGATGGCAAATTATACGTAGGCACTTCCGTGGGTATATCTTGGTGACTGATTAGGGAATGAAATCTTCCCTCTGACGGGCTGACTGCACCAGGAATACATTTCCCCCCCCAAATGACATGTCAGTTGAAACATCCCCTTTGCCCATAGACTTTACCCTCTGCTCCCGCCAAGCCTTTACGCTGCCCAGCGTGGGGCTCACGTCCCGCCTGTCACGGGCCCATGGCCCCGCTCCGCTCTGGTCTGGCGCCTGTGTCCTCACGGGTTCTCGCGGGGTCTTTCCTATACAATTATTTTTTAAAAGGAGGAGGGGCAGTATTTAAAAATGCACAAGCGACTCTGATGTGAGTCTCAAGTCCGGTAAGAAGGTGATTATTTTTATTTATTAAATTTTTTAATGTTTGTGTATTTTTGAGAGACACAGAGAGAGACACACACACGCAAAGAGAGAAGCTGTCGGCACAGGGGATGCAGGGCTCGATCCCTTGAACTATGAGATCACGACCTGAGCGGAAACCAAGGGTCGGATGCTCGATGGACTGGACCACCCAAGTGCCCCGTGAATGCGCTCGGGAAGGGACTACAGACAATCTGCTAAGGTATTTCTAATGGCAACTAAGCCACTGTTTGCCCAGTGTTTGCTGTGTGTTTGGCTCTTTGGGTCCTGGCCTTGCGGACAAATAACCGAGAGGTAGACTTGCGGGCTCGTGTAGATGGAAATTTGTCACTTGTCAGCTCGTCAAACCCCAGGTCCAGGGGGCTGACATCACCCTCATAGTTACACCTGCACCGGGGGTCACCTGACCCAGGCCTGGCCAATCAGGGAGCCCCGCCCTCCTGACTTATTCCAAGGCGGGCTAATCAGGCAAAGGTGAGTCAGTCCTGCTGGGACAGAGGAAAAGCCTCGTCCTCTCCCACTCTTGCCCGGGCTGGTGGGCTGGGAGCCCGGAGATGCTGTGTCTATGTGACCATGAAGCTGGTTCAGAGGAAAGCAGAATTGAGACACAGAGAGCAATCCCTGAAGACAAGGTTGGCATGCCGAGGTCCAACCATGTGGAACATTCCAGACTTTCCAGTTGTGTGATCCAAATACCGCCCCCTCCTTTTTTCCTTTCAGCCAACTCAACTAGCTTGGGGTCCTTTGTCATCAAGAGTCCCTCCGGCACCCACGTCGGGTACCTGCTGTTTTCCTACTAAAACCACCCAGGGCTGGCTGGCTGGTTCTCTTGCGTTCCGGCCCACGGTCAGGCCCCTCTCCACGCTCCCAGAAGGCTGTCCCCTCCGTGGCCTCCTCCTGCATCCCGATTCTCTCTAGGGAGCAGCACCACGCCTTTTGGGGAAGACCTCTTTGCCCACCGAGCCTTGAAAAAGCTTGCCTCAAACTCTGGTTCATTGGCCCGTGGGTGCCCACCTCCCTCTGCTGCTTCCGGGGACCAAGGGGGCCCAGGGAGGGGCAAAAGTAGCTCGTGTTTCCCCCTCCGTCCCGCCTTTGCTGACTAAGTCCCGCCTACAAACATCTCAGGGTCCCCTACGTTGTCCCTTCGCTGTCCCCTTGGCCCAGGAACAGGGGTCACTTCCTCCAAACGTCATTCAGGGGAGCATTTGTGTGTGAGCAGCTGCGGGGCTGGAGGGAGGTTCACACCACAGCACGGCCAGTCAACCCCGGTTCAACCACACAGAGCTCTTTCCTGAGCCTCCTTTGGCCCCCCCCCCCCCCCCCCCCCCAGCCGGGATCCCCACCCAACCCTGCCAACCACCCGCCAGTGACTCAGGTACCCAGATTCCTCTCCTTGCATCCTGCCAGCTTTTCTGCGATTCAACCCCCTGCATTTCTCAGGCCCATGCACGCCCCCCCCCCGCTGTCTTCACACATCCCCCCCTGCATCGCCAGAGCCCCTCCCCAACTGATAACCTCGGACCCCACTTCAGCAGGACAGGGGGACTGGCAGAGCCTGTTAAGGCCCATCTTTTTCTTCTGCATCCCTCAGCAAGGCAAGGGAGCAGGCGAGATGTATTTTCCTGCAGACGGGATTTATGCCACCTTCCCTGGGAGGCAGGACGGCCACGCTCACTCCGGCTTTTCAATAACCATCTGTTTTCCCTGCAGCCTGCAGTGAGGTCCCCCCTCTCCCCCCGCCTCTGCCATCTCTCCTCCAGGTCCGGCTGACGTTGTCTCTTCATCATTACTCCTGTTTCCAGACCCTTCACCCTGCAGACCTCTCCCCTGAACGCGTTCCCGTTCGCTCGTGTCCTTCTTACATCGAATGCTGGCTCCCGGCCGCGACGTGCCCGGTGGCCTGCGGTTCCTGTGAGCTGGATCCGCGGTGCTATTAATGCGGATCAGGGCGGGCCCGCCTCTCTGCCCCTCGGTGTCCCCACTGGCCCCCGTGAAGTTTGCCACCTTCTACGTATTGCCAGCAGCTTCCCACAGGGGCCTCCTTCTGTCGGGTCAGCCTCCCTGGTTCCTAATGATGCAGTATGAAATGCGAATGCTCTCTGACAACGTTTGACCCGCTGGTGTTTGCACACTGGGGCCTCTTGTTTAATTAATTTTGAATCTTGACTCTCATCTTTCATCTTAAGCATCCCAGGTTTATGCCGTTTGCAAATTTGAAAAGCACACGGCTACGTCTGCCCGAATGTACCACAGAGGTGCCGATGGGCACCAGGACAGAGAGGAGCCCTGTGGCCCTCCGCTAGGGCTCTCCTTCCAGGCTTCCTCATTGTGCACGGTGCCCACCGAGCTACGGCTCTCCCTCCGGTTCCATCACGACAGTCCTTTGTTTGGCCACCTAATCTACAAATGTTTATGCAAATCAGCGTCTTTGCCGGAGACGTTCTTTGGATCTATCAGCCTGATAACTCACGGAAGATGGGAGCGAGATTCATGCAGTGCGTTTTCGTCTTAGCGACTTTCCAATTTTGTGTTGCCCCCCTGATGCACTCGCGCACCGACTCTGTAATCGTCTTACCCTTTTCGAAAGATTGACAACACATTTGCTGGCCCCTTAGTTCTAGAATTTTCTTACATTCCTTTCTTTTGGAGAAGCGGGTCAGGAGTGGTTCATGGCCACTGTTTCAACACCTCCCTTCCCCTCCATAATTTCTTGAAATTACCAGTAGTAGCTCTGAGATGATGGCTGCTTAAACACCCGGGAAGGCGATTCATCAGGGGCTGGGGAAGGGACTCGTTTATAGCAGCTCAGGTGGCTATTTTTCTCTCCTTAACTTGCATCTGGTTGCAATCCCGGCTTTGCATTTAATTCAACACACAGCTCCTGAGCTCCCTCTGCTTTGTTTTAACCTTGCCAAGTTGGAGACCATTCTCTTTCCTGGAACAGGCAGAAACAAGATGAGAATTGTGCTTTTTTGCCTTCTCTCTCTCTTTTTTTATTTTTAATTTTTTTTAATGTTTATTTATTTTTGAGAGAGAGAGAGAGTGACAGAGTGAGTGGGGGAAGGGCAGAGAGAGAGGGAGACACAGAATCCAAAGCAGGCTCCAGGTGCTGTCAGCACACAGCCGGAAGCAGGGCTCAAACTCACGAGCTGTGAGATCATGACCTGAGCCGAAGTCAGACGCTCAACCGACCAAGCCACCACGTGCCCCTCTTTGGGCTCATTTTTACAAAACCACTTAACTGAGGGGCGCCTGGGTGGCTCGGTCAGTTAAGCCACCGACTTCAGCTCAGGTCATGACCTCAACGTCTGTGAGTTCGAGCCCCACGTCAGGCCCTATGCTGACAGCTCAGAGCCTAGAGCCTGCTTTGGATTCTGTGTCTCCTCTCTCTCTGCCCCTCCCCCACTCGTACTCTGTGTCTCTCTCTCTCAAAAATAAATAAACATTATGGGGCGCCTGGGTGGCGCAGTCGGTTAAGCGTCCGACTTCAGCCAGGTCACGATCTCGCGGTCTGTGAGTTGGAGCCCCGCGTCAGGCTCTGGGCTGATGGCTCAGAGCCTGGAGCCTGTTTCCCATTCTGTGTCTCCCTCTCTCTCTGCCCCTCACCCGTTCATGCTCTGTTTCTCTCTGTCCCAAAAATAAATAAAAAAACGTTGAAAAAAAAATTAAAAAAAATAAAAATAAAAATAAATAAATAAACATTAAAAAATTTTTAAAAATCTTGCTGGGCTCTTAATAGGAATTGCTTTAAGTCTGTGTCAACTTGGAAAGAATGGGCATCTCTGCTATGTCCAATCCATTAACATGGTATGTCTCTTCATTTATTTAGGTTCTCTTTTATTTCTTTGATCAATGTTGTTAGTTTCCACGTATAAACCCTACACTAAATTTTGTTAGATTTACACCTAAGTATTTTTTTTTTGAGTGGTTGTAAATAGTATTGTTTTTTTAAATTTTGGTGTCCATACATTTATTGTTAGTATTTAAAAACACGAAAACTTTTTGTATGTTTGTCTTGTATCTTGTCACTTTGCTGAACTCATATAAGTTCCAGGAGTTTTTTATTTTTATTTTTTATTTTTTTTTAAACTTTTTAAACGTTTATTTATTTTTGAGAGACAGAGATAGAGCACGAGTGGAGGAGTAGCAGAGAGAGAGGGAGACACAGAATCCAAAGCAGACTCCAGGCTCAGAGCTGTCAGCACAGAGCCGGATGCGGGCTCAAACCCACGAACTGCGAAATCATGACCGGAGCCGAAGTTGGACGCTTAACTGACTGAGCCACTCAGACGCTCCTCCAGGAGTTTTTTTTTTTAAATATCCCTTGGAGTTTTCTAAGTAGACAACCATGCCTTGTGCAAATAGATAGTTCAATTTCTTCCCTTCAGATCTGTATGCCTTTTATTTCCTTTTCTTGTCTTATTGCACTGGCCGAACTTCCAGTGTTATGTGGAATAAGAGGGGTAAGAGCAGACATCCTCCCCTTGTTCCCAGTCTTAGCAGGAAAGCATTCAGTCTTTTGCTACTAAGTATAACATAATCTACAAAGACCCTCTTCCCAAACAAACTCACATTCTTAGGTTCCTGGTGGACATGCCTTTTGAAGGACTTCCATTTAACTCAGGGCAGGTAGTGACGTGCTTTGGGAGTGCTTGTCCACACTTTCCTTGCCAGTGTCCAGTCGGGGGCTGAGCGCTGTGGCCTAGGAGCTGAGCAAACAGAAAGTGGCCTGTGTCTGAAGAGAGACAGCATTACAGGTGGAAGGTGAGACCTAGTTGTGTGAGGCAGGAATGACTTGCCAGCAGGCTTGCTGCTGTAGGAATCAGGGACAGCTTCACCTGAGGCATGGTGGGGGAGAAGCAGGAGCCTCCCTCCTTGTATACAAAGAATGCTAACTGGGGCTTGGGCAGGCCCAAGGGAGACAGCAGACATTCGGGGGCTTCTCAGCAGGACCGTGAGTTGGGCAGGGAGCAGGCTGGATTTGGGTAGCTGAGCGGTTCTCCCAAATCAAGATATTTTTAACTAAGCCTTAAGTCCTGAGCTGGACACCAGGAAGGACTCTATCTCTTCACCATCTGTAATTGCTTGTGGCCTTATAAATCCCCTCCTCTCTGTGGGTCATGTTTATCTGGTTCCTGTTAGCTGGCTAGAGGCTGGGTTGTCATCCACCATCCCCAAATAGCCATTGAGTCTCTACTTTGCAATAAGGCACAGCTAAAATAGAGTCCCCATCTGCAAAAACATCCTACCCCGGGGGAGAGAAATAAAGAAAACATCATCCAAAGGCAGCTAGGTAAGGGGTGTAACAAAGGCTGTGTGTGGATGGCTGCTGGGGGCCAGACCAGGGGCTCACACCCTCTTACAGTTGTGGAAACTGAGACTCACAGAGGTAAGGCCACCACTGTATCCTCACAGCTGTTAATGGTGGGGCTGGGATGCCACACATCATCCATGTGTCGTCAAAGTCTTACTCTTTCTGGAAGCACATGCTGCCCGTGAGTGCAAGGGCAGGGGTGATAACGTTGGGGGTGCTTCCTGTGTAACAAAAAGGAGGGGGGAGCAGAGTGGGGCAGGGAGGGCCCCCCAGCAGGTGCCCTCTCACGAAGCCTGGGGGTTTCACAGAAGTGAGCTCCAGACTAGGACTTGGAGAGGGAGGGGGGAAGTGTTCTGGGCTGAGCGAGCAGGCAGCATGTACAAAGGCCGGAGAGCATGAAGCTGCTTCACTGTGGTTAGAAGGTTCCAGAAATTAGACAGGATGGGGGGCAGACAGGGCCCGGAAGAGGCCTCCTGGGCCATGTTCTGGAGCCTTCATCCAAGCCATGGAAGAGTCCTACCTAAGCGAGGTGATCAATCTCCTCTTGAGGGGCCGGAATGTTCTGGAACATGGTGGACGAGCATGCTGCCTGCCGGCTGCATTTGGAGGATGCCCAGGCCCACTGCCCGCCTCCACCTGCTCCTTCCACACCCCGAGCCCCGCGCCCAGACCCCCGGCTCTAAGTCCACACTCCCGATGAGAACACCGGCAGGAACTGAGGCCAAGAGAGCCGAGATGGGGATGTGGGCTGATGTCTGGCAATGGCCGCGAGGCCCCTTCTTGCCACATCTGCCAGGCCAGGCAGCAGGGCCCAGGTAAGGGGTGCAGGTCTGTGGTTGGGCTACCGGAGGCAGAAACCATTCATCTGTATGCCCTCCTCTCTGAGCAGGGAGGAGTGGTGGGAAATGCCAGAGATAAGGCAGCCCGTCTCTGGCCTCTCTGCACCCCTCTTGCCTCCTGGGGGGCTTGGGCTCTTCCAGATCCGGGCACGGGAACCCCTTCTCCCCTAGGGGGCGGGGACGCAGGTCGTGTTAGTATTTGAACTTCCTCGCGTTCGTGATCCCAACCACGCAATTCATCTCCTGCCTCGGGGTGGGGCCAGACCCACGCTGAGCCTGATTGGCAAGGCAGCAACCGCCCCCCCTCCGGGTCCCCCAAGGAGAAGCTCCCAGGTCTCACCATCAGCCACCCACCCCCCACAGCGTGGAGAACACAGACCCTCAGCCCTGGCCCCTCTGCCTCCCCACTCAGCCAGCAGGTTGCCATGGTGATAAGCCAATGTGAGCATCCCTGTGTTAATGCCAGAGTCTTTCCAGGCTCTGCCCCTCCTGGCCCCCATCGCAGGCCTGGGTGGCACTCCAATAGCAAAGAGGGGGAACCGGGCCAGCAAGGGGAAGAAGGGGATGGGGGACGACTGCCAATCCGGGCACCGTCCTGAGAGTTACTTCCTGGGAGGAAGTGCCAGGAAGATGTACGGATCAAAGACTAGAGCGCTTGGCAGACTTTTATTTGGGGTGGAGGGTGGTGGGGAGAGGCTGGGGATCTGCCTTTGAGCTTGCGAATGCCAACTTGGGGCCCGACGGACCGAGCGGGGGCTCCCCGCGGAGCTAAGGGAAGGCCGGTAGGGCTGGCTTCACCTCTGCTCCCGTGCCGACCTACAGCCTTGGAGGAGTGAGGGGGGCGGGGACCCTGGGCTGCTCCTTCCTCCCCTGGCCTGCAATCTGCACCGAACCGAGCTGCAGCCTGAGTCCCGTGCTCAGTCCTAAAGTGAACTGCAGACTCAGGGGAGTTGGGCCGTTTCCCCGGCTCTCCCGCTCTGTCCGGGCACAAGCTTGTCCATCTGGAAGACCACCCTTGAGACCAGGGGGCGTGGCGAGCCACACGCGGTTGAGGTGCCAAGAGGGGGCAGCACAGCAGGTCTGCCCACCCCAGCCTGCACCCACAGAGGTGGATCTGACAGACAGGAGGGATTAAAGGGATCCATTTCCTAACCTCCAGTCCATTTTCAGAACCTCCTTCCTCTCTCTCCGGTCCTCGGATGTACCACAGTCTCTAAGTCACCAATGTGCTGTTGAGTCTTGCCCGTCGGCTTGGCCAGGCAGCAGCGCCCGGTTGTTTAACTGAACGTTAATCTAGGTGCTGCCGTGAAAGATGTGGTTGACATCGATCGACATGACTAAGTAAAAGAGACCTCCCTCCAAAGCGGGGGTGGGCCTCATCTAATCAGTTGACGGTCTTAAGAGCCAAAACTGAGCTTTCCCGGGAAGAAGAAATTCTCAAGACCAAGGTAGCGACGCCTGCCTGAGTCCTGCCAGGCCCGCCCCGCAGCTACATGAGCCAATTTCTGAAGACAAATCTCTCTCCGAAGCAGTCTGGCTGATACACCAATCTCCCTGTCAGCTGGCCAAGCAGTTTCAGTTCTCTCCTTCCTCCCCTCTCTCCATCTCCCTCTCTCTTTCCCTCTCTCTCTCCTCTCCTCGCTCTGTGGGTCTGTCTGTCTGTCTCTTCACCCTAGCTTCTTCGGGACTTTTCTCTCACCTTACCAACTACTTGGATTCTTCAACAGCAAACAGAAGCCCAGGAACTGACCCCACAGACAAGAATCCACTTCCCTCCCTCCTATGTCTGTGGTCTACTGTCCCTCTCTTCTTCTTGCCGATTCTGTGCTCGGAGGGGCCAGGAGCTAGGCTGGCGGCGGGGTGGCCTGAGCCATCTTGGGCGGCGGGGGGACGGGGAGGCTGAGACAACGCTCTCTCTCCGCAGGTAGAGCCAGGGGAGGAGGGGCACTCTGGGCCATAAGACGCCTGTCCTCTGCCACATAAGGTTTTGTTTGGAGATCAGAGGCTACAGCCGAATGGAAGGTGGACCCCTCGGTCTGGGCTGATGGCTGAGGCCAAGGGAGGCACGTGACTTAAGGGGGCCCTTGCCATGAGCCACGCAGGGCCGGGTTGTCGCTCGGATCTTCTGCGTCCTTCAGGTGGCCGCCTGTGTCCAAAAGAGCTGGACGGAGGAGGCACGCATGAGCAGGGGAGGATCACAAGTGCGGGTGGGGGGCCCAAGGAGGTGGGGCCGCATTGCTCTGAGGGACACCAGAAGGGCTTCAAGTAACAGGTCATGCTGCAGACGACCTGGAAGGACGTCCGGTCTGTGGCCTTTAGGAGACGAGGCAGGGAGGGCATCACGGAGGGGGCGACGGGAGGAGCAGAGCCTGGAGGGGGCACAGCAAGGGGACGGTGGGGGGCGTCCTGCTCGCCCTGTGCTGGAGCTCATCACCTACGTGAGGGCGGCCGGAGGAAAGACCTGAGGGTTGTCTGGGCCACGTGTGGATGGCCCGACCTTTCCGGCAGCCGAGTCTATTCTCCGTGTGGCGGGCGGTGGGGACATTGAGGGTTTTGAGCACGCAAGTGACACCCCCAGGGTAGGACCAGAAAGGGAGGGACGGCGGTGGAGGAGGGGGGCAGCTGGGACCAGGACCCTGGGGAGGAGCAGGGCAGAGGGGAGATGTGGCCCCGAATTAGGGGTGGGGGTCTAGCTGTTCAGCCAAGGGGAACCCCCCCGCCCCCCGCAATGAGCTTCACCGGGAGCGACAGATACAAATCCGCTCATAGTGGAACTGGACCAAGGGGTTTCCTGTTTAGAAGAAGCTGATTATAAAGCATCTTACAATTAGACGAACTACCACCAACCCATGTTTTCGTAAGGCTGAATCTCCTGTTTAGACCTATTAAAGTATCAGAGCCCGTCTGTCACCCGTGTTTGTCCTGCTGTCGTTGGACGGTTCATTTCCCCAGGCCTGAGCCTGACAGATAGACAGCAGAACCCCTCCAGGCCCTCCTGTCACCCCTGCCCGCCCCTCCAGGCCCTCCTGTCACCCCTGCCTACCCAGTCGGGATGCCTGCGTCCCTCACAGCCGTGGTGTTGACCCTAATTGGGAGGACAGCAGCAGCCGCCATGATGGGGCCGTGGTGTCCCGCCTGTGACACTATCACAGAGAGGGGCCGGGCAAGCTCCCTCGGCCCTGGGCAAGTTTCCTGGGGCCCTTGAAACAATCACCACAAGCCGGGGGCTGAAAGCCACAGAACCGGGTTCGCTCCCAGCTCTGGAGGCCACAAAACTGGGATCGAGGTGTCCGGGGGCCTCGCTCTCTCCCCGGGCCCCAGGGGAGCGGCTCTTCCTGCCTCTTGCAGGTCCCGTGGCCGCTGGCCCTCCTTGTGGCTGCCTCCCCCCACCCCCCCGCCCCATCTCTGCACCCCGTCCTCACATGGTTTCGCTTCTTGGCAAAGTTGCCCTCTTCTGTTTCCCATTAGGACGCTGGTCTTTGGATTCGGGACTCGCCCACATGATCCAACAGCATCTCAGCCGAACTGCGTCACTTGACCCCATCTGCAAAGACCTTTATCCCAAATAAGGCCACACACTCGCCCGTTCCGGGGCTGGGCACGAGGACCCCACGTGCCCGCCGCTGCACCCACCAAAGGCTGGGGAGGAGAGGGCGCGGGGCAGGACCCAGCTTCCCAGGGGGTGCCCTCCTCGGCCCGTCAGCGCCCTTCCCCAGGACACCCCCCAGCTGCCCCCCGCCCCCAGCCCTCCCCACGACCTGCTTTCCTGCAAAATTAGTATACTCTGCATACCCGCCTTGCCCTCCTCTGGCCCCACAAGTCCTGCTCTCCCATCCGGGTGGGCACGTGTGTATTCTCAGCAGCGGATCGGATCCGGGACACCATGAGACGCGGGTCTGCATCCCCACCTCACACACGAACCCGCTGTGTGTTCAAGGTCAGGTGCTGTAGCTTCCGGGCGGCCTTCCTCTCCCCATCTATAAAACGGCGATAAGCCCTTTTGGCTACAAGAATGGTTTCTGGGACCTGTTTCTGCCCACCCCGCCCCCAACCCCAGCAATTTCTCTCCACTAATAATAGGCTTAATTCTTTAAATTTAATTCGTTGGAGGTTTGATATTTAATTTGAAAAATCCTAATGAATTATTAATATTTAATAAATAGTAAAATTTAATACCTATTAACTTGGGCTTAAATACATAAACTGTTTAATTTCTTCATTCAGTGCCTAGTTTAAAAAGTGGAACAGACAGGAATGACTCCTTAGAGCCGTCAGAGCCCGGGCACGTTCTGGCCGTGCCCGCACCCCGTTCTCTGGGGGCCCCAGGCCGGCTGCGGGTGGGGGAGGGAGGATCTGGAGGAGGTTGGTGGTCACCCCGTTGTGTCCCCCAGACTCAGCCGGAGCTGGGGCTCCAAGGAGACCGAGTCTCTGTTGAGCACCAATGAAGCATCCCCAACGAGCACGTCCTGTGGCTGATGGGCCTCTGCAGGTGTAGCCGCTGCGGTGTGGGCCACCCCCCTCCCCACCAGGCCAGAGCAGGAAGGAGGCGGGCTTCTTACAAACTGCATACAAAGAGACGCACCCAGCTCTCCATCTGGATAGCAATTGTCATTGATGCACAGGCCCGTGATTAGTTACCAGTGAGGTTCTGGAACACCACGCTGCTCCTGGGATTCCGATACAAATCATTCCTGCTAATGCCGTCCTCCGGGCCGAGGGCTCTTCCGCGAGTCTCCCCAAAGATCAATGGTTTGCCTTTCACAGAGACCAGGCGCTAAGTGACAACCCACAGGCCTGGCTCTAACCGTGTCACACACTTAGAAGGGAAATGTTTGGGGTGGCTGAGCCCTCCCTGGTTTTCTCGCCCTTTAAGGACGCGTGGGGCTCGGTGCGCCTGGCTGGCTCGGTCGGCGGAGCGTGAGACGCCTGACCTCGGGGTTGTGAGTTCGAGCCCCACGTTGGGCGTAGAGATGACTTAAAAATAAAGTCTTTAAAACAGAACAGAACAAAAAAGCATGCGTAGGGCTCGCCCTGGCCATTCTGTCCTCAGAGGAAGAGACGGGCAGCTGGACACCAGAGCCCGAATCCTGAGCAGGGCGGGGTCCTGGCCCAAGCACACGAGCACCCTTGCTGGGGAGCGTCCCCGAGATGCTGGGTCAGCTGTGGCAGAGCAGGGGACAGCAGCCCCGGGGCCTCCCGCCGCCCGGCAGGCACAGCCCGACATGGGTTGTCCCGTCACCTCCTTTCAGGGCCTGCACGCCGGCCTCCTGCTCTGGACGGAAGCCCTTGGAGGGCGTCTGCCGGGCTTTGCGCCTGTCCGTGCCCGACCCTTTACGCCATGCCCGGCACATAGTAGGTGCCCAGTCTGCGGAAGGAGAGACTCAGGAAGGAGGGGCCGGAGCAGGCAGGCTGTGAGAACTCACGACGAGTGGCACACACAAGATGGAGGGGATTCTCTCTACCAAAGCTTCCCCGGGAGGGTCGCTGCCCATCGCTCCCCAGCCAGCATCCCCTTCCAGCCCTGACTCAACAACACGGGTTCTCCTTCCTTCCCGCACCCCCACCCCCTCTGGCTCAGGCTGGGCCGAGGGAGCTGGAGTTGGAGCCAGGGCCCGTGTCCTGCAGCAGGGGGTCTGGGGGGCCAGGGCCGGTGTCCTGGGGGTCCGGGGGCAGGGCCAGTGTTGGGGGGGTCTGGGGGGCCAGGGCTGGTGTCCTGGGGGTCTGGGGGCCAGGACCGGTGCCCTGGGGGTCTGGGGGCCAGGACCGGTGTCCTGGGGGTCTGGGGGACCAGGGCCGGTGTCCTGGGAGTCTGGGGGGCCAGGGCCGGTGTCCTGGGGGTCCGGGGGCAGGGCCAGTGTTGGGGGGGTCTGGGGGGCCAGGGCTGGTGTCCTGGGGGTCTGGGGGGCCAGGGCCGGTGTCCTGGGGGTCTGGGGGCAGGGCCAGTGTTGGGGGGGGTCTGGGGGGCCAGGGCTGGTGTCCTGGGGGTCTGGAGGGCCAGGGCCGGTGTCCTAGGGGTCCGGGAGGCCAGGGCCGGTGTCCTGGGGGTCTGGGGGGCCAGGACCGGTGTCCTGGGGGTCTGGGGGACCAGGGCCGGTGTCCTGGGGGTCTGGAGGGCCAGGGCTGGTGTCCTGGGGGTCTGGGGGACCAGGGCCGGTGTCCTGGGAGTCTGGGGGGCCAGGGCCGGTGTCCTGGGGGTCTGGGGGACCAGGGCCGGTGTCCTGGGGGTCTGGAGGGCCAGGGCCGGTGTCCTAGGGGTCCGGGAGGCCAGGGCCGGTGTCCTGGGGGTCTGGGGGGCCAGGACCGGTGTCCTGGGGGTCTGGGGGACCAGGGCCGGTGTCCTGGGGGTCTGAGGGGCCAGGGCCGGTGTCCTGGGGGTCTGGAGGGCCAGGGCCGGTGTCCTAGGGGTCCGGGAGGCCAGGGCCGGTGTCCTGGGGGTCTGGGGGGCCAGGACCGGTGTCCTGGGGGTCTGGGGGACCAGGGCCGGTGTCCTGGGGGTCTGAAGGGCCAGGGCCGGTGTCCTGGGGATCCGGGGGACAAGGCCAGTGTTGGGGGGGTCTGGGGGGCCAGGGCTGGTGTCCTGGGGGTCCGGGGGGCCAGGGCTGGTGTCCTGGGGGTCCGGGGGGCCCGGGCCGGTGTCCTGGGGGTCTGAGGGGCCAGGACCGGTGTCCTGGGGGTCCGGGGGGCCAGGGCCGGTGTCCTGGGGGTCCCACACTAGGGGTTCTGGGGGGCCAGCTGATAAAAGCCGCCTGGCCAGGCACCATTTTCCCACCTGCAGGCCCCCCGTGGCCGCACCGCTGTGGCTCGCTGAAGGATTGCAGGGAGTTTTAAATGGGGGAGAAGGAGCATTTCTGATCTCATTTTCCAGTATTTCAGCTGTGCCATAATCTATTTACCACACAATTTGTGTCACTTTGATAAGCGGCTGCTTCGAGACTGCAATTATTAAAATCAAGAGCGGGGACAGCTTTCAAGTCTCTCAAGAATTGTAATAAATGTTTGAAATTAGTCATTATGGTGTTTGCCATGGCTCACATCATATAGTCTATCTTGGTGACAGCAATCACGGCCTGCACACGCGCTTTTTGGTGACTGTGGTGAGGCCTGGCTTTGACGCTCCCCGTGCGGGGGCGGGGCAGGGGGGGCAGGACAGCCCGCGGGGTGGGACCCCCGCAGCCCGCACCACAGTGCCTCCCCAGGGCCCCAGGCTCAGCCTCGGAAAATGCTCTTTCAGCCTGAGCTCTAAACAGGAGGGAAGCGGCCCAGGAACCCCTTTCTCTTCCCTTCCTCCCTTTTTCTCCCCCCACAAACCATTGGCTCTAATTCTCTGCGGGCCTTACGGTCTCCCCTCCACCCCCCACCCCTGCCCAGTGGTGCGTCTGGGTTTACCATGTCCTCTGGGCTTTCGAAGCCGTGGGAAGTCACCTGGCCTCAAAGAGGGCACCTTCTCGGGGGCTCTAGCTCAGCAGAGGGTTGAACACCAGGAAGGGGACAGGAGGGTCCTCGAGGCAGAGGGCAGGAACCGGGCAGGGGGAGGGGCCTCCAAGAAGCGAGCTCCTGCCTCCTTCTCAAAGTGACGCCAGGAGAGACCCATCAGAGCATGAAAATGTGACAGGTGTCCAGGGCGGCCAAGGCCTGACACCGGGGGGGAGGAGGTGGGAAGGGCCAGGGGATACGCATTTCCTGATTGATGAGAAGACTTTCCCTTCTGAGGGGTCCCCCAGAGCTGGTGGCCTGCCTTCTGGATGCCCCTTGCCGTGGGAGCGGCCTTGCCGGCCGGACTCAGGTCTGTCCCACGGACATAGGACTGAATGGGCAGACCGGCAGATCCACAGTGGGGGGGGAAAGGGAGTCAGGGTGGTGTCGCTCAGGGTGACGGGCTTCTGATCTGTGAGAAGAGGCCGGGGAAAGGAAGTCCCTTATGCCCCATGACAGGTATCCAAGACGGGCACATTGCTCTCCTTTGAGAAAGGGTTCAGCAGGGCAGGGACCCAAAGCTCATGTGTCTAAGTGGCATTGTTGATGGGGGGGGGTGCATGCGTGCGAGTGAGGCAGGCAGGCAAACACCTGTGACTGTAGTGTCACAGAGAGGCTGAAGGTGTCCACCCACCGGCCTCTGTGTCTCCTAGTTGGACCTCCGTCCCGGTGAAAAGGGTTCTTTTCCCTCCCTCTAGTTTTGTATATATAAAAAAAGAAAGCAGGAAACTTCTTTTGGTCTGGCTTTATTTTTTTTTTTTTAATTTTTTAATGTTTATTTCTTTTTGAGAGAGAGAGAGAGAGAGAGACAGAGAGAGAGAATGAGCCAGGGAGGGGCAGAAAGAGAGGGAGACACAGGCTCCAGGCTCCAAGCTCTCAGGGCAGAGCCCGACACGGGGCTCGAACCCACAAACCGTGAGATCATGATCTGAGCCGAAGTCAGATGCTCAACCGACTGAGCCACCCAGGTGCCCCCCTTTTGGTCTGGTTTTAAAGGAAACATATCCTCACTGCAGAGGATCTGGGTAAATTTAGAAGAGAATAAACACAAATATATTTTTGCAAAAGACGCTGTAATTCACTAACCTGGAGATGAGCATGTGACAAGTCAGTGTATTTTTTTTTTAATCTTTGGTTTTCAAGCATTTCAATCTCATTTAGGTAGTTATGACTTTCTTTCTTTCTCTTTCTTTCTTTCTTTCTTTCTTTCTTTCTTTCTTTCTTTCCCTCCCTCTTTCTCTTTCTTTCTTTTTGAGAGAGAGGGTGTAAGTGAGTGAAGGGCAGAAAAAGGGAGGGAGAGAGAGAGAATCCCACAAGGGGCAGAGAGAGAAAGAGAGAGAGAAGCGGGGCTCACCCAATTCGGGGCTCGAGCTCACCTGATGTGGGATTCGAACTCCCGAAATGTGAGATCGTGACCTGAGCCGAAGTCAGAAGCTCAACCCACTGAGCTGCCCGGGCTCCCACTTCCGCGTATATTTATGTGCATCTTTCCGCCTCATGTTCAGTTTCGGGTCTTGGTTCTTGACTCTGCGGCGGGAAGGGTGATCAGGGCAGAGCCCCCACCCCCCCAAACGCCTCCCTGTGTTATTATAGCAGCTTCAGGGTGATATACTCACAAGCACACTGGCATCTTGAGACCGGGCCTCGGCCAGTGAGAGGCCTGGCAGTGGGTCACTGTCCACTTTACTGCAAGGCCTGCCCCAAGAGGCAACACCTCAGGACCCACGGCCAGGCCTCAAGTCACCAGGGAGAAAGAATGACTACACACCATAATCCTAATGGCCTCACCTGCAAGCCGGCCATCCTTCCAAAGGACCGGCCTCGGTGACATCTGAACCACAAGGGGCGCTGGCTGGACAGGTGGGTGTCTGGGCCCTGTCCGGACCCGCTGAGCCCAGTTCTCTGTGATGGAGCCACACGGCCTGACCGAGAAGCGCCCCAGGCCATCCCAGGCAGGACTGCAAAGCCCGTCCGGTCCTCGCGGACATCTGGTGACACGGGTGTCATCAGCCACACGTTGAATGAGAATTGTGGGCTTGGAGAGGGAAGTGACTTGGCCAAAGTCACCCAGCCAACAAGGGGCAGAGCAGGATGGCCCCGTGGCCTCTGGCTCTTCCTGCTGGGGACACGGAGAGAGACGCCCGGGACACAGAAGGGGCCGCACCACCGGGGATGCCTCGATGCCAGAGTCATTTTCACACCACCTATTTTTTTTTTTAATAAATCTTTTATTTTAGAATAGTTTTAGATTTACCCAAAAAAGGGTCAATAACACAGAATCCTCATATACACAATACCTGTTTCCCCTACCATTAACATCTCACACTAGGACAGCACGATTGTTAACATCAACGAGCCAATGCTGACATTACTAACTGAAGTCCATGCTTTATTCAGATGGTCACGGTTTCCCCCCAGTGTCCTTTCTCTGTTCCAGGATCCCATGCAGGACCCCACATCACACTCAGGAGCCATGTCTCCTCAGGTTCCCCGTGTCTGGGCTAGTTTCTCGTCTTGCCTTGTTTTTGATGACCTTGACAGCTTTGTGGATAACTCGTGAGGCACGCGGTAGAATGTTCCTTAGTTGGGATTTGTCTGCCATTTTCCCCCGGATTAGACTGAGTCTGTGGGTTTAGGGGAGGCAGACCACAGAGTTAAAGTGCCACATTGTGTCCTATCAAGCAGCCAAGACTCGTGCCTGTCATGTCAACGTGACTCGTGGCTGTTGATGAGGACCTTGACCAGCTGGCTGAGGCACTGTTTCTCTGGTTTCTTCAAGGGAAAGGTGCTGTTTTCATCCCTTTCCATGCTGCGCTCTTTAGGAGGAAAACGCTATGCGACGCCCATGCTTAAGTGATGGGGAGTCGTGTTCCGCTTACCGGAGGGCAGAGCTTCTACAGAAACTATATTACGAATTCTCCTGCAAGGGGGATTTGTCCGTTCTCCACCTTTTACTTATGAATTCAGTCATTTATTTATGCCAGTATGGACGTCTTCATGGATACTTACTTTATACTTTGGGCTATAATCCAATGCGTCATGTATTTCGTCGCTCGATGGTTCCCCCTTCGGCCATTGGGAGCCAACTGGGGCAGCCACTTTGGGAGACAGTTTGGCGGTTTCTCACAAAACGAAATACACTCTTACCATACGATCTAGCCATCGTGCTCCCTGGTATCCACTCAAAGGAGCTGAAAACATATCCACACGAAACCCTGCACGCAGATGTTTAGGGCAATTGTATTCATCAATGCCAAAACTTGGAGGCGGTCAAGATGTCTTTCAGAAGGTAAACGGTAAACAAAGTGCGGGCCACCCAATAATGGACTATTATTCAGTGCTAAGAAGAAATAATTTAATAAGCCAGGAAAAGACACAGAAGAACCTTAAATGCGTATCACTCAGTGAAAGAAGCCGATTTGAAAAGGTTCCATGTTATGTGGTTCCGGCCGTATGACCTTCTGGGAAAGGCGAAACTATGGAGACAGTGAAAAGATCAGGGGTCACCAGGGGGTTGGGAGGAGGAGGGGTGAATAGGCAACGAACAGATTTTTAGGGCAGGGAAACGACTCTGTATGATACTATAATAATGGACACCTATCATTTCACATTTGTCCAAACCTACAGAACGCACAGCACCAAGAGGGGACCCCGATGTCCACTACGGACTTAACGGTGATATTATGCTTCAGTGGAGGTTCACGGTTTGCAACAAACGCCCCTCTCTGGTGGGAGATGTGGATAGTGGGGAAGGTTGTGTGTGTGTGTGTCAGGGCTTAAAAGTTTATGGGAAATCTCTGTGCCTTCCTTTCAAATTTGCTGCAAATCTAAAGCGTCTCTTCAAGTCTTTACAAAAACTAAAAGTAGAAATGTGTATACTTGTGTGACCACCACCACAGTCAAGATACAGAACATTTACCTCACTCCCTAGAGTTCCTTTGTGTCTTTTTGGGGACACTCCCTTCCTTCCCCACAGGCTTACTGTCCCTATAGTTTTTTCTTCTCTAGAATTTTCATATCAACTGAATCCCAGAATTATGCCATCTTTGGTCTGTTATTCTATCTCTGGCTTCTTTCATTTAGTCTAAAGCTTTTGAGGAGCACCTGGCTGGCTTTATCAGTGGAGCCAGCGACTCTTGACTGTGAGTTCAAGCCCCACGTTGGGTGCAGAGATTACTTAAAAATAAAATCATCAGGGGAACCTGGGTGGCTGAGTGTCTGACTTCAGCTCAGGTCATGCTCTTATGGTTTGTGGGTTCGAGTCCCGAGATAATAAACTTTCGGCCCGTTATAAATCAAGCCGCCATCAGGATTCTTGCCCAGATCCTTGTATGGAGACATGTTTTTATCTCTCTCGGGCAAGTATGTAGGAGCGAGGTTTCTGGGGTACGTGGTAAGTGTAGGCTTAGCTTTTCAAGGGACTGCCAAACACCTTTGCAATGTGGCTGTGTCCTTTCACAGTCCCACTGGCGCCATTTGAGAGTTCTGGTTGCTCCGTATCCTTGTCGACACTTGGAATTGTCAACCTTTGATTTTAGCCAGTAAGGTTTTGGCTTCCTCTGTCTGATTACTAATGACGCTGAGCATCTTTTCATCTCGCCCCCTTGTATAATTATTTAAAAAGTTGAATTATTATATATGAGCAACTCCTGAACCAAACATTTTAGAAGTCTGTAGTATGAACACTGGGAGTCTCTTCCTTCTCCCCGTCCCTGTCCCCGCCCCCGGAGGTGACCACTGTTATCTCCTCCTGAAAGGTGCCCAGCCTTTGAGACCTCTGCCTGCGTCTTCGCGGTCAACCTGCACCCAGAGATCTTCCTTCTTCGTAAGAGCCGTGACCCATTCTTTCACGGGCCCCTGACCATATGGGCATTTGTGTCTCCCTCTCCCTCCACGCCCCGTCCAGCCCACCACCAGGACGGATTTTACCCCCTGACCTCTCACCCATCCCTTGTCTCCTCCTTCCCCACCTCCATGGGAGTCACCACCACCTGCTGAGGGGACAGCGGCACTGGCATCCTGACCTCCTTCTAACGCGTCCTCCGTGAAGTACCCAGAGCACATTTTTCAAAGTGCACCTCTGATCGTGTCGTTACCCCATGCTGAAGCCCTTGGCGGGTCCCCATCGCTCTGGAGACAAAGCCCACCCACCCGTGGACACCACTCCCTTCCACCGCTAGCCTTAGCACAGGCTGGGGACGCCTCCCGCCCTTTCCCCTGGGAAGCCCCCGCCTTCTTTGAGACCTTGCCCGGAGAAGCCTTCCTGGCCCTCTGCCGCTGGGGGGAGACGGGGTCACCTGTGCTTCTCTGGGCGCCCAGTCCCCTGGTCCTCCTTCCCATGTCACAGCGGCGCATTTTCATGGATCTAGGGGCCATTAAAAAAATTTTTTTTTAATGTTTATTTATTTTTGAGAGAGAGAGGCAGAGCACGAGCGGGGGAGGGACAGAGAGAGAGGGAGACAGAGAATCCCAAGTAGGCTCCAGGCTCCGAGCCGTCAGCACAGAGCCCGATGCGGGGCTTGAACCCACGGACGGTGAGATCATGACCTGAGCCGAAGTCGGACGCCCAACCGACTGAGCCACCCAGGTGCCCCGAGTGGGGGGGGTCATGTGATGAATGCACATCCCCACTCCCTTAACCAGACGGCACACCTTGAGGGCGAGGTGGGCCTCGTTTTGCAAAGCCCTGGGCTGTGGCTCTGGTGACAGCAGGCCCAGCAGGGGCTCAGCTCTGCTCAGGTGAACAGGTAGGCTTTAGGGCTGTAACTGACACCTCTTCCTGTCATTGCCGGGGGCTCACGTGCAGCTGGCAGGACACCCCGGCATCATCTCACCTGGGCGAAGCTTTGTGCCCGCCAGCAGGGTGGGGGTCTCTGCCCTGAGGGCAACCTTTCGCCCCTGGGACTTGCTTCAGGCCGTTGTGCTGAGGTCAGATGGCTCCGCACAGCGGCCACTCACTTCTGGGTCCCTCCCGCCTGCCCCTGGGGTCCGACTTGTCCCCAGGTCCTCCCACACGAGCCTGACTCAGGCTCTGTTTCTGGGTCACCCAAGCTGGGACACGAGGTTTTTAATCCCCAACTTGGCTTTTTATTCGGATGCTCCGGCTTCCGTGTAGAAAGCCCCCTCGCAGCCTTTGTGTAGGGGGTGGGGGGCACCCCAGATGTTCCCACGGGTGTCCCCCTGTATGAATCACTGTAACCACACCTCCCGCTTGTCCTTTGAGCCTCCCTCCCCGCCATGCTTACCTCTGTCTTGCCCCCCCCCCCCACCCCCGTCTTCCCCTTCTCCTGCCTTTCCGAATCGTCTTCCGGGGCCTTCCCGCCGCTGGCATTTACACATGCAAGTCTTGCCTCCCGTTTTGCATGAATGTTTGACCTTGGGTAGAGCTGCTTGCCAGGATGGATGTGCCGTGCCTGCGCTTAATCACTGGGAGAGCCCAAGCCTCGAGAAACCATAGAGACCCAATTCCCCTAGCCCCTGCTTCGAGATGGCAATGAACTTCTGAGAAATAGCTAATCAATAAATTGAACAAACAACTCGGGCGGCTAACCCGCTCTGTCAGGACCTTAATTACAATTGCAGAGATAAATTGGGGGGTGGAGAGGGCAAGAGCTGGGAAGCAGGTGGGGAGCTTACAGGGAGCCCTGATTTCTGGGTGGCGGGGAGGGAACAGGGGGCCAAAGTGACGTTCTCCCCTCAAGGGGGCTGTGGTTTCAGAGGCTGGGATTTGATTTCTGGGAGGCCACAAGAGACAGGAGATGGTCCAGCCATCTGTCTGACTCTCTCTCCCCGCACGGCGCTACGAGCACGGATGGCTTTCCCAGCTGGGCAGACCCAGCACCTTGGAGACTCCGCCGTGAAATTATTCTGAAAAGCATAGGTGCCTCTTGGCTGTAGGAGGCAGAGGCTACACGAACCACCCTCCTCGGCCAAGAACCCACACGTCTCCCGTTGGCCCGTCTGCTCATCTGAAGGCGGGTGATCCCAGACAGGTCAGCTGGCCCGGCGGGGAACGTCCTGTTTCTCCAAGACCCCCCTTCTCCTGGGGGTGGGGGTGGGGTGGGGAGCTCTCGCTTTGAAATACATATTTCAGTTGGAAAAATTAAAAATTATAGAAGATCGATTTGACTCCCGCAGACAAAATAAAACTCAAGACTAGCAACAAGAAAAAGAAAATGCAAACCCTTCTCAAATCACCTCCCAGGAAAGACTGATAAGACTATATAGTGTATGTTTGAGTGTAATTTGCTCGGGGGCCTTCCTGCTCCTGGGTTTAGAATCACGGGAGGGAGCGTGCGTGTGTGTGCATGTGCGTGTGCGTGTGCGTGTGCGTGTGTGTGTGTGTGTGTGTAAGACAGAGAACAGGCAGCAGTAAGCAGTAAGCTGCCTGCCTCGGGGCCGGAATTTTCCACGGCAGTAAATAAATCTCTCCTCTGAGAGGTGGCAGGCAGAGAGGACACGAGCAAGGTGCCAGCTCCCTGTTTACTGCACAGACAGAATATTTACAGCTGCATCTTTGGTGTGAAATGTGGCTCTTCCAGACCCCACGAAGGTCACTGGAATGTCAGGAGAATTTATGGGTGTTTTATAGCACATTTGTGCCTGCAAGCGAGGCGACAGGATTCTGTACCTCTGTCCCCAGTGCAGAGACACCCACGGAGGGAACCAGGGAGCAGCTGGCTGAGATTCAGCGCCACCCCCCCCCCCATCACGCTCATTTATCCCAGTGTGATTCTATTTGTCCGCGTGCGTGTAGAACATATGTTCCTCCAAGGCTGGGGAGGGGAGGTGAAAATGTGCAGAAGAGGAGAACAATTAGAAGAGGCAGGAATCACAATTCTGCTCCCACTTCCACTGCCGGGGCTAATCACGTCTCGGTTTTGCATAAGGGATTCTGCATGAATTAAACCCAGTAAGGTCCCGGGTAGATCGTAGTCCTAGATTCCGGAACCCGAGTGCTGGGGCAGGAACCTCGAGCTAATAAAATCCGTTGCTGTCGTTTTTAGTTGGGGGAAGGCAAAGCCTGAGGAATTTCGTGTAACATGCCTGCGCGTTATCAGGGCTACTTGGGGGGCTCAGTTTGGACGTCAGCTCCTGGATGCATCTGAAGGAAGCAGGCGACGGCTCCCACCATCATTGGCAGCTGGTCCCAGCTGGTTAAGCTGCAGGCTTTCTGTTGTTTCGCGCGTGGTTTCTGCCTCGCGGCCGTGGATTTCTTCGGTACTGGCATCGATCCGGGTCCTCTTAAATTCGGGCGGGCGATTACTGGTTCCTCGGCCCCATGCACCGCCGTTGGAGGGCATCCGAGGTCGTGGGTCAGCGACATGGTTCTGAGGCCCCAGAGGAGAGGACAGCAAAGCCCCCGGCCGGGGGGCTTCCATCAACTCGGGCTCGGGAACCGCGTCGCTAGGAGGGGGCAGGGTCCCCACCGCGGCTCACGGCTCTGCCCTGGGGCTGTGCCTCTTTGCCGTGTGACTCTGGCCTCGTCCCTTCTCTGCCCAGACCCGGCCGCACTATCTGTAGGAGTATGTCGTTGAAGCAAGTGATCTCCCACAATTCTGGAGTTTTCCAGCCCTAAGGAGGCAGCGGGCACCCCGTCTGAAACATCGCTATGGTTGAGTCTGTGCTGATGTTCGCAAGTGAGTCTGGAGGTGACAGAATTGTCCAAAGTACATGAAAATGAAGAGGGTGAAGGGAAGAGTTCTCTTTATGGTCTCACGTCAGCGAGTACAGCGAGTACAGATGGAGCTGACATCCATTCATGGTCACAGGGAGAGGGAGAGTGCCATCCGTCCATCCATGGATGGCCCGTGGATCTGGAACAAGCGTGACATCGCAGGGGGAGAACCTGGCCAGCTCGGGACACATCGACAGTGCGTGCTACCTGGGCACGCTGGGAAGGGCACACGTCGCTTCTGTGGTTTTCCCATCGAAGACGCGCACCCCGAATCCGATCCTGAGGGAACATCAGAACGACCCAAATCGAGGGATGGTGCTGCTTCAGATGAAAGGAAGCTAAAAGGGTAGGACAGCCAAGTGCCACTCGTGACCCCGGGGTGGGTCCCAGACCAGGCAGCATGTCAGCAGGACGTTATTACTTGGGTAACTGATGGAATTATTTGGGCATTATTTGGGTAACTGATGGAATCTGAACGGGGCACCATAATAAGACACCACAATAAGACACCACAGGCTGGACGTCTGAGATCAGGTGCTGACGTGGCCGGGCTCTGGTGACAGTCTTCTTCCTGGCTTAGAGATGGCCACCTCCCTGCTGTGTCCCCACCAGGTGGAGAGGGAGAGGGAGAGCTCTAGTGTCTTTTCTCATAAGGGATCCCAATCCCATCGTGGGGCCCCCCGTGACCTCATCTCAACTCAATCACCTCCAAAGGCCCCACTTCCAAATACCATCACGCTGGGGGTTAGGGCTTCAACATAAGAATCTGGGGGGGGGGAGGGGAGGGACACAGGCATTCAGTCCATAGCAAGTATGAACTATGGATTAGATAATAATATTTTATCCGTGGTAAATGTCCTGATTTTGAGAACTGTAGTGTTATGCACATTGATGGTTATGTAAGACAATGTCCCATTCGTAAGAAAATGCCCACCGAAGCATCTAGAAGTGTCTAGAGAGTAGGGGACATGATGTCTCCAACTTACCTTCAAGGCACAGGGCAAAGAAAATAATGTGCCCAGAGAAAGAGTCTGTGATAAAGCACAAAATGCAAACACAAGATGAATCTGGCTTTAAAAAAATCCACCCACAAACACAGCTCAGTAAATGGTGAAAATTATGTTGGTCTTGAATCAAAACCTACGTGACTTGGGATCATCGAGGCCTCCGGTCTTCTGAGGTTGGTCTGTTCGTTCGTGATCTGTCAACCCAGCCCTGAAACGTACTTTTCCAAAGGAGGACAGCTGCCAACCAGGCCACCGAGATGCCTTTGCTCGTTTGCCTGTTTTCCCACAAGTACTCGGTGGCCAAAGAAACTGGGTTATTAGGTGCATCTGCCTGGCCAGCCAGAAAGTGGCCCTGGTCATGAACTTCCCCTCCTGCCCTATCTCTCTCCTTTCCTTCCTTCCTTCCTTCCTTCCTTCCTTCCTTCCTTCCTCTCCTTCCTCTCCTTCCTCTCCTTCCTCTCCTTTCCTTTCCTTTCCTTTCCTTCTTTCTTCTTCTAAGTCAATACTTACTTTGATATGAGAGAACAGCTTCTTCCGTCTCACTCCCCTTGGCCCCAATGTTTCCAGATAAAACTGGAAGAAATGGTCTTCAAAGCATTCCATGGGAAAAAATGGCAGAATTGAAATGAAATATTGTAATGATAGAAAACAGTAAGCAGCTCTGCCCGACAGCTCTGACAGCTATTTGTTCTAGAAAACAGCATGTATGGTGTCAGTCCTATAAGGGAGTATGTGTGAATTAAGATAATTACAGCTGATAGGACAACAATGACCCCGTGTCGTCAATCACCCTTCACAAGTACGCTGGGTAGGACCTTCCCGGTGGCGGGAAAAGTCTGCCTATGGGGAGAGGCAAGCGAGCGAGGGCCTGCTGTCGATTCCTCCAGAGGCTGGAGGGCTTCGCCTCTGGGGTCGCTGTACCTGCTGGACTGGCCTTCCTGGGACACAGCTTCCCTCCTCTGGTCAAGCGTTTTGACTGAACGGACCTGCCGTCCTGACGACACCATCCTGACACCCAAAGCTAATGGCTTTACCTGCTGTCCCTCTGGAGTTCTGAATTTGAAATTACAAACTGAGTCCAGACACAATTTCAGGGCAGTTTGGAGGGCGCCTGAGGACCTGCCTCGGATGGCCAGCTCGCCAAGGGATCCCTCTGCCCGCGGGTAGATCCCTCCTCGTTTTCTCCCCGCTACTTCAGGTTGGAATGTTTCCTACAGTAAAGTGCCCCTGAGAGCGTCACCACTTGGAAGCCACTTAGGCTTGAAGGAAGTCTCAGGGGCCAGGACTGAAGGCTTCTGAAGCCTGAAGGGCAGGGAACAGAGTGGGAGGAGGCTGGGAGCCTCGCTCCTCCGCTCCCAGTTGGCGGGCAGGGCAGAGCCTCCACGATGCGCCCGCACCCCCGCCCCTCGCCCTCTCCCCCCTTCACCTTAACATTGGCACCTGCTCATTTCAGCCCGAGATGCGGCATTCAGTCCAGGATGGACAGTTCCTCAGCGCGGCCTCGGAATCGCTGGGTGTGGAGTAACCCTCGGGCGTGAGCTCTTGTCTCCCTCGGCACTGACTGGCGTCGTGTCCCCCAGAGACACCCACGTGGAACCTCAGAATGGGACCTTGTTTGGAAAAGGGATCGCGCGGATGTGACTGAGTCAAGGATTAGAGATGACATCATCCGGGACCTAGAGGGGCTCTAAATCCAGTGACTGGGGTCCTTAGAGAAAGAAGATGTGAGACACAGGCTCAGAGGGGGCGGTGCCGAGGAGCCACGCGACGGCAGGGCAGAGAGTGGTGAGCCCCTGAATGCCAAGAATAGCCCGGAGCCACCAGCAGCCGGGACAGAGGCCGCGGATGGTGTCTCCCCAGGAGCCCCGAGAAGGATCGAACCCAGCCAACACCTTCGTCTTGCACTTCTGGCCTCCAGAACCGGGAGAGAATCCCTTTCTGTTGCACGAAGCCGCCTGCTTTGTGGTGGTTTGTTAGTGCGGCCCCAGGAAACACCCTTCCCCGCACAAGTACTGAGCGCCTACTGTGCGCCAGGAGCCCTGCGGCCTCCTGGAAGCGTGATCAAGGCCCGACGCGTGGCGCGGCACTGCTCTGCTCTACGTGGCAGGGACGGGGCTCCGGGGGCGAGAGCTCGAGACCCCCTGGACTGCCAGGAGCCCCGTGCTGGGTCTCAGTGAGCGGAGGGGGCACCCCGTGGCCGGCCCGCGGGTGCTGAGTACCTCCGAGACCCTCCTCGGGATCCCAACGCCCTCGCACCTGGTCTCTCGCTGGCCATCAGCTACACTCCCAGCGCTCTCCGGACGCCCAGCTCTTGGCTCTTAAAATTAAAAGCCGTCCTTCTACTGAGCCAAGGAAGTTCGCCCGGGAAGACCTATACATTATAGAATAAAAATGAAAATTTCAAAAGATGCTTCAAGGGCGATGTAGGAAAGCCGTAAGACAGTGATTATGGCGCCAGAGACCCTGTTGGAGCCCGGTCCCCAAGGAGGCCCAGGCACCTTGAATGTGTCAGGGAAATGGCTGAGGACTAAAGGGGGCAGAGCGGGCGGAGGGCAGAGGCCCAGCTTCCGCGTGCCGGGTGCCACGGCAGTCCCGGATGACCCGGCTAGTGATTTCAGAGTCGGTAGATGAGGGGAAGGAGCCGCGGCTGGGAGTAGCGATGGATTCTAGTCAGGGACCCCGCGCCTGGTGGAGAAAGCTGGGCGCACGGATGCGGGCTGGGGCCCGGGGAGGGCCGCAGAGGCCTCACTCACGCCTGTGTTTTGGGCCCTCGCAGCCTGGTGGGCGAGAACGAACGCGCATCTCGTGACTCCTTTTGTGCAGACCGGCTCCCGGGTGTCACCAGCTTAATGCCATTGATATCGGACCCTCGTCACTGGGCATTAGTGCATTAGAGGCTCTTCCTTTCCTACAAACTGAGTGGCCTGCAACAATAGAATTTTAGCATCTCGCGATTCTGGAGACCAGAGTCCAAGCCCAAGGTGTCCGCAGGGTGGGCTCCTTCCGAGCGTCGGCTCCGGGCCGCCCTCCCAGCTGCTGGGGGGTTGCTGGCCACCTTTGCTGCTCCTTGGCTCAGGGATGCATCCCCCCGACCTCTGCCCTCATCTGCACATGACCTTCCCCCTGTGGGCACGTCTGCGTCCACATCTCCCCTTCCTGTAAGGACACCAGTCCGAGTGGGTCAGCTCCCACCCGCAAGACCTCACTTTCAATTGTTTACCTCTTCAAAGGCCCCATTTCCAAGTAGGTAGGGGCATATTCTGAGGTTCTGGGGGTAGGACTTCAACGTAGGAATCTGGGGAGACGGAATGCAGCTCAGGACAGAGGGGGATACACATCCGGTGGCTGAGGCTGGCCATCGACTGGGCCGTCAGGGCTCCTGCCGGGGCGTCCTCGTGTCGCCCGCGTTTCTGCACACCATGGCGGCCTGGGGACAGTCATGCATTCATTTATTCAGGACATGTTCGCTGAGCCCCCCCCCCCCAAACACACACCCTGGGTGCTGTTCTGAGCATGGAGACTGGGAACAGGGAACAGGACCGGTGGGGTCCCTGCTCTATTGTGTTGAAATCCCAGCAGGGAAAGGCAGGCAAGATACATATAAACAAGACGATTTTAAATAGTGATAAGTGCACAAGAAAAATAAAATTGGATGCCACAAGGGAGGGCAAGGGCATCCTCAGACTGGGTGGTGAGGGCAGATCTGACTTCACAGGGTGAGGCGGAGGGAGGTGGGAGCAGCGTCCATCCTGGAGGATCCCCACCACCGCCCCTGGCCCCCCGGACCTGGCGAGGAGATGGGGCTTTATTCTAAAGGGGATGATAAGTCCTTGAGGATTTTATGTCAGGAGCACGGCCCCTGCTCCAAGGGCCAGGGCTGGGGGTGTGGGATGGGCACATCGAGCCCCAGACCCGGCTGGGAGGGTTGGCGGGTATTTACGGCAGGTGTTTGTTGAGTGAATGGTTTAGTTATTGAGATGCTCTGCACCTCAACTGGCTTCCGTTAATAACGCAGTGAGTCTCAGCGGCGGATTAAATCCCATAAAGGAGTAAATTACCCAGGAAAGTGAGCCAGTGCTGTGGTCTGTGGTTGAGGACAGTCAGGACGGTATAGGCCTTTATTAGATAGAAGCCCACGGCGGTGGGCAGACGGGCTCTCGCAAACGCGCACGGTGGAGAGACTGGGGCACCGCGTCAACCAGCTTCTCAAAAGCGTGCAAAACAGCCGGGCTAGCGCAGAAGGTGGCCGGGCCCGGGAAGGGTCGCTGGCCCGGGGAAGACCGTGGCCCGTGCACTGGCACCGGGACCCGACTGTGGCGTGCTGCCGGTCCAAGGTTCTGGCCAATGACTGTGCCTTAAAACCTTTATCTTTATAGCAGCGTCCGAAGAACAGCCTCAAACAGTGTTAGAGGGGAAAGCTGGCTGTTTCTTGATCCGTGTGGCTTCTGACTCCAGAAACACGGTGCACGGGAGAGGCCCGAGTGGGGGTTTCCCGGACTCTGCTGCGCGCCCTTCAGGAAACGGGAGCGCAAGAGAGTATCTGTCCTGCTGTCCCGCCTTGTGGCCCGGGAGACAGAAACCTGGTCCAAGCGGCTCCGGCAGCCCCGGACCGGGAGGGAAGTGTAATAAGGCGCTGGGGGGTTAAGATGCGGGGCTCAGCCACCCAGCGGGGAGGCAGGGAGTGGGCAGCAGGGGTCGAACCCCAAAGGCCGCTGGACTGTGAGCCCCCGAGGGCAGCCGTCTCTGTCCTTCTCACGGAAGTCCCCCAGGAACCACACGTGGCATGGAGTAGAATATTTATGGAACGCCTAAATAAATGAACGAACTCCCAGTAACTGAAGACACGGAGAGGGAGAGAGAAGACATCCATGAGACCATTCTAGGGGCACCTGGGGGGCTCAGTCGGTTGAGCATCTGACTTCGGCTCGGGTCACGATCTCGCGGTCCGTGGGTTCGAGCCCCGCGTCGGGCTCTGTGCCGACGGCTCGGGGCCTGGAGCCCGCTTCGGATGCTGTGTGTGTGTCTCTCTCTGCCCCTCCCCTGCTCTCTCTCCCTGTCTCTCAAACATAAATAAACATTGAAGGGAAACTATTCTAGGGTCTCGTATCTTCTTTTCTTCTGATCCTTTGTGTCCGATACACCCTTGTCCTGGAATCCTCACGGCCCAGCCAGCAGAGTGTCACTTGCCTCTGTTTATGAAAAACCAATCCGACCAATCCACCGGCAGCTGAAATTTGCATACCCGTCGTCTTACATCAAAGGCTTTGCCTTCGTAGGAGCCTTGTCACCCTGGGTTTTAAGCTTCTTGGAGGCAGGGGATTACACCCCCCTGTCCCCAGGACAGCGGTCCTACAGACAGCGCGCATACTCCAGGGGCCACACAAGGCACCCAGCTGGGTGCGGGAAGGGAATATTAGAAATTCTAGGTATATTTTTAGTGTCGTATTTGCAAGTTTTTCATTTTTGTGTATATATTTTGTAATGTGTGTCCTGCCCGTTGGTCTAGTCCAGTGGTTCTCGACTGGGGATGATTTTGCTCCCAGGAGACCCAGGGCAGTGTCTGGAGACGATATGGGTGATCACAACTGGGGTGGGGGGGGGATTGCTCCTGGCACCTCGTGGGTGGAGGCCAAGGGTGCTGCTAAACATCCTGACCCAGCCCCAAATGCCAGCTGGTCAAGTCTCCCTGTCCCTTAATGTTCCCATCTGAGAAAAAGAGAATAAGATCGGTGCCGACCTCCTAGATTCTTAGAAGGTAGATCCAGAGCCGCCGTTATTCTGGGGCTAATTTGGCCCCAAATTACCTTAAGGCAAAGCCGAAGGATAGATTCATCGGAAATGATTTTATCTGATTTTTAATTATTTATCTTACTGTTTGTTATTTTGAGTACTTTCCCTTATATTGGAAGGGCATTTTCGTTGCGTATAGAATTCTAGGCTAATTCCTCTACCCCTTCAAAGATGTTATTCTTGTTGCGTCTAATGGCGTCAAGTTTTTTTTTCATAAGTCAGCGGTGATGTTTACTCTTTCTCTCCCTGCATGGGCTTCACCTGTTTCGCCTCGTGGCTACTTTCAGGGTCTCCTCTTTCTCTGGGGCTTTCGGCAACTTGACCCCGATATTTTTTAGGGAAGGTTTGCTTTCTGTTTACGCTGGTTGTGGTTCGTTGGAATCCTTGGGTGTTTGCCCTGATATTTTTCCATCACATTTGAAATTTACCGTTACTATTTCTCCCAATGTTTTTCATTCATTTGGGCCTCTTTCACCCCTCTGTACTTCAGTTTAGAGAGTTTCCACTGACCTGCCTTCAAGTTTAGTGATCTTTTCTTTGGCAGTGTCTCTTCCGCCACTAAGTCCATAGTTTTTAAATTTCTTTTTTTTTTTTTAAGTTTATTTATTTACTTATTTTGAGAGAGAGAGAGCGCAAGCATGGGAGGGGCAGAGAGAGAGAGGGAGAGAGACGATCCCAAGCAGGCTCCACACTGACAGCACAGAGCCAGACGTGGGGCTCACAAACCGTGAGATCACGACCTGAGCCAAAACCAAGAGTTGGATGCTTAACCGACTGAGCCACCCAGGTGTCCCAATAATTTTTTAATTTCTAAGTTCTAGACTCTCCATTAGATTTAAAAAATATATAGTGTCTATTTCTCTGT
This sequence comes from Lynx canadensis, assembly GCF_007474595.2. Classification (NCBI taxonomy): domain Eukaryota; kingdom Metazoa; phylum Chordata; class Mammalia; order Carnivora; family Felidae; genus Lynx; species Lynx canadensis. Next base: position 56,455,684 of record NC_044316.2, read on the forward strand.
TGAGATTCCCCATCCCTGTATATGTGCGTCTCTCTATACAGATATATAGAGAGATAGAGAGGGAGATACCTCTCCTTTAAAATTTTGTGAACACCCGGGGGCACCTAGCTGGCTCAGTCGATTGAGCATCTGACTCCAGCTCAGGTCATAATCTCGCAGTTTGTGAGTTCGAGCCCCGCGTCGGGCTCTGTGCGGACAGCCCGGAGCCTGGAGCCTACTTCGGATTCTGTGTCTCCCTCTCTCTCTTGCCCTTTCCCCGCTCGTGCTCTGTCTCTGTCTCTCTCAAAAATAAAGACACATCAAAAAAAATTTTTTTTAAAGGCTTTAAAATTTTGTGAACACCTTTATAAGGGCTGTGTTTAAAATCTTGGTGGCTAACTCCAATCTCTTTGTTACCCGCCTGGTTTTTCTCCGGGGTATTTCATCACAGTTGCCTGCTTCAGATGGCTAGTCATTTTTGACTGTCTGCCAGATATTGGGACACCACATTATCGATCATCTGGATTATTTCGTCTTTATTTAAAGAGTATTAGCCTTTGTTCTGACAGGTAGTTAATTTCCTAGTGGACCAGCTCATTCCTGCCGTGGCTGGGTGAATCTTTGAGGGTGAATCTGAAGCATTTCTTACTGGAGGCCAGAGAAGCCATGGTCCTTGGATGTGGTCTCTCCAGAGAGTCCCAGTGACATTCTTGAGTCTCAGTCCCGTGTCCGTGCTGTGGTTGGTCAGAACCTCAATCACGTAGCAGCTTCTGGAATCCCCACTTAGCCCATAGACCTCCGGACGCTGTTCAGTGTGTGGCCTCTCGTAGGCTTGCCCCGTGCGTAATCGAATTCACCTTTGGCCCCAGACTCAGGCGATCCCCATGCCAGTTTAGGGACCTACTTCTCTGCCCAGCTCCCTCCGCTCTGGCATCCTGCTTTGCAAATTCCGGATTCCTCAGCAACGCTGGGCTCTAGTCTCTGCTATTCCCACTCAATAAAACCACAGCTCTCTGTTTGGGGCTCCCCATACCCTGGTTGGGAAATGCGAGGTAAGGGTGGGGCTCATCTTGCGCGTTTCCATTTGCTCACAGGTCCTAGCCTGCACTGTCTGCCGTCCAAAACCTATTGTCCGAAGTAACAGCACAGCCCTGTTTATTTTATCCAATTTTGTAGTCAGGAGGGTAAGTCTGATATCCATTATTCTGACATGGTAAGACTGCCTCATCTCTCTTTTTTAAATGTTTATTCATTTATTTAGAGAGAGAGTGTGTGTGTGCACCTGAGCGAGGGAGGACCAGAGAGAGAGAGAGAGAGAGAATCTCAAGAAGGCTCTGCACTGTCAGCACGGATCTTTCCATCTTGGACAAGGTGGCATCACAGGTACATGACTAAAGCGGTCATGGACAAGTGAGTGGAATCGCCACGAGTAACCCTCTCGGTCCGGGGCGGTCCCGCTTCCCTAAGCACACGCATGTCCCATACCCGGACAACACCAGGTTCTGCTACCCCAGCAGGGCTGCTCCTGTGGTCCCCAGCTCCCTGTCCCCAGCTCCGGTCTCCGGGAAGTCCAGCTGTGGCTCGGCTGTCGGTCCTCAAACGTTTGTATGTTTGTTGCAAACCTTCTGTCCTGGGCGGACTGGTGTCCTCCCCACCCCAAATTCGCGTCCACCCGGAATCTACGAATGCGATCCTGTTTGGAGAAAGGGTGTTTGCAGCGGTGGTCAGGTTAAGATGAGTCACATCGGAGTAGGGTGGCCCTAACCCAGTCACCGGTCCTTGTAAGAGGAGGGAGGCCCAGAAGGAAGATGAGGTGAGACACAGAAAGGTGGCCGTGTGAGACAGGCAGAGAGTGGAGTGACGCAGCTATAAGCCCAGAATGCCGGAAGCCACCAGAAGCTAAGAAAGGCTGGAACAGGGTCTCCCTCGGAGCCTCTGGAAGGAGCCAACACTGCCCACATCCCCATCTCAGGCTTCTGACCTCTAGAACCGTGAGAGATTACATTTCTGTTCGTTGAGGCCACCCAGTTTGTGCCTAACAAACCTTCCAATGATAGACCATTTTATTAAGCTGGTTTGGGTGGGTGTCTGTCCCTTTGAATCACAGGAACTGTCTTAGCCTTCGCACCCCCTTCCTCCTTCATGCGTGTTTGGAAGTTCTGTGTCATGACCTCCTCTCTGGGCAGAAGACCCCGGCGGACGTCTGCCGGGTCTTCCCAGGCACCTCCCACCGTCTGCCCCCACCGTCAGCCCCCAGGGAGGAGAAGCATCTGGAGAGCCTGGTGCCTCCCACGGTGCGTGATGGACGGGCGCCCATGGGGGATGGTTTGGGGAGGGAGGGTGAGGAACGAGTCTGTCTGTGGGTCTGGTCTGAAGCGGGTCAACCGGGTTGAGTCTGGAGAGGCCAAGAGTCCCCGTGCCCCAGGGCCCTCCCTCCCCCCACACCCCGGCCTCTGCCTCTGGAGCTGAGTCCCTTCATCTACCAAACGCAAACCCGAAGTGAAGGACCCCCGGGACCCAGGATTATGGACACTTACAACTAATGCCAAGTAAACAAGACAAAATTATGTGTAATTACTCCCAAAGTCATTTGGTTGTACCAGTAATTGACCTGTGTGTCCTTTAATCTTTAATGCTCTTTTAAAATTCAGCCTCAGGGAGTCACCATGGTTATTGACGTCCGTCGTGGTGGGGACTCTGGAGGCATGAGGCTTTGGTTAAGATGTCTTCAAAAGAAACAACCAATTGCAGAAGATATGACGCTCACACTTCGGGACGGGGGGATGCGGGGTAAGGGGCTGTGGCTGGCTGCGTTCTCCTGGCCTGGATGACAGCGGCAGAGCTGGGGGGATGACGAAGGCGGCACTAAGAGTTCCTGATGGCCCAGCAGGGGCCGCAAAGGATCTCGATAAATCCTCCTAACCAACCTTTCACCAGCGAACCAGGGAGTTAAGAGAGTGCGTGCATTTTCCTTCGTGTCCCCCAAAGACACGATGATGGGGAGACCTTTTCCTATCTTTTGTTTTACCCCTGTAAGTGCTGTCAAAGCCAGTGCTCTGAATGTGCTAAAACACACACACACACACACACACACACACACACAGGGCTAGTTTTTGTGGGAGTTACAAATCTCCCTTCCAATCAATAGATTGGAATTATTGACAATATCAGATAAACTGTCTTTGGCTTGGCAACTCTTATCTCACTTATCTTCTTATCGCGGTGAGAACGTTTTGCATGAGATCTACCCTCTTAACACATTTTTATTCTTTTTAACATTTATTTTTTTGAGAGAGAGAGAGAGAAGACATGTGCTCACAATCGGGAGAAGGGCAGAGAGAGAGAGGGAGACAGAATCCGAAGCAGGCTCCGGGCTCTGAGCTGTGAGCGCAGAGCCCGATGCGGGGCTCGAACCCATGAACTGTGAGATCATGCCCCGAGCCAAGAGTCGGCTGCTTAACCAACTAGCCCCCCCCCCGCCGCCCCGGGCACCCCTACCCTCTTAACAAATGTTTAAGTTAACAGCACATACGGTATTTTTGCAACAGACACAATGCTGAACAGCAGATCTGTGGGACTTTCATCTTGCAAGAACTTTTACTGAACTTCTCGCCTGCCCCAGCCTCCGACGACCACCGTCCTGCTCCCTGCTTCTCCTACTCGAGATGCCTCAAAAGTCCGGAGCCCTGCAGTACTGGTCCTCCTGTGACCGGCTTACCTCACGGAGCCTCAGATTCTCAAGATGCTCCCACCTGGACGTGTTTGGCAGGATTGCGTTCCTTTCTTAAGGCTGAATAATACTCCACTGTGGGCACATGACACATTTCCTTTGTGCGTTCATCTAGACCTTTCTCCGAAGAAAACACACAAATGGCCACCGGACACAGGGACACAGTCTCACCATCACTCATCCACAGGGAAATGCCAATCAAAGCCACGGCGATGGGGCGCCCGGGGGGCTCGGTCGGTTGAGCGTCTGACTCTTGATTTTGGTTCAGGTCGTGATCCCAGGGTCGTGAGATCGAGCCCCCCATTGGGCTCTGCACTGAGCGTGGGGCCTGCTTAAGATTCTCTCTCTCCCCTTCCCCCCAACTCATGCGCTTTCCCTCCCTCTCTAAAATAAAAATAAAAATAAATAAAAAGATAAATCGAAGCCACGGCGAGATGCCATTCACGCCCATGAGGACGGCAGGGGTCGGCGAGGATGTGGAGAAGCCGGAGGCCTCTCGCGCTGCTGGTGGGAACGTGAGAGGGCGAGGCCGCTGCGGAGGGCGCCGGGCCAGCAAAAGACCACGTGGGCCAGCACCACCGTTAAAGGTACCAGGCGATCTGGGGCCTCCCGTCCTGGTTCCGGGTCCTGCAGCCAAGGGCAGTCGGAGGCTAGGGAGTGATTTCTGAATATGGGCTGTGTTAGAGCCAAGGACGTTACTGCGGGTCTGCGGTTAGAGCTCAGGCGATTAAGAAAATGAACGTTCTGGAATCTGGACTCCTCCTCCTCCTCCGCCGCCGCCAGGCGGGACTATGAGGAGGGCCAGAGAGTGGAGGTTCCTCCTAAGATGTCGAGGCCTGAGTTGCGGGAGTCCTGACGCTGCAGCCCTTCCCGGGGACCCACACCCGTCCCCTCCTCACCCTCAGTGTCCAACATGGGCCGCCCTCCCCATCCTCGCTGCAGAGCCCAGAGCCCGCACCCTCCTCTCCCCGCCCCAGCACCACCCCCCGCCCCCCCGGTAGGCTCACGGCCGGAGCTTTCTCTGCTCCTGGAGGGTGGCCACAAAAGCCATCACCTGCCTTGCCCCTGGGTCTCGGGTCTAACCCGATGTGAGCCTTGCAGATGCCTCCTTGGGACTCTCTCTGACTTCCTCCTTCCATCCTCCTTGGCCCCCCACCCACCACACCTCTTTCTCCTTCTCCCCGTCGCCTCTGTGTACCCGGCCGAAGCCAGGTGGCACTCGTGCAGACGGTGCCACATCCAGGCCAGGCTCCTACTCCTTCCTGTGGTTTCCCCTTTCCCATCGGCCGCCCAGCTTTTCAGACTGGGCCACGTTTCAGCTTTCCGCTCAATTCCCGCCACGGATCCACGGATCTGGATTCAAAGAACACGTCCCACGCCCCACAGTCCCACAGCCGCCGTCAGCACCAGCCCTGTCCTCTGCCCTGCGTCCGCCCGGAGCTCGGGGTCCGTCCCGAGCTGGCCGCAGCATCGTTTTCCTGGCCTCTCCCTGGACGTCAAGCTCCCGGAAGGCAGCACCTGCCTCCGACCTTTAGCCTCCCCACAGCCCACGGCCCAGCGAGATGGCCACGCTCACTACCCCCCTGCCTGGCGACTTGGCCGACTAAATCAATTTGGGGCTCGTTTTCTGGCTTCCTGCTTGGGCGGGGAGCTGCCTCCCCGACCCGCGGGGTGGCCTGGCACATTAAGCCTGGCCCCAGATCCCATTAAACTGAGGGGGAGGGAGTGTGCGCGGCGGGGGCTGGCCCCAGAGACCCCGCACACCGGATCAGGCTATTTAAGGAGGTCAAGGCAGGCAGAAAGGGTCCGCAGCTAATTGTCCCCGGCATTAATCACAGCGTGCTGCCGGGGGCTGGTCTGCTAGAATGTGTTAATTTGGTAATTACTGGGGAGGGGGAAGCTGCTCTATCACCTCTGTCATTATTTTGTAACTGGAATATGTGACGGCAATGCGGAAGGTGGGAAATTCCAGCAGCAGCTTAGACCCAGAGGATCCAAAGGGCCTGGGTCTGCCTTCCTCTCCCGCCAGCTGCCCCGTTCCTTTGCTAGGTCTCCCGCCCCGCCCCCCAGGGGGCAGCGGCCCCAACACAGAGCAGGGCGGGGGCCCCGTGTCATCATCAAGGCCTGTTTTCTGGAAAAATAGGACCGGAGCCCACCCTTGATGGGGACGACTATCGCAACAGCCAGAAGATTCCAGAAGCCTGCCCACATCCTCCTCCGAGGCCTGGTTTGCAGCTGGGCAGCCGTCTCCAAGGGGGATGGTGGATCCCCACTCCCCCTGAGGGGGTCTTCTTTTTCAATTTTTTTTAACGTTTATTCATATATATATATTTTTTTGATAGAGAGAGACAGAGGCGTGAGCCGGGGAGGGGCAGAGAGAGGGAGGCACAGAATCCGAAGCAGTCTCCAGGCTCTGAGCTGTCAGCATAGAGCCCGACGCGGGGCTCGAACCCACGGACCGTGAGACTGAGTGAGACCGTGAGACGAACCGGCTGAGCCCCCCAGCCTCCTGATGGCCCTCCAGGGTCCTCAACGACCAGGCCCCCGTTCTGGCTCCGGGTCTCCCTCCCTCTGCTCCAGCCAACCGGCCGTCCGCTCTGCACGGGTCTGGGTGGTTCTGGACTCTGCCACGGGATTAAGTTTCCCTGCTGGATCTCTGTGCAGCCAGGCTTGAGAACCAGGATCTCCCGGGAGAAGTTCAAGGTCATGGGGTACTCGCCTGACCTGGCCTGGGGTTTTTCTGCCCAGGACCCTCCCCCTCCTGCCCTGTGCTTATATCATGGCCAACCACAGCTATGTTATGCCTCTGTGCCTTTGCACTTATAATCGCCCCGCAGGAAAGAGCCTCTTCAACCTTCTGGGTATTTCCTCCAGCCCCCGGCAGCCTCCCTACATCTCCTCCGTGAGACCTCATCGATCCCTACGTGTCCTCTGTCCTTCCTGGCCCTTCAGGTTGGCATGGCCGACTGTCCACCTCTCATCCTTGACCCGCTGGGTTTTCATCCTCTATGTAGAGGCTCTGAAAATATGGCGACACGGGGGCCTCACTGCCAGAGAGACCCGGGTGCGAATCCTTAGCTGCCCCGCTGACGCTTCTGGACCTCGGCTAAGTCCCGTAGCAGCTCCGAGCCTCCGTTTCCTCGTCTGTGAACCACAGACACTCAGCCCATTTTTATTGAATACCTACCACGTGCCTTGTGTCTCAAACCCTTCTTCCTGTCTGCTTCTCATCACAATCCTGCGGGACAGCGTGGCGTTACAGGCCACGGGCAAATTACTCGAGCCCGTGCCCCGCCCCCCAGGCCTCAGACTACTCTCTGGCTCCGCCGGGGTGCCGTGTCCATTGCACACATGTTGCGTGGGCCATTAAGTAACATCTGCCAAGCTCGGAGTGCACAGGAAGCCCTCCATCTTGTAAATAACCACCTGTCGCGGGGACAGACGGTCTTCTATGTCTTGTGGTGTCACCGAGGATATTAGATGAGATAACGCACGTAGTAAAGCTTGACCCAATACTTGACGCGTGTTAGTTCCCTCCCTTCCCTGCTTGCCCCCCGCCTGCCAGATTCCACGGGGGCTCGTGTTCCTCACGGATGGTGAGCACGGCTTCCATGACACTCACCTTTCTGCTCTGTCCACCTGTTTCCAGCAACGCGAGCCCCTCCCTCCCCCCGTCACCCATCTTCCACCGACCTGTTCACGCATCCAGCAGGGTGACACCCATCCTGTGTCAGACACTCTTCCGGGCCAAGGTCCCAGACCTCAAGACCTGACACCCAGGGTCCAGAGAGACAAAACCCTGCCTGCAAGCCTAACCTGGCTAGCGAAAACAGGCAATGGATAAAAACAGCGACGAGTAAGGAGTAGCCGTGATTTCCTTCCCCGAGAGCAGGGAAATGTTGCCCACACAGTATTTGGAAAAGTCCCCTTGGAGAAGGTGACATTTGATCATTTTAAAGGTAGTATATATCTTTGTTAGCATTCCAGAAAGTACAGAAAGAGATAATGCTGTGGTCCCATAACCATCACTCAGAAATCACGCCCTCCCAGAACCTCGTCTTTCGTCGTGTCTGAACATACAGATTTGTATTGTGCTTTTAAAATTTAACATTACACTAGTCATTTTGTAGCTGTGTTTGTTCTTCCATTTCCTGTGTATCAATATATAATACATGGGTTTTTTTTTAATTGGTACCATAAATATATGTGAGCGTTCCCACCTTTTCAAAGGAAGAGCGTGTTATTGTACAGATTCTAGACGATCAAGATAAGGAAGAAAATAAAAAGAACGGATAATCCTACCAGTGAACACATTGGGCCATATCCTGCCTATTTTTTCTTTCCTTATAGAAGCGTAACATACGTAGAATATGTTCAGGTGGTATCTGGCCTTTTCCTGCCGATGTCTGAAAGCCAGGTGGGAGGGTCCAAGTGACCGAAGTTACAATCGTGCAAAGCCCAGGGTGCATGCAGCATTCGGACCGTGGTGCTTCGTTTTCTGCCATTGACTGACTTTGCCAAGTCATTTAACCTCTGACTCCAGGTACCGCGAGTACAAGAGGAAGCCCAGCACCCCTCCTGGAAGTTGAGCCTGGAATAAACATCTACTGACTTTTCACGCTACATTTTCTTGGGCAAGCCTCCTAACATCCCCCAGAGTTAACCCTGCTCTGCCCAGAGCAGTAGCTCTAGAGTGGTGGGGGGATTCGCACCTGGATCCACCTGGCCCAAGGCCACGCCCTTGACCGCTGGTTGGAGAGGACACACTCCCTGACATCTCCAAGTGTGGTGGGCAAGGTGCCCGGGCGGGGAGGGGGTCCCGGGGAACAGAAGTTCTGTCTTCGGCGAAACTGCTCAAGTTAAATTGTGAAGAAGCGTCTGCTAAATGAATCCTGACACTGACTTCTCTCTGAGCTGACATCGTCCCCTGGAAACAGGATTCAGTGCCAACAAGAGGTCGGCCAGAGTGATGCACTGGGCTCTGCTCTGGCCTCTGCCCTTCAAACAGCAGGTGCACGGGATTCTAGCTCGCAGCCCAGCTCAGAAGGCCCGATGCAGATTGGGAGGCGCACATCTCTGACCGGCCTGCACACGTCTATTTTTTAAAAGTAATTCCCTTAGATGGGGCGCCTGGGTGGCTCGGTCGGTTGAGCATCCGACTTCGGCTCAGGTCATGATCTCACGGTCCGTGAGTTCGAGCCCCGCGTCGGGCTCTGTGCTGACCACTCAGAGCCTGGAGCCTGTTTCAGATCTGTGTCTCCCTCTCTCTCTGCCCCTCCCCTGTTCATGCTCTGTCTCTCTCTGTCTCAAAAATAAATAAACGTTAAAAAAAAAAAAGTAATTCCCTTAGAAATGACTACTAACTTTTTTACTGAAAAAATCCCAACTTTCAGAATATAAAAATTAAAATACCGATTGGGGGTGCGGTGTCTGGCTGGGTTGGTTGGTGGAATGTGCGACTCTCGGTCTTGGGGTTGTGACTTTGAGCCTCACATTGGATGTAGAGATTGCTTAAAAATAATATAATCTTGGGGGCATCTGGGTGGCTCAGTTAGCTAAGCGCCCAACTTTGGCTCGGGTCATGATCTCACGGTTCATGGGTTCGAGCTCCACGTCAGGCTCTGTGTTCAGATTCTGTGTCTCCCTCTGTCTCTGTCCCTCCCCTGCTCACGCCCTCTCTCTCTCTCTCAAAAATAAGTAAAAACATTAAAATTTTTTTAAATAAAAAAGTAAAAAATAAAATCTTGGGGTGCCCAGGTGGCTCAGTCGGTTAAGCGTCTGACTTCGGCTCAGGTCACGATCTCACGGTCCGTGAGTTCAAGCCCCGCGTCGGGCTCTGGGCTGACAGCTCGGAGCCTGGAGCCTGCTTCAGATTCTGTGTCTCCCTCTCTCTCTGCCCCCTCCCGTGCTCAATTTTCTCTCTCTCTGTCTCAAAAATAAATAAGCATAAAAAAATTCTTTTAATCTGTTCATGTGGATCGACCCCAACTTTTTCATGGCTGCACAATGTTCTGGTGCTTGGATGGGCCCTGGCTTATTAACCGGCCCCACCGTGACGGGCGTTTTGGCCTGTCCAGCATTTTGGTCTTGCAGAGGCTGCTGTCGTGAACGGTCCCGCGCAGGTGCCTTCACCTACGTGCCCCACGATGCCTGCCTGTGGAGCGATTCCCCAAAGCAGAGTTCATTCTTGCTCTGAAGGTCTTGGCAAACGGAACAGAAGATAAAAGACAGAAATACAAGGTACACACCTCAGAAAGGACAAGACAGATCTGCCATTATTCGAAGACGATAGACTCTCCCGCCCCTAATATCCAGCAGAACGAGCCGACAAATTATTAGGACCAACGGGCAGTTCAGCAACGTGACCAGACGGACGCGCGGCGTAAACGATCCCGTTGTGTTCCCGGATCCCATTCCGTAACGGACGAAAAAAATGTAACGGGTAAAAAAAAAAAGGAGAATTCCTGGGCGTCCTCCAGAGCAGCGCTTCTGAGGCTGGGGGCTGCTCCAGCACCACCTGGGGGCCCCCCAAAAACACAGGCCGCTGGGCCCCGCCCCCCATTTCCCACGGGCAGGTCCAGGGCGGCGCCCGGGAATCTGCATTTTGACAAGCCCCAGGTGCTGCTGCCACGCCCCTGCCTGTGGACCCCGCACTGAGTCACAGGACGTAAAGCCTTTGTTCCCACTCCCACGGCCCCCCCAGTAGTGTTGAGGAGATGAGCCCAGCTCCCCACTCCTGTACGAAGGCTCTTATGGAAGCCTCTGCTGGTTTGCCAGTAGGATGGATGGAAAAGCTTATTTGATTGTTTCACTGTGTATTTAATTACGAACGAGACCGAACATCTTCCTTCTCACGCGTTTGGCCTTGGCCTTGATTTTCACGCCGCCAGATGTTAAAGGGACGTCGGCAGGGTGACGTAAGCATTCGCATCACCAGAAGGCCGTGACATCATCTCGCCCCGAGTCCTGTCCGCGCCTCCGGCTCTGCCCTCCCCTCTGCGGCGACACGGGACACAGAAGACCCCCTAAGGCCAGTCCCCTGCCTCCAGCCCGGAGCCCGGGGAGCCAGGACCCACAGCCCTCGAGGGAACATCGTCCAACCCTGAGCCCTCTTTTCGGCGCAGAGAGCAAGGATTTTGAGCCAGGAAAAGCCTAACATCTCCATCCACAGCATTTTCACTGAAAATGCAAAGTGGTGCCCGGGAAGGCTGGAAGTGTTGCGACAACGCCAGCCGCGGAACGGGGGCTTTAAGGTGGGGCTTTCCGGGCCAGTTCAGTTATGCGATTTGAGCGGTGCATCCTGGCGTGTTTGTTCATGAAGACGCAGAGCCGCCTTGGCACATGGTGTGTTTTTGTTTCAGCCCATTGTCTACCTCTGGAGAAATGTTATTGGAATCACGCCGCATTTTCAGGTCCGATGACGCTGCGGGAATATAAGCATCTTATGCAAATGTGTTGTGGCGGAAAGACTAGCCTGTCGCGTACCGTAAATCTTCAGGTAACCGGAGCCCTGGCGACTCCTCAGTTTTAACGCATCGTGATAGGAGGCAATTACTTGGGACCGACAAAGCTGCCTTTCGTGGAATTTTGTCTCTGCTGGAAGCCACAGTCTGTTTGTTGGCACAGATTCGTGGGGTGTGGCGCTGGGTGAGCCCAGGTGACCGTGAGCATGGCGTGGAAGAGGATGAAGGCTCGCCCTTGCGCTTCGCCCGCGCGCTCGCGCCTCTGTCCTTCTGGGTCCGGGTGCCAGGGTCGTGTCACCGACAAGACGGTGGGCTCTGGGGCTGGAGTGACTGAGACAGAGCCTCGCTCTGCCCATGTGCGCCTCGGATGGCCCCGGGCAGATGTCCTGGCCTTTCTCCGCTTCGTTTTCCTCATGGAGGAAACGACCGTGGCTGTTGGGAGGGCCGAGCAGGACAACGCACGCGAAGTGCTTAGCCCGGTGGCGGACGGGGTGCGCACCGTCAGTAAATTTGCCATTATAACGTTGGTCCACTTAACAACGAAGCCATCAAGGGCCCAGGTGGGAAGAGCTGACTGTGCGTGTGTGTGCGTGTGTGTGTGTGTGTGTGTGTGTGTGTGTGTGTGTTGGGAACCAGGGAGGGACTCCGTAGGCCCGAGGGCCTAGTCCATCCCTGTTGGCAGGTCTGGGCCTCTCCCTGTACATCATCTACAAAGAGCCCGCCAAGACTTTCCACCGGAACGCTCCCTCCCCTGCCCCTCTGTTCTACCCCACAGCCATCCCTCCCTTGGCGAGCATGGCTCTTTCCTGGAGTTGAAGGTGGGAAACAACTAGGGCTCATCCCCCATCAGGACTGTCACATGCCTGTGGCCCTGCAACGGCCCCTCTGCCCTCCTGTCTCAGCTCGCCTCGGTCTGGGGACCCATAGGGCTCTACTGTCTACACTTTGCAGACCATCTGGGGAGACGTACTGATCACCTGTGTGTGGAGGACACAGTTAGTGATGGGGATGACTCCCGGGCACGACCAGCCCCCTCCGCAGTGGGAGAGGTGCCCCTGGTGACCGTGACATCCCAGGGGTGTGTGGCATGACGGGGCGCCTCCTGCGGGGTAACCCGGGAGGCTTCCTGGACCGAAACTTGTGACTCTATCCGTGTGGCACAGAGCTGCCCAGCGATCCATGGAGCGTGTCCCGGCCTGACCTCATCCCGGGGTTCTCCTCTTGGCCCCACGACCAAATCTGAGGACCCTTCAGTGTATCACAGGACGGGAGAAGACTAGCATCACCCAAATGACCTCCTACCCACTCTGCTGTCCCAGATCTTCGTGATTTAAAAAAAAAAAGAAGAAGAAGAAGAAGAAAGAAAACACGAGGAACATGAGGAAGGTAGGAAAGAGGTTTCAAGGGGGAGCAGCTAACGGAAAGCAGTGTTTGTGTGTTTTAAAGTTTATTTGCATTTATTTTGAGAGACAGAGAGCAAGCAGGGGAGGGGTAGAGAGAGAGGGAGAGAGAATCCCAAGCAGGCTCCGCGCTGTCATCGGCAGAGCCCGATGGGCTCGAACCTACGAACTGAGAGATCATGACCTGAGCCGAAATCAAGAGCTGGACGCTTAACCGATGGAGTCCCCCAGGCGGCCCGGGACTGATTGTTTCCCTGTCCGCTTCCTCTGCTGGACTGAAGGCTTCTCGAGAGCAGGCCAGGATTTGGCGGGACTCCTGCAACACCCTGTCGTCCACAGGTTGTGCCAGAGCGCGGTGAGCGCGGGCAGAGGGGAGAGGGAGGGGCCCCACCTCAGCGCAGAGGTGATTCGGCCCTCCCCGCCTCCCCGCTGCTGGTCAGTTCACCCAACCTCAGGCAGCCCCGGGCTCCCCCGCCTTCCCTCTGCGCCCTACCTGGGCACGGACACCCAACACAGGGAGACAGGAACAGGCAGCTGTCCCCCCGCTCGCCCTCCTCAGCCCTGAAGGACGTAGATCCACTCCACCCACCCAGAAACCGTGGTGCTGGATTCCCGAGGAAAGTGGCCACGGGCGCGTGCAGAGGGCGGTTTCCCGAAACTGCGTGAAAGGGACAGAAATGCACCCGGAGTTCTCAGGAGGGAGACAGGAGTCGTCGTGGTCACTGTGGTTTGCAGTCTGGAGAGGCAGGAGGCAAAAAAAAAAGGGGATGAGGCTCGGACTCCCACCCATGAGCGGAAGCCAGAGAGCTTTTCTGGAAAAACCTTGCTGACTGGTATTTTCAAAAGTCAGTGCCCCGCTAAGGGTGAGCGTGTCTATTGCGGGAGGAATGGGGGAGGCTCTACCTGCCCTTCTGTGGGCGCCGTGGGCGTGCCAGGCTCATGGGCGTGCTCCCGATGGAGCGGGGACAGGGCGGCGAGGGGTGAGCACACCCTGGGATCTTACCTGGGCCGGGAACCAAGATAGACACGTCCCCCGAGGACGCCGCTGGGCCGGTGCCTCCCCACTTCTCACGCAAGGAAACAGGGGTGCAGAACGGCTGAGCAGCACCCAAGCCCACCCGGCTCCCGGGGGGGCAGAACAACCTTTAAACCCTGCAGACGTGCTGGGCCGTATTCAGCACGTATACACCTGCCTCTGTCACCCCAGCTCCTTCCAGCCGCGGCCCAGGGCTGGGTGGATGACGGCCAGGAAGATCCCGTGGCTCGCGACAGTCCCATCCCTGCTCCTGCCATGTCAGGGCCCTGGGACTGGGAACCTAGGGCGCCCCCCCACCCCGGCCTCATCCATTCCATGTATGTGCAGCACAGCAGACCGCCCGCCTCCCCGCCTCACGGACCTCGTATAAATTACCCACCGGCCCAACGACGGACCGTTTGTCCAGGCTAATCGTCAGGGTTAAACCTTGCGAAGTCACTTTTAACGCTTAATTTTACATCTCTAAGAAACCCGGGCTCCCTCCCGCCAAGGGGGAAAAATAGAGTTCGTGGGTTCAGCGCTTTTCTGCCTCTCCCGGCCCAAGTCACAGCCAGGTGCGCGCCAGGCGGGCGTGAATCTGCAGCCCCCCCTCCGCTCGATGCCACGTCCCGACGAGGGTGCCCTGGTGGCTGCGGACGAATCTCCTCGCTGCGGCCGCGGCCCCCCCGGGACTGCGGTGAAGTCTTGTCTGAGTGCCTCGAGGCGGGGACAGAAGTCATCGAGGGGCAGCAGGTGTGAGAAAGAGGAGGACACCCCAAGGCTCCCTGGCCAAGGACTGAAGGGCAGCCGTGGGAGGGACGGGCGTGGGCGAGGGGCTTGTCCTCACCGGCAGGGAGTCAGAGACCCCAGGAGTGCACTGCTTTGCGCGGCCTTCCCGGGGTCTGAATGCAGCTGGGCAGGGGTGAGGAGGGGGGCGGGCGGCCTCTGGACACCTTCCCTCTGTCTTTCTGTTCCCAGATCTCCAACCAGAGCAGGCAGGGGACCCCCCTGTGTGAAACCAGGAACATGCGGATAAGGCAGGCGTAGAAGCAAAGAATTCAGACTGGGAGAGGCCACCAAAGCCCCCTCCCTGTCTGCCCGCTTTATTGTCTCCAAGGAAACTGAGACCCAGAGGGGTACCACCCGTCCAAGGGAACCCGGCTGCGAGGCTCGGGGCTGAGTGTCTTCCCTCTGGGTGACGATAACTCATTCCGGCAGGCACAGGTGCACGTTCGCATCGCTCGTACTTATTACTGATTATATGTATTATACACGCACCTCTGTACCTGTATTTAGGCCTTTTGTCCCCCATCGGGCCTGCCCTGGTGTGGGGCGTGAGCTGGAGGGCACAGAGAGGGGGCTGGGACAGGTGGAGGCCTCAGTCTGAGGGAGGCAGATGCGGACCAGAGTGACAGCAGAAGCCGTGGGAAAGGCCTGCGCCGGTCAGATGGCTGACACAGAATCAGCACGTGGGGCCTAGAGGTGGCTGTGCCCGGCCATGGGGAGGGCGAGGCAGGAGTCGATGGTGCCTTTAGGGTTTGGGTCCAGGGGTCCGCGTGGCTGCCCGGGAGCTAGCGGAGGGGGCGCTGGTTTGCCGGGGAAGGCGAGGCTGACTTTGGCTCTGTTGGGATGCAGGCGAAGGCCAAGGGTAGGCCTGGCTGCCGGGCTTCTCGGTGCCTGAAAGGCGCGAGCCCTGCAGCCCATTTCCAGCCGGACGTCCCTAGCACCTGTCCCAGCAGCCAGCGCGGGCCCAACGCTTAGCAGATATGGGTTGAATAACCCAGGTGGATGTGCCCGGCAGGAGCCCAGAAAGGGGGACTGGGGCTGCAGGGCATCCGATGGTGTGCATGGATCATTCTAGAACTGTGAAGGCCCCCCCACCCCCGAACCGCCTCCCCTCGGCCTGGTCCTCACGGAGCGCGCTGGGACGGGGCTCAGGGCTGCAAGGCAAGGCGGCCGGAAAGCAGGAGAGACGCGTGGGGGGACATCAGGGTGGAGGAGAGGCTGGCCAGCGAGGGCCAAGTGAGGGAGGTCAAGGAGGCAGCAGGGCAAGGCCAGGACCCCGGGTTTGGGGTGTGGAGAGCCGTGCGTGCACCGAGCGCTGCGTGCATTCGGGGTGGGCAGGCGCGGAAGCAGAAGGGCCGGGACTAGGACCAGAGACTGGGCGGAAACCCCGGGCACACGGCTCCCTGGGAAAGACTGGGAGCAGGGCGCACAAGGGGCAGGAGGGGGTGTCTGGGAAGCAGACACGGGGCAGACCTTGAAGGCACAGGAAGGGAAGGCGATTCGGGGAGCTCAGCCCCAGGCACACCTGCGGGGCGCCACTGGCCTCCCGAGCTGTCGTCGGAAGGGCATCAGCAGGGAGAAAACATCCCCACTTGTGTCGCCTCTCAGGGGAAAAGCAACAACTCGAGGCGCCCCGTTCCCGGCGGAGTCATTTGCTGGACTTTTGCACATTTCAGGCTGCGACACAAGGGGCCAGCGGGTCCTACTCTGGCTCCATGGCGTCAAAGACCCATCTATGGGGAGGAAAAGATCCTTGTCTGCCACCTCAGGGTATGTCCCGGGTCCTAAGTGCAGAGGCGGGGAGGGGCAGAGAGCCCACTGCCTGGCCACTCTCCCATGAAGGAGGAAACAGAGGAGGCCAAAGCACTCTGGAAGCTTCCGTCCTGTCTCTGCCTGGGAATCTGGGGTGGCGGAGGCCCTCAGTTCCTGGGCCTGAGTCCTTTCACGCCCGAGGCCTCAGCATTCACACCTGGGTGGTTGGTGCCCCTCCCGGTCTTGTCTGCAGAAGGGTCTCCGCCCCGAAGGAGGCTAAGTTAGTGTCCTGGGGCCACCAAAACCAAGTATTACCAATAGAAGCCCGGAAACAGCACACATGTATTCTCTCGGAGCTTTGGAGGGCGGAAACTGGGTTGGTTCCTTCTGGAGGCCCTGAGGGAGAATGTTCCATGTCTCCTGGCTCCTGAGGGTCTCCCGAAGTCCCTGGGGCTCCTTGGTTTGTGGCGCCCCCACCTCACGTGGCCTTCTGCATCTGTGTCGTCTGTCTGTCCCTTACGAGGCACCCTCACTGGATTCAGGGCCTGCCTTACCGTAATTCCATCGGCAAAGACCCTTATCCTACGTGAGGTCACACCCTCCGGTTCTGGGGGGACGGGAAGGTCGGGGGATGCTACCCAACCCACTACAGCAGCAGAGGGGAATACAACAGTCCCCGAGGGTGGATGGGGGCACCGAGAGTGTCCCGAGCAGGAATGGGCCCAGCAGGGGGAGGCAGGGTCCGGGGGGCAGAGGAGTGGAGAGCCCCCCCCCCACCTCCCTGCTCGGGCTCACCGTCTGGAGCCTTCCACCATCCCCCTGTGCCCTCTCGCCTCTGTTTGCGGGGGACCAGGATGACGCCCTTTGACTTAATCGAGTTATTAGGAATCAGTGACTCAGGAACAGAGACAAACACTCTCCAGGAAGGTGATAAGGACCAGCAGGCAACAGAGAACAAAGGACCAGGTGCCAAGGTGGGAGGGGAGCCGCCAGGGTTGACTGAGCACTGGTGGGGGGCGGGGGGAGGGAGGCCCAGCCTTCCCTTCCCCCCTCCCCCTCTTCTCCCTTCCCCTCCCCCTCTTCTCCCTTCCCCTCCCCCTCTTCTCCCTTCCCTCCCCCTCTCTCCTTCCCCTCCCCCTCTTCTCCCTTCCCCTCCCTCTCTTCTCCCCTCCCCTCCCATCCTCTTCCCTTCCCTTCCCTCCCCTCCCCTTCCCTTCCCTCCCCTCTCCCTCTTCTCCCCTCCCCTCCCCTCCCTTCCTTCCCTCCCCTCCCATCCCCCTCCCTTCCCTTATCTTCCCTTCCCTTCCCTCCCCCTCCCTTCCCCTCCCTTCCCTCCCCTTCCTTTCCCTCCCCTCCCCTTCCCTTCCCTCCCTTCCCCTCCCTGCCATTCCCTTCCCTCCCCTTCCCTTTCCTCATCTTCCCTTTCCTCCCCCCTTCCCTCCCCTCCCCTTCCCTCTTCTCCCCTCCCCTCCCCCTCCCCTTCCTTTCCTTTCCCTTCCCTCCCTTCCCCCTCCCTTCCCTTCCTTTCCCTCCCCTTCCCTCCCCTTCCCTTTCCTCCCCTCCCTTCCCCTCCCTTCCCTTCCCTTCCCTCCACTTCCCTTCCTCATCTTCCCTTGCCTCCCCTCCTCTTCCCTTCCCTCCCCCTCCCCTCCCCTTCCCTCTTCTCCCTTCTCCTCCCCTCCCCCTCCATCTTCTCCCCTCCCCTCCCCTTCCCTTCCCTCATCTTCCCTTCCCTGCCCCAGGAAGCGGCCAAGATTTAATATGCAGAGGTGGAGAGACAGGCGCGAGGCGCGCATCCTCACGGCATGCCATATTTCAAACAAAGACTATACAACAAAGGGCCGGCAGACGCGGGGATTTGTCAGAATTCAGCGATGGGAAAGATTTATCTCAGCCGCGTGGAGGGGCCTGTGACCTTGGGCTTGAGAGCTTTAAAGCGAACAGGCGGTGGTTGAAGACGGAACAAAGAGCTGCTTGTGATTATCATTATTTAACATCATGGTCCTAAACTGTCGGGAGGGGGAATTAGGTGGCACAAGAGAATTGTTTTTTATTCCAGGAGATGTAAGGAAGATGTAATGGAGGGGAAAACGCAGGGGAGGAGGAGGAGGAGGGAGAGGCTGGGGAGATCTCGGGCGCGCAGGGAAGGAGAGTGAGAGCCAGCGAGAGGCGGGGCGGGGGGGGGGGCGGTGTCTGTAAACAAGCGATGCTCGCTTCCCCCTCCCCCCCAGGCACAGATGGGGAAGGTGGTCTGCAGATGCCGTGGGAACCAGGGTGTGGGGGGTCTACCAGAGCCCCCAGGCTGGGTGTCCAGGGTTGCCAGGGAGCCTGGGCGTCCCCCTCAGGGAGCTTGGCGCACAGGAGGGGGGCGGGGGCAGCCTTGGGGTCTCCAAGGACCAGGGTCCGGAATGGAGGCTGGAGGGAGGCAGAGAGCGGTGGAGTCCCCTCATCGGGCCCCAAGAACTAGGCTGCGCCCCTCTCGCCAGCAGCCTTGGATCCGGGAACTACCAGCCCTCTGGGCTGTGGCACATGGGGTGACTGAGGGCACAGGAGGAGGCCACCTGGCTGCCAACCGAAGCTGAGAGCAGTGGGAGCCCGTGAGCGGTCCCCTCTTGGGCCAGATGTCCCCCGCTTCTTGGGGCCCCAGCAGGGCACCGTCCACTTCCTCCGGTCACATCCCCTTCTGCCCTTTGTACTTGGTGCTCCTTGTCTCAAAGTGTCCCCTCTCCCGAACTGTGTAAGTTCCAGAGCCAACCACGCTGTGATCACTAGGTCATCCCCACAACACATCCAGGGCAGAAGGATGGCGGTTCTTCCTGGAATGTGCCAGAAGCCTGGTCCCCCCAGTGCCAGCTGGGGGACCCAGTGGAGCTTTAGATCCAGGCGGGGCTGGGGGTGGGAGGCGGCAGGCGCAGCTCTGTCCCGGAGCGTGCCAGATGCCCGGGTGGGCCACACGGGGACCCCCGTCTCCTGCCCTGGGGGCGGCCAGTGGTCCCCAGCGACTTTCCACTAGAAAGATTTTCCTCATTTCACACTCGCTGCTCAGGCCACAGGCCAGCTCACACTCCTGAGACCTGGGAAGCAGAGAGAAGAAAACCGTTTCTGAGTCACGCTGGAGGGGAACGAGGCCACACAGGAAAGAGGGTTCTGGAGTTTCGAGGGGACATCCCAGTGTCGGGGGGGGCCTTCGGGGAAGCACAGGGCAGAAGGAGAATTGTCCTTGTCCTCCAGGAACTCGGAGACAGACATTCCCAAACCTGGCTGTGCCTCGGGCAGCCACGGGGCCCCACCCTGAACCTACCGAAAACCCCAGAATGGGGGGGCCGTTGTCTCTGAGGCTCCCAGCGCGGCAGGAGGCCGAGGACCGACCCTGGGGCCAGTGGCAAGGGACCCTGGAAGGGGGAAGGGAGCTCTGCTCCCCCGGACGGTGGGTTCCTGCGGCCGAGCCCCCGCTGCCCCCAGGGGAGGCTCATTTCTGGCAGCAGGAGAAGCCGGGAAGCCCGAGGTTGGAAAGAGGCGGTACTTTCTCCTTCTTGTCCACTCACCAGGGCCAGGGGGACAGGGGTGGGGGAGGCAGTGTGGGCATGCGCAGCCCAGGAAGCCCGTCTTTCAATGGGCTAAGACTCTAGGTATGGGGCACGGGTGGCCTCAAGTCTCCACCTTGAAGGCCCAGCTCCAGGAGGCCAGGAGACAGGCGACACGGGGGCGCGAGAACGTAGGCAACCCAGGGTGACGCCTCCCGTGAGCCCGAAGGACGCCCGGTGCTTTTTGGTGGGTGGCCACGTGGCCCGTGGTCAAGCCCAGGCTGCAGTCGGGGCCCCTGGGCCAGCTCGGCCACCTACTCAAGGTGTGGCCCTGGGCCTCAGCCTTCTCTTCTGTAAATTGGGAGTAAGGGTAGGACCTGTTCACAGGGCAATTGCGAGGAGGGGTGGGGCCGTGAGGGGGGAGGGCTCTGGAGGCGACAGGCGCCTTCTCACCCCACCCTTGTCGCTGCCTCGTCCGTCACCCATACCCTCGACCCCCCTCGGTCTGCCCGGAAGGAAACCTGGCCGGGGTGGGGGTGGGGGTGGGGGGCCTAACCAGAGCAAAGACGTGCCTGTGTTTTTCCTACAGGTGTTTTTCCTGCCATCGGCATGTTCCACGGGCCACGGGAGGCCAGGTCAAAGGCGAAGGCGTTTCTAGTCCGCAAAACGGAAGGTCAGCCTCTCTCTCTCTCTCTGTCCATCTCTCTGTGTCCCTGTCTCTGTCTCTCCAATGTCTTCTGTCTCTCTCCTCACCCAGGGCCCCCGGAACATATGTCCGAAGCTACTGCTGAGTCTGTGGCCTTGTATTATCTGCTTGTTTAGCTGCTGCGTTGGTGATGCCCGGAAGGGAATTTCTCCCCAGCCTGGTCATGACGCTTCCGCCGGGGAGAAGGATCGCGTCTGAATTCTCCCTCCTGCCGGAAAATCCTTCTTCGCATCTCATCTATATCCCTCGTGCTGCAGCTTAAACTTACTTCATAGTCTGCTTTTAATTTTCATTCATTTCCCACGGCGCCTGGGGGGCTCAGTCGGTTAAGCGCCCCCGACTTCGGCTCAGGTCATGATCTCGAGGTCCGTGGGTTCGAGCCCCGCGTCGGGCTCTGTGCCGACGGCTCGGAGCCCGGAGCCTGCTTCGGATTCTGGGTCTCCCTCTCTCTCTGCCCCTCCCCCGCTCATGCTCTGTTTCTCTCCGTCTCAAAAATAAATAAACACATTAAAAAAATTAATTTTCATTCCTTTCTCTACTTACCAGACTCCGAGGGGCTGGAAAGTGGTCCTTTATCAAACACTACATTCTGTGTCTGGGCCCCTCTCTCCTCTTCCCCCCTGCAGAAGAGCCCACAGGGTCTGGCGCTCGAGGATCTTGGGTGAAGCCCTCAGTTCGGCCGCCTCCCAGGCTTGGCGGGACCCAGGCTTGGGGTCCTCTGAATCCGGGATCTTCTTCCCCTTTGCTTCACGTCATTATTAAGAGATGATGCAGGAAAAAAAAAAGAGAGAGAGAGAGAGAGAAAGAGATGATGCGGGTCTTGGGGCAAGAACCCTTTGGCACTGGAAAAATTACGTGTGACACTTTACATATGGATCAGGTAATGAATGGATGCCCCGATTTCCTCCACCAGAACATAAAGCGGGCGAGGACGGCTCT
The DNA here is from genome assembly GCF_007474595.2 of Lynx canadensis. NCBI lineage: Eukaryota > Metazoa > Chordata > Mammalia > Carnivora > Felidae > Lynx > Lynx canadensis. The sequence goes on from NC_044316.2 coordinate 56,476,978, forward strand.
CTAATTCCAGATAATTAAAGAGCGATCGAGTTGGCTCGCGCTGCTTGGGGAGTGCGGGCTGCTGTCATTAACGCAGCCGAGGCCTCTCCATTCTCCACACCTCACTGCAGACCGCGGGGCCTCGGCTCCCGGGGGGCTGATGAGTCCCAGAGCCCAGGCAGCCCGCCCACCACGTAATTGAAGGGCCACATCGGCTGCCCCGCAGCTTAGTAATGGGGTGGGGCTTTCTGTCACCAACGGGGCGCCGGCTGCCTTTGTCCCCCGCCCCCCTGCCTCTCTCTGCCCCCCACCCAGGTGTGCATTTGTGTGTGTGTGTGTGTGTGTGTGTGTGTTTGGGATGGAACCCCAGACTGGCCTCCCCCAGGGAGGCCACACGCAACCTGAGAGACTCGGTTCCCGGGGAAACTTGCAGAGCTCAGAGGCTGCTGCTCTGGGAAAAGCAAGTCACGCTGTGGCACAGCAGCCCCGCTCCGGCCCGGAGACGCTGTCCCTCGCCCCACCCTGTCGGAGGAGGCTGCCTTGGAGCGGAGGGCCCTCCCCACCCCCCCACCCCCCGCCAGGTTCCAGAAGTGACGGTCACTGGTGCTCCACAGGATCAACGGACCACCCTGCTCCAAAGGCTCATCGCTCCTGCTGCATCGAGGGGGGCACAGGGGTTGTTCCTCCTGGTGCAGGTGCGGGCGGTGGGTGGGCATCCGGAGAAGGCTGGCTCCCCCAGACAGTGGCACAGGGCGGCCAGAGGACGGACCGAAGCGGGCTCGCCCTGCGCCTCTGTCACAGTTCCCGATGACTCTCAGCCCTGACCCTTGGGGGCCGGGGCCCTTGGGGTCTCGGTGATTCTTTGCCTGTCTCTGTTTGGGCCCCCAGAAGCCCGTGCCTGCTCGTTTCCATAAATACCGACTGGGTGCGTGCGGGCACCGGGCTAGTCTCGGGCCGGAGGCGGATTAGAAGGGTCTGCTGCACAGAACAAGCTGTGGGCAGCTGGGAACGGCCCTGGGAACGAGTCCCCCCCACCGGGCATGCAGGGTAAGCAGGGGCCTTTGGGAGGAGTAGTGCAAAGCGGATAGAGATGGGCAGGGAAGGAAGGGAGAGCAGTGGACGAGAAGGGCAGGGGGAGGGAGGGAGAACACAGCATGCACAGCAGGTGAGTGTATGGCCGGGGCGGAGGGCAGTGGGGAGAGCTCCACAGGTCACCCCGCCTCGCCTCTGCCTCGGTGTCCAGCGTCCTTCTCCCAGAGGGCCCTTGGCCACACCTTTTGGGAAAAGACCGTGAGGAGTCTCGGGGCGTGGCGGTCCAGCTGACTGGCCGTCCTTGCCTGCTTTTCCCTACAGACCCCGGGACAGAGTCAAGTTTTCTCTGAAACCCCCTTTTCTCTAAGTTTGTGCATGGGATGCTTCCACACTGTGAGATTTTTATTTCCGCCTTGCCCTCTCCCCCAAGTTCCAGACCCCGGTCTACCTGCCTACTCGCGGTGTCCAGCCGGACGGTGCGTCAAATTCAAGGTAAACCCGGCCTCTCCTTCCGCTTTTAACCTGCTCCCGCCTCAAGCCCTCCCGTTCCCAGACGGAAGCCTTGGAGTCACCCCTCCTTCTTGATTCATCCTTAATCCGGGGGCAAGAGGTGCTTGTAAGAGAAAGGCAGAGGGGGAGTCGGGGCTCGGAGACACAGAGAAGAAGAAACCCACGCGATGATGGAGGCAGAGACGGGAGGGAGCCAGAGCCAGCAGGAGCTGGAGGAGGCAGGAGAGATGCCCTGCTCACGCCCCGATGTCAGAGCCTGTGCAGGAAGAAACGGCTGCGATTTTAAGCCCCCTGGTTTGTGGCACTTGGTGTGGCCGTGCTAGGAAACTAACACAAGCAGCTTAGGACTGGGGGAGCGCGACGAGCATCGTGTTTGTCACCATTCGTCGAGAACCGAACGTGCTTTCGCTCAACGAGGAAGCAGGTACTGCCGTCCCATTGCACGGATGAGGCCGCTGAGGCTTTAGCAAGTTTACACAAGCTTGCAAGCCCTCGTCTGGGGAGAGAATCCCCCGAGGCCGTGGGCAGCTGCTGAGCTCTGCCGCCCACACTCACGGGCTCTGATGAACCCCCAGACGGTCACTCCAGTTTGCAGAAGCCACAGAAGCCGAGTGGCCTTGTGGACACCCAGTGCGTGGGGCGCTGGTCTCTGACTTTGGGTCCAGGAGCCTAGCTCTGCAGCCCAGCCCCGGTGCCCACTTGCTACCCTGGGCCAGCAGCTCGGGCAGCTACGGAGGACGGTGGGGCCTCCCTCCTGCCCGTCTGTCCCCCCCCAACCTGCCTGTCTCCCCATCTGGCCCGACACCAATGGCTTGGGGCACTTGACTCCCAGCCTCCCCCCCCCACCACCCCCAGCCTGTTCGGGCCCCTGCTTTGCTGCTCTCGGGGGCTACGCTGCACAGAAACCGAGAGAAAAATGGATGCGGCCTCTGAAGCCACGAGCAGAGGCAGAGGTGTTAGGTAGCATTGATTCTGCAGGAGCTCCGAGCGGCTCGGAGTTCCCTGGGTCCGTCCTGTGTCCGGCCAGACTCGCACTCCGAAACGCAAGGGCCCACGAGGTCACTCGCACTATCACCACGACCTTCCTTCGAGAAATACACGGCGACAAGACGCCAGGGAAACGGTCCTCCGTCCACAGTCGGTGCGCGGGCAACGTTGGCTGGATGGATCTGGAAATCAGCAAGGGCAGACACAGCCGTGCGTTATCTCCCCTCTGTCAGCTGGAAGGCTGGCATTTGAAATCCCCCTCTTCCTGAGCGGCTTTTCCCAAAGCCCCCCCCCCCAAAAGGCTCACCGGGGCGCTGTTCCAAAGCAAACGTTCTCAAGAGAAAGCTTTTCACTGGCAAGTGAACAACGCGGGATGTACGAGTTGCACTTGGAGAGTGGTTTCGGCTGTGTGGAAAAAATGTGTGCCTAGAGAACACCTACGCGTGAGCCCTTCGTGCAAAGAAAGAGGGGTTTATAGAAATAGATACCTAAGTGCAGTTGGAGGCTTTTTTTTTTCTGGAAAAAACCCCCCACCAAACCTGTAAACATTGGTTAATTTGGGGGCGCCTGGGTGGCTCAGTCGGTTAAGCGGCCGACTTCGGCTCAGGTCATGATCTCGTGGTCTGTGAGTTCAAGCCCCGCGTCGGGCTCTGTGCTGACAGCTCGGAGCCCGGAGCCTGTTTCGGATCCTGTGTCTCACTCTCTCTCTGACCCTCCCCCGTTCATACTCTGTCTCTCTCTGTCTCAAAAATAAATAAACGTTAAAAAAAATTTAAAACATTGGTTAATTTGGGGGAGAGGGGAGGGAGCGGGGTTGACCAGAGGGCACCTTCCTTCACAGCAGATTTCCCTTGCAGCCAAAAGCAATCCAAGTAATTTTGAAGGGGAAATAAGACAGGCAGCAGGCAAAATCATGAATTGGCGAGGTTCTGGGGGGAGAGAGCTCCCAACCTTCCCATCCCCCATCGCCCAGACACCTGTCCAGGCCACGCCTGCTCTGTCCCTGGTCGCAAGGTCCCTTTTGGACCTGAGCTCCTGGTTCCTGAGAGCCTCTCTTCCATGGAGGTCAAGGCATTAATGTGCTCTCCCAGGAATGGTTTCATTGCTCCAGAAAACCCAAATTCAAGGGAAAATTTCCACAGTAGTTGTGGCCCCTGGGGGAAGACACGAGACAAAGAGGACCGAGTCTACAGTCCGCCTGACTGGAGACCCGGTCCCACACTTTATAAGCTGTGTGACTTTGGGCAAGTTACTTAACTTCTCTGTGCCCGGTGCCCTCATCCGGGTAAAACTGGAAAAGTCAGAGTTCCCAATGCATTGGTCCGTTCATTAGTCTTCAGTGAGATGATCTCTGTAAACCCTTGCGGCAGAAGGCACATATTAAGTGTCCACTAAAGAAAGGGGAGCTACGGAGCGCCTGGGGGGCTCAGTTAAGCGTCTGACTTTTGATCTCAGTTCAGGTCTTGTTCTCAGGGTCATGAGTTCAAGCCCTGTGTTGGGCTCCATGCTGGGCATGAAGCCTACAAGAAAGAAAGAAAGAAAGAAAGAAAGAAAGAAAGAAAGAAAGAAAAGAAAGAGGAGGGAGAAAGGAAGGAAGGAAGGGAGGAAGGAAGGAAGGAAGGAAGGAAGGAAGGAAGGAAGAGGGATAGGAAGGAAGGAAGGAAGTGGAATGCGAGGGACAGGAAGGAAGGAAGGAAGGAAGGAAGGAAGGAAGGAAGGGAGGAAGGGAGGAAGGAGGGAGAGGGAGGAAGGAAAGGAGGAAGGAAGGAAGGGGGAGGGAGGAAGGAAGGAAGGAAAGAAGGAAGGGAGGGAGGGAGGGAGGGAGGGAGGAAGGAAGGAAGGGAGGAAGGGAGGGAGGAGGGAGAGGGAGGAAGGAAGGAAGGAAGGAAGGAAAGAAAGAAAGAAAGAGGAGGGAGAAAGGAAGGAAGGAAGGAAGGGAAGAAGGAAGGAAGGAAGGAAGGGGAAGGAAGGAAGGAAGGGGGAGGGAGGAAGGAAGGAAAGAAGGAAGGGAGGGAGGGAGGGAGGGAGGAAGGAAGGAAGGAAGGATGGAAGGAAGGAAAGGAAGGAAGGGAGGGAGGAAGGAAGGAAAGAAGGAAGGAAGGAAGGAAGGAAGAAAGGAAGGGGAAGGAAGGAAGGAAGGGAGGAAGGGAGGAAGGGAGGAAGGAAAGAAAGAAAGAGGAGGGAGAAAGGAAGGAAGGAAGGGAAGAAGGAAGGAAGGAAGGAAGGAAGGAAGGAAGGAAGGGGGAGGGAGGAAGGAAGGAAAGAAGGAAGGGAGGGAGGAAAGAAGGATGGAAGGAAAGGAAGGAAGGGAGGGAGGAAGGAAAGAAAGAAGGAAGGGAGGAAGGAAGGGAGGAAGGAAGGAAAGAAGGGGAAGGAAGGAAGGGAGGGGGAGGGAGGAAGGAAGGAAAGAAGGAAGGGAGGGAGGGAGGAAGGGAGGGAGGGAGGAAGGAAGGATGGAAGGAAGGAAAGGAAGGGAGGGAGGAAGGAAGGAAAGAAGGGGAAGGAAGGAAGGAAGGGGGAGGGAGGAAGGAAGGAAGGAAAGAAGGAAGGGAGGGAGGGAGGGAGGGAGGAAGGAAGGAAGGAAGGAAGGAAGAAAGAAAAAGAGAGGAAGAAAAAAAGGAAAAGAGGGAGAAGGAGAGAGAAAGAGAGACAGAGAAAGGAGGGAGGGAAGGAAAGGAGGGGAGGAAGGGAGGGAGGGAGGAAGGGTGGCTACTTACTCTGAGCAGCCACTGCAGGGAGAAGGCCCTTCCAGGCAGCCGTTCCCAGCAGCACGGCACCTGCATTTCGTGTCGTTCACATACAGACGCTGACACGAGACTGACTGTAAATCAAACCGAGGGCCCAAGAGAGACACAAGGTGTCCCCGTGCCTTCTGTTGCTTGGGAAGGGGGTCTCCGGGGGACCCATGGGCGACGGGGCAGGGGGGGGCGTTGGGGAGCGATCTCTTCCAGCCCAATGCGGGGGGCAGACCGGGGGAGGCGCCAGCTCTGTGGATGGCGGTAGGTCCCTCTGCGGGAGGCATGTCCCTCGTGGGGTTTTGTTTTATTTTTTGTTCGCTTTTGCTTTGCCGGAATCAAAGCCGCCTTCCCACAGGACGACGGGGACAGAGAAGCCGGGAGTGACCAACGCTGGAAGCTGACCACACAACCAATTTTCTGGGCTGCAGGAGGCAGTGTGGGGACCTGAGAAATGACCTTCCCTGCGGGTCCACAGGCGCAGAGAGAGGCTGTGTCTCCAGGAGGCCCCTGGATCCATGGTGTGGGGGGGGGGAAGGGACCAGGGCGGGTCTCTGGCCCCGTCTCGCCTCAGCACCTCTGCAGGCGAGCAGGGGAACTCACTTCTCATCCCTGTGGGTCTGCCTTCCAGGCTTCTGAGCTCCCACAACTACCCCCAGACCTGCTGAGTCTGGAGCAAAGCCTGGTCTGGGGGCCCTCGAAGGCCAGGCCGGTGGGAGTCCTGGCCCGGTCCTGACCTCCCCGGGGCTTCCCCAGGCTAGGGTGCAGGGGCCCTGCCCAGGTCCTGCAAGGCTCTCGGAAAAGCAGAGACTGTGGCCTCAACTACGTGACCAGGATTCCAACAGAACCCTCCCCCCCACCCCCTGCCCAGGGACGGGGCTCTCAAGTGCTAGATCAGGGACTTCTCCTTCCAGAATGTTCCAGCGGTTCCTGAAAGGGGCCGGCAAGCTTCTCCCAGCCTCTTTCCGCCCCAGCTGTGTCTCCGGAGCCCGACGTTTCTCTCTCCTTCCTTCCCTTTCCGCTCTGGGCCTGGGTCTCCAGCTCCCCCCCCCCACCCCCGGCCCCTTTGGCCCCAGGCACTCTGGCTCTCTCCCCTCGTCCCCGCTGCTTCCCTGCGTCCCTGAGGGCAGCCAACAGAAGCCTGACCGAGCTGACGGCCAACCGTGCCCCTCATGAAAAACACACATCCACGAGCAGCTCCTGCCTCTGCCTCATTGATGCAACCTTCCCCCCGATGCTGCCTCCCCACCTTCTCCGGGCTCTGTAAATAAATGTAATTAGCCGCAGGAAACGCTCCATCTGTACTTGCTGGGGAGCTGGGTCCATCGGATGGGGCGCCCACCTCACGGGGGAAAATGGCGCGTGGCTCTGGTGACCTTCTCCCTGGGTGGCAGGCTGGGCCCAGCCCGGCCAGCGAGGGCCAGGCACCTGCATCGGAGCTGAACCGGGGCGGGGGGGGGGGGGAGGGGGGAGCTGTGCAAGGCTGCCGGATGGCAGGGCGGGGGGGGGGGGGGACATGGGGGAGGGGCCGGGCCCTCACCTGCCTAGCTGGGGACAGGACAGCTGGCTCCGAAGGGGGAGGGCCGTGTTTTCCGCTCTGACCTTGACTCTCAGTAGGCTTTGTGGAAGGGGGTGTGAATGACCAGCGTCGCTGGGCCAGGTGCTTACTTTAGCGACCGGTCTTAACGCCCTCTCCCGTGCAGGACCGTGCCGTGATGGGAGACAGAGGGAAGCCTACCCGTGGGCTTCCTGGGGGTCTGTGGACCCCCGCTCGGGGGGCGGGTGCCAGGAGGCAGGGGTTTGGACTTGCACGCCTGGATTTTGCAAAGATGACAATGGTCAGAGATGCCCCCCGCGGGCAGTGCCCCGTGGCTGCCGTAAGACAGCACCACAGATGGGGCGGCTTCGACACGGAGGTGGACGGCCTCAGTCCTGGAGGCCAGAATCCCCGAGTCGGCACCGATGGCCCCTTCTGAGGCCGCTCTCCTCAGCTCGTGGGTGGCGTCTTCTTCTGTGTGCTCACGTGGTCATCTCTCCGTGCGTGTCTGTGTCCTTATCTCTGCTTCTAACAAGGCCACCAGTCAGATCGGACCAGGGCCCACATCGATGACCTCAGTTCCACTCAAATCACCTTCTTAGAGGCTCACGTCCAAGTACAGTCACATCCCGAGGAGCCGGGGGTGAGGGCTTCCGCCTATGAATCTGGGGAGGGACCTAATTGGGCCCGCAAGAGAACGTATATAATAACAATATATTTTTTTAAGCCAGAAATTCCCTTCCGTCGGTCTTCACAAGCTAAGTGAGCTGTCAGCTTTCATGCTGGGGACATAATCATCATCTCGTGACTCAAGTTCTGATGCACATCCCAACTTTCTTGAGCCCCAGCTGTGTTCCGAGTCCTGTCCTGGGAGGGAGGACACATGGGCGAGTCCCAGACGTGGTCCCTGCCTTCCAGGGCCTGAGAGACAAGAAGGGGTACAGGTGCACCTGCAAAGAACAGCAGTGGGTCCCGTGACACTTCCCACAAAGGGATGAATTCGTCCAGGGACGGCGGGGAGCTGATCGAGGATGTCAGGCAAGGGCGACTCAGTTCACCCAAGTGTCTGATACAAAAATGCGCCACTAATGCGTGATTCATCACATTTGCTATTTTCCAAAGCCGGAGTGGAAAGTGTGGTCCACCCTCAGGGTCCTTATGGTGGAAAGAGGCAGAGAAGCCCAGCCTGGGGTCCCAGCTGGACCGCGTGGCCCCATCGCCCTGTGTTCTGAATGAGTCTCTTCTCCTTCTCTGAACCTTGGTTTCCTTAAGTGGGGAGTCCGGCCATCCGTTCCAGCTCTAGGGCTGGGAGTCTGGGGAGCGTGGAGGGGGTGAGGGCCGAGAAGAGAGGGAGGGGCGCAGCTGGGTTCGCTCTGCCTCTGCACCTCTCCCTGCTCACCCTCGCTGTGGACCTGAGCTGGAGAGATTACTATCCCATGTCACAGATGGGACAGCAGAGCCTGAGAGGAGGGACCTCTCAGGGACCTGAGAGGAGGCACGGCCAGCAAGGGGCTGAGTTCCAACACAGGTCTTTGTGACTATTAACCCCTGCTCTGTGCACCCTGTGTGGACAAGCCGTGTCTCTGATGAGCTGCTGGCCAACACAAGCTCTCCGCTTTCTCTGTCCCATTGCTGGGCCCATCTGTCACTTGGACACGGAGTCCCAGCCACACTAAAATGACTGGCTTCTGCCCTCTTGCCCTTCCTTGGGTAACAGCCCCGGGCTGGGTTTGTCGCTGCTACGGACTCTCCGAGGAGCAGCGGTTAACCTCCCCCTGCCGCTCCCCACCCCGGAAACCAGACTAAATCACACAAGAGTGACAACAGGTGAGGGCCTGACGCAATCCACCCCGCTTCAGATCGTGAGCCAGCTTCCCTCAAGAATGCGCTTGAACGAAAGGCCACGACAGGTTTGCCTCTACTGTTGGTCTCTCATACATCCGCTGCTTCCAAAAAGTACTCAAGAAAAATGAGCCCCCCACCCAGGGTGGAGAGCCCTCAGCTGTTCAAAGTGGATAGATGTATTGCTTTCTTTTTTTTTTTTTTTTAATGTTTATTTATTTTTGAGAGACAGAGAGAGACAGAGCACAAGCAGGGGAGGGGCAGAGAGAGACGGAGACACAGAATCCAAAGCAGGCTCCGGGCTCTGAGCCATCAGCACAGAGCCTGATGCAGGGCTTGAATGCATGAACCATGAGATCGTGACCCAAGCCGAACCCGGATGCTTAACCGACTGAGCCACCCGGGAGCCCCTGGATAGATGTATTTCTGGAAAAACATTGTCCTGGGATTAAAAAATAGGAGAGAGAACTCCAGACGGATCCTGAGACCATTTGGGAGGTTCACTTGACTGAGGTTGGCTTTTCTGGGAGGCGTCCTGGAAGGATTTGTCTGGAGGGTCTGCTGGGGGCCCCCGAGGATTGTCACAGGCGGTGAGTGGGGGTGGGGGGAGTGGAGGCCACAGGACGGGGCAGAGAGAGAAACTCAACTCTGATGCTGTTAACACAGAGGCCACACTGATCCCACGGAAGCTGTGGAGCCACGATGACTTTCTCGGGGACCCTCCTGGTGAGTTACAGGGGGATGTTACAGACTGAGTTGTGCCCCCAAGTCTGTCTTTGACACGGGGCCTTGGAGGAGATGCTTACGTGAAATGAGGTCATAAGGGTGGAGCCCTAGTCCCATGGGACCGGTGTCCTCTCAAGGACGAAGAGACACCAAGCTCGGTCTCCCCTCTGTCTCCGGCTCTCTCTCCTCTGGCCCTGACACCTCAGTCTCTTGGAAAAGTCATTCCAAGTGGAATGAGTGGAAATGTGGGGGCCCTGTGTGGGTCACCCTCCCCTCACTGTGGCCCGGCACCCACCTTCGAGAAGTACACGTGGGCAATCTCGGGCTCCCTCCATTGTATCCCTTTCTCTCAGAGGTCACCATCCTGTAGCATCTGTTGCCCAAAGTCTCAACACAGAGCCATTTCCTGTATTTTGTTGTATTTTCTCGCTGCATATGGTGGGAGGGATATTCTCAGTTAACCCTTCATAGGAAGAGCTATTGGTTTCTACCCACCGTCTTGGTCAGGGACAAGGAGGGGTCTCCACTGGGTTGGCTCATCTACCACAGCCCTTCCCCACGGATCTAGAAACAACACGGGGGCCCCGTCAACCATCAAGTGTGTCTATTCCGATGTGCATTCTGGAACCACAGACTCGATCTCCAACTGGGTCCGTGGATGTCAGGGACCTAATTTAAGTGGAGTTGTCTGGGACTCCTTTGATGAACGACCCCCATGCTGTCCCTCTCACGGGTGTGTGTGTGTGTGTGTGTGTGTGTGTGCGGAAATTTACTGTTGTTTCTATCAACAGCATCCTGATGATCATTATGAATAGTTTACCTAATGGGCCTTCCTGCGCCAGGAAAACACTGTGGAGAGTCTCACCCACATCATCTCTTGTACTCCTCGAGACTCTGCCCAGTGGGCACCATTAAAGTCTACACTTTGTGAATACGGAAACTGGACGTCACAGGGGAGAAGCCCACATGCCCAAGGTCACAGAGAAAGTCAGTGATTGGGGCCGGGATATGAACCCCGGCTCCTAACTCCACTGACAGCTCCTGTTCCAAGCATCATTTCCACCCGCGGCTGCTTCGGGCACATGATGCAGATGATGCGGAGAGCAGCAGCAGAGGGGGACGGGGTGTGGACCTGTCCGTGGGGGGGACCAGAAGAAGCCACTACAGAGGCAGCAGCCCCCCAGCACAAAGTCGGGCCTCGGGCACCTGGCTTCGTTCAGGCATCCACCTGCCTAACCCAGTTTGTTCTCTCTCCAGCTCATCCTAAACCCTACTGTTTCACATCTCATTTCCGGCTTGTCCCATCCCTCAGCCTCGAAGGTCAGCACTGCTGCTCTGGCTGAGACTTTTGCTCCCCTCCCAGACAAGAACTTAGACCACGGTGGGCAAGCGATGAGTTTTTCACTGCCGACCGTGGCAGACATCACCAATCGATTGCCGAGTCTCCCACTCTTTCTCGGTAAAGGACCCCAGGGAAGCCTCTGGCAATCACTCAGAACTGCAGGAGGAATGAAGTCTACCTCCATTTTGGTTTTAGCCTTCCTCTCCGGCTTTGCTGCTCTTGGCCATCCTGGGGCAGAGCTCAGCCCTGCTCAACCTGTAGTTTGGTGTGCGCGGGGGATGGGGGCGTCCCTCCCTGAGACAGCCCCGAGCACAGTGGGCACAGGCACTCAGCACCCATCCCACCCCAGCACCCGGTGTCGTGCTCGTGGGTACTTCCAAAGACACCCTCCCCCCATGTCGTGTCTGCTTCCAGACTGAGTAGACATGCTAATCTGGGCGTTACCAACCTGGGCTCCCCCCAAACATACAAGTCTGAGTTGTTTTCAGGATTTCAAAATGCCAACTGAGAGTCATAGCCTCTGCAGATCTGTCCTGAATCCCTGTGTCATGCTAGAACCCACTCCCTCCCGCTCCCCACCCCCCTTCCGTAGCATTTATGTCTTACACACACCATCCATAACATATTTATTTATTGTGTTGTTCACTCTGTCTCCCCACTGCTAGAACGTACTCTCTGGGGAGCTTTGGTTCACCGACGTATCTCAAGCGCCTCTAACGGCGCCTGGCGTTCAGTGGGCGCACAAAATCCTGGGGGTTGAGTGGACGGAGGAAATCCTCCCCCACTAAGTGGAGGCCCTCAAGCCTCTCTTCCTCGGGGGGCTGGATCCCGAGCAGGAGCTGTGAGTGGCAGGTGCATATGTCTTTGATTAAGAAAAATGGGGAAACACATTCACACTTACTTAATGCATCCGGTCTTGTTGGCAACGTATTGCAAAATAGGGAGCCCGTGCAGGGGAGGCAGAGGAAGTGAGGACAGTCATCATTGGGAACACTGGCCCGGGAGCAGGACCAGCCCCAGGTTTGAGGCCTGCCCTCTGCAGCCCCACTCATTCTGTTCCCTCCTCACTTCCTCATCTATAACACGTGCCAACACCCAGCCCGCGTACCTCCCGGAGGCCTTGTGAGGATGCGAGCAGCTAACCCATGAGAAGACGTCGAGTTTACACAAAACGATAAACTCACGACGTGTTGACGTGTTAGTATTAGTCGTTAGGGAAACAGCCAAGTCGAGGAAATGCTCTGGCTCATTCTGCATCTGAAGACAAACGCTCCCCGAACGAGCGTGTAGCCTGGGGGCAAGGTCCGTGAATGACCACGCACATCCTCGCCCCCACCAGGCACCGTAGTAGCGGGCACACACGGGGAACCCATCCAGCGCTCGCGGCAGCGCAGGGGGTCCAGCACGTATCGGTGCTCAGTAAGCGTGTATTGAGTTAACTGAAGTCCCCAAGCTTCAGTGTCCTTGGTTACAGAAAACAGCACTAAGGATACCAGGTACACGTGCACGGCTCACCGACTAGAGCCCAGGATGACCGCTATGAACAAAGAAGAAAGGAAGAGAGGGAGACCTTTGCAGGAAAGAGAGGGAACATTGGCACACCCAGATCTGAGTTCCAATGCTGCCCCCCCACGTCTCAGCTCTGTACGTTTGGGCGAAGGACCTCTGCCTGGTCTCTGTTTCCTTCCTCGTTGGGCAGGAGTGCAATGCCTACGAATGGCGCCTGGTGGGTGTTCCGGAATCCTAGTCTCCCCTTTTGGGGAATAGAATATGGCAAGTGCCATCGGTCCTATGAGAAGTACGTGGCCTGTCACCTTGGGTCCCATTGTTGTCGTCTGGCGGCATTTCCTGGGGCTCTGCGTGCCAAGAGTCAGAGCTGGCCACCCTCCATCTGCGACGAGGGCATACCAGCAGCCAGCCTGGGTGATTTAATTTGGAAATAGCACTGGCCCGACTTGTCAAACACTACTGCCTTTGCTGCTTTGGGCACATGCGGTCCACGCTGCTGTGGGTCCCCTGCCAAGTAAGCAATACCCTGGGCAGAAGGCATCTTTGTGCTCCTGTCCCCTGCGGGCCACAGCGGCGAGCGAGGTGAGCCCTCCTCCTTTGGAAAAGTACACAGCGCGCCCCCGCGAGAGTCCATGCCTGGTCTTTATCAACAAGGAACCTTCTGCCATTTCTGGCCTATGGCTGCCTCAGCTCTCCAGCTCTGATGTCTGCCCTGGAGTGATTAGTTTTGATGTCACCAGCAGGGTCCGTGAGTCGCTTGGCCCACAGGGCTGCTGAACGCCGTTCGGTGTTAGGGAGCCCCGGTCCCACTTGGAGGGGGTTCCCAGACGCCCAAGCAGCTGACAACAGAGTGAATACCAACCGCTGCTCGTGAACAGTCAGGCGGGCAAATCTGAGGTCCAGGCATTTGAATCGCTTATCCCGGGTCCCACGGCCAGGATGTTGTGGGCCGGGGTTCTGGCAGCCGTTTGGTCTCTGACCGAGCTTTAACCACTGCACCGCACAGCCTCCTCACCCCTGCGAGGACTCCCGTCCAGATGAGCCATTGCTGGCCTCTGTCGCCTCCTTTATTGACCATCCGTGGAGCAAGCTTAGCCAGGAGGGACACAACACCCGAGGGTCCCAAGGAAGGGGACCACCAAGCTCTGGGTCCCTTCTAAGCAGCCCTGACAAGGTTGCCATGAGGTCCTGTGCACCTGAGTCGGGACCACCGGGGGTCCCGGATCACCGACACGCTGAAGGGACAGTCCAGCCCCTCCATCATCTCCCCACCCTCCCAGTGACAGTCCTCCCCTGTGGATCTGGCCGAGAAGCCGGGGTTCCCAAGGCTTCCTGGAGCCTTCATCAAGGGCAAGTTCACCTTCACCTCTCGCCTGAAAGTAACTGCCTTGCCGACTGGTGGCTTGACCTGTCCCGTGCCTCTGCCGCCTGCCCGGGAGCCGGGACAGTCAGAGCCCTAGATGCCAGCGTCCGTGGTTGGCCTTCGTTTAGCTGATTGGAGTGGTCTAGGGACACAGAAAGATGCGCATCTGTAGGAAAAAGACGGTAGGAAGAGAAGCAGGAAGGGGCATCCCCAAATCAACGACACAAGTTCCTGGGAGAGGCGGCTGGTGGAGAGAGGGCAGCATTCGGGGAAGCCTAACTTTGCAAAGGGGGTGAAGGGGCTTCGTCCATCACAGGCTTTAAATAGCCATCTGGAGCAGGGGCACCTGGGTGGCTCAGTGGGTTAAGCGTCCAACATCTGCTCAGGTCGTGATCCTGTGGTTTGTGGGTTCGAACCCCGTGTCGGGCCCTGTGCCGATGGCTTGGAGCCTGGAGCCTGCTTCGGATTCTGTGTCTCCCTCTCTCTCCGCCCCCTCCCCGCTCACATTCCGTCTCTCTCTCACTCTCTTAAAAATAAATAACCATTAAAAATTTTTTTAAAAAGCCATTTGGAGCAGAGGTGCTCTCTAAGACCTTTTTTGGCTGACGGGGAAGAAATTCCTTCTCTCCACCTCCCTTGTCCTCACAGTGACGATCCCACTGCCTTCCTGCCGTGAGCTGGACGCTTTCCAGCCGCCTCCCCCCATTCCCGCAGCTGCACGCACCTGTGTGTGTAGGTGGGACCTGCCTAACTCAACTACACGCTCAGAAACCAGCAGGAACACCAGCGTCAGCACGGGAGCCGAGACCCCTGGGGGAAGGAGAGGAGCTTCGTAAACTGAGTGGGGCAGGTCCCAGGTGGCCCAGGGCAAGGCGAAGCCACTCGGCGATACCCGAGCCCCTGTCTGCTCAGCAGACTTTGAGGAGTAAGCCGCTCCCTCCGTGAAGCCCACAGCGTCAGGGCAACAGCTCACTTGAGCCTGATGGTGGCAGGTCCCTGCGGCCCCAGACCTCTCACTCCCCTCACCCGCCCCAGTCCTTCTGGTATTCTCTCTGCACCTTCGCAGGGAAGGTACACCAGGTGCCAAGGGCCACAGGTGGTGTCACAGGGAGCCTCCCATCCCGGGACACAACAGCTCTAAGTGAGGGCCTGAGAGGCAATTCTTCCGCGGTTACAGAAAACTCCTCCGGTCACCGGTCACGGGAAGCAGAAGAGATTTATTGGGAGGCTGGGGGCGGGAGGGGGAGGTGCCCACACAATTGGGGGTGTTGGCAGCAGGAGCTGCAGCTGTGGGCTCACACTGGGCAGCTCTGCCCAATTCCTGCCGGCCTGGAATCCCCTGCTCAGGAGCCAAAGTCCCAGGAGATTGTCTGATTGGCCGAGCTGGGACACGCCCACCCCCTGGCTGTCCTGGGCAGGGAGGAGATTGTCTGATTGGCCGAGCTGGGACACGCCCACCCCCTGGCTGCCCTGGGCAGGGAGGAGATTGTCTGATTGGCCGAGCTGGGACACGCCCACCCCCTGGCTGTCCTGGGCAGGGAGGGAGGGCTGGTCCCTTCATCCCCTGCTGAGGGAGGTGGGCACCTGGCCTCATCCTGCCCTGAATACTCCACTTACTTGGAGGGGAGATAAGATCCCAGGGGGAATCGGGGTCCCTGGGGCAGCATGAGCACAGAGGCCGGCCCCAGGAACCCCCACATCCTTTTAGCTCAAGTAAAAGGCTTGAGCAAGCAAAGGGCCCTGGGAATGCAGACCCTGGTGAGACGCAGAATTCTGGGTGGGGAGGGGGCGCTGGTGGAGAAGGCCCCACCCGGGCAGAATGGGATGGGCAGGCCCTTTCCCACCCAGGTTCCCGAAACTCCTGTAGACCTCGTGCTCCATGTAGAACGCCTGGCCACTCAGGTTCAAGTTCAGGTAGCCGCCCCCGGGCTGATCGCTAATCTCCCTTTGACTCACCTGGTGCAAGAGCGATAGGGCTGTGCCCCGAGCAGGAGTGTGAAGGGCTTACCTTTCCTTTCTTGGGCTTCCGAGCTAGGCGTCCTGGGCACGGCCTTCATGGAGCCCATGGGAGCACATCTGCGGTGGCTTTGATCTGCCTTGATTGGGAAACCTCTAGGAACAAGGGAGAAGCTCCCCAAGTTCTCCATTCCATGGAGTCGGTCTTGGTTTCAATCAAGAAGCCTCCGTTGCGTGCATTTATATGCTTGGGGGCTGCGGGTTTTCCTCTCAAAAACCAAGCTTTTCGGCTGCCCCTTTGCCCAGCCGGACACATGCAGAAGAGGCAGACTGTTCCCAAGGGGAGGGAATGGAGGGGCCTGGCCGAGCCCCGGGGACCTGGGTTCCTACGGCTGCTCGAAGTGGCTGCAAGCTAGCGATCCATCACAGTCCCTCTCCTCGCTCACCTGCAACTCCGTGTCACCTGCCCTGCTCCATGGGCCCTAGCTGGCAGAGCCCTGGCTCCTCTGCCCCCAGGGACCCAGCCCTTTGCACCTGCTCTGTGCTGTCTCCTTGGGCACCTGCCCCCAGCCAGCAGCTCCACACCACCCACGTTCTCATTGTCTGCTGGAGTGTTCCTTGGGACAAGTCCCACTAGCCTCTCCCCTAGCCAAGCCTAAACTCTGCGCGGGGTGGGGGGGCGGGGGGCTTCCCCCAAAGCCACCTCGTGCGCCCCTGTCAGTGCTGGGTGGGGGGTAACCGGCCCCCATCTGCCACCTGCCACAGAGGCTTTGTATTCTCAGTGTCTTCCCTCTCTCTCTAGAGTTTGGATTGGAACCTCCTTGACCCCTGCCCAGACCTTCCGAGCCTTTTTTGCACTTGAGACCCTAATGAGCACTGCAGGTGGAAGCATTTCCGCGCCCTCCCCCACACCCCCCCCCACCCGCCCTCCCAGCCTCCCCCTGCCCTTTCCGCTGTTATTGCTTGTGTTGATTTGCATGCCATTTTGCTTGTGGTCTCCATAGCAACAACTACCAAATGGCCTAAGGATAATAGAGGGGCTCTGGGGGCGGGTGAGGGAGCCCCACGAGGGGTTTTGACTTTAAAAATGAACCCGATTCCACTGCAAGCTTGGCATGGGATGGCAGCCCCTCCCAGCCGCTCCATCACTCAAGCTCCCCGGTGCCCCTCACCCAAGGGCCTGGTCCCTACCTTCCGAGGGAGAGGGGAGGCAGCATCCTGAAAGGAGCAGGGGGAGGCCGCGGAGGCCAGGGAGGAGATGAGAGCACCCACCGAGGGCAACCAGAACCCTCTGGAGGCGTCTCCATCTGAACGATGAAGATCTCAGCTCAAGGCTTGTCCTGTCTTCATCGTCCCCCTTTGCCTCTGCCCCACCCCTTCTTCTGGGGCCTCTTCTGCAAAAGGCACAAAGAAGTACTTCATGTCTGAGTGCAGGAACTGGAGAAATCATTCTCCAATTCGCCACACGTGTCCAGCCCTGAGCTGTTCACAAAATGCATTCAGAGCCGCGAACCCCAAGGCTTGGCGAAGTCGAAGGGCCAGGACTGTCCTCCTTTAAAAATGAGGGAATTAATGCTGTTGCAGCCGGGCAGGGGTGGGGGGGGGTGGCGGACAGGGGGTGGGGGGACCCGGCCTCCCCCGCCAACCCCTGCATCTTCCACCGGCACCTGGAAACCCGGTCCCTGTCCTGAAAGTCTGACTTCCGAGTTGGACTAGATTCTCCCGATTGTATTTATCTTCAGGGCATATTCCCGGATAATCTCTCACGTCCTATGCCCACGGCTCTGCGAGTCGAGGGGGGTCCTCTGCCATGCCCTCACTCTCTGCAGCGCTTGGAACTTTGTCCCTGGCCCCCAGTAAGAGGGATGCTCCGACGACTCAAACTCAGGCTGGTAATTCGGATCAAATAAGTAATCGCATGGGGGCAGGGGGCAGGGGGCAGGGAGCGGGTTTTCAGGGTACAAGCAGGGGGCACGTATGGGCGGGCATGGCATGCGGTGTGCTGGGTCAAGCCCCCCTGGGCTTGGTTTAGCGCATTGGAAGGCAAACTAGGGCTGGCAGGTCAAATCCAACCCCCACCTGTTTTGTAGTTACTGGCGCACGGCGTGCCCATTTGTGTGTGTGTGTGTTTGTGTGGCCTGTGTCTACTTTCAGGCTTCAAAAGCAGAGCTAAGAGCGGATTATAGGGCTCCCAAAGCCTAAAGTATTTACTATTTGTCCCTGTAAGAAAAAGTTTCCTGGCCCCTGGTTTAGGGAATTGCTCACAGGAATGTTCTCAGGCTCGTCTTTTTCATTTCCATACACCTGGGGCATCCGATGGTCCAACCACAGCCTGTCAATCACTGTTGTGGGAGAGTCACTTAGTTGAACATTTACGGAACCCCTGCCATGAGCCAAGAGCTAGAGTAACGGAGGAAATACACAGAAGGCACGCGTGGTCCTGACCTCGGGGGGCTCACAGGAGCCTAAGAGACTGTGACCACGACTGCGGCCGCAGGGTACAACAGAGAAGGCGGCCAGATGGTCCCGTGCAGGCCGGGCTGAGGCGGGAAAGGTGGGCAAGGCTGGGAGAACTTGGGAAAAGCTTCCTGACTGAAGCGACAAGGAGCTGAATCCCCCAGGGCCACTAGCTAGCAGCAGAGGAGGGGAGTGTGAAGAGTCAGGGCTCGGAAGGACAAAGGATGCCTTCCTTTCCGAATGCGTGGAGTTTGAGGTGCCGGTGACACATCCAAGCGGAGATGAGAGCCACTCCATTTGCCACCGTGTGTAAGCGTGCGGCATTCAGGAGCGACAGTCTGGGCTGGAGATGGGGCCTTGGGGGTCGGCGCTCCGTGGGGACCACACGGCACCCCGTGATCTCGCGGACCTAAAGGGACAGTGTTCAGAGGCATCGCAGGCTACATACTTACCTCCACTTTCCACCGTCATCCCAGGGGAGGCAGGGAACAGCAACCTCGTCCTCGGGTCCCCAAATGGCCGCCTGGGGAAAGATGGGGTCTGTGCTCAGTGGGAAGAGACCCCCTAGGTCTGCAGACTTGGATGACAACGTTCTATAGGGTTAAGTGGGGACCGGGACGGTCTAAATGGGAAGGTCAAAGCTGGTCTCTCTGCAGCATAGGACACAGCGTGGCCCCACACAGCATTCACGGTGATCTGCTCAGTAACCGTATCAGAAAGGTGACTTCAGGGCCCAAGAGAGCAGAGTCTTGAAATATAGCAGAAAAACCCAATGTTCAGGGGTGCGTGGGTGGCTCAGTCGATTAAACGTCCAACTTCGGCTCAGGTCGTGATCACGCAGTCCGTGAGTTCAAGCCCCGCGTCGGGCTCTGCCCTGACGGCTCAGAGCCTGGAACCTGTTTCCGATTCTGTGTCTTCCTCTCTCTCTCTCTGCCCCTCCCACGATTGTGCTCTGTCTCTCCCTCTCTCTCTTTCTCAAAAATAAACAAACACGGGAAAAAAGAATTTTTTTAAGTCCAGTGTTCAAAGGAAGGGAAGAAAGATTGAGATGTTTCCAGAAGTCTAACTCTGAACCCCAGGTTTGGCCAAACAGCTCCTCTGAACTTCTGGCTTTCTGTGCTTCCCTCCAGCACGGGTCCCGTCACACGGAGTGATTTTGACATCACCCTCGTGCGCACCCGTGCGTCACGCTCCTTGAGAGTGGGGGACGGTCTTACTTAGCAACCCCACGACTTTGGAGGGAGCCTGATAGGCACACGGCGGGGCTCGGTAACGATGCCTGCATTGGTTGGCAACCTCCATGAGGGGGGTGTGTGTTCGTGTCTCTTCCTAGGACTCCACAGGAATCACGTTCGTGTGTTTAAGCTGCAACCAACACAGTTGTTAGGACGATCGTCGCAGCCATCAGGTGCTTGTGTTGTTTATGAAGTGCTGGGCCAGTTGCTGGGCACCGGACAACAGAACGTTCTGTGATACCGGAAAGGTCCTGTATCTGCCCTGTCCAGCAGGGGAGCCACCAGCCTCCTGTGAGCCTCTACCGTGGGGACTGGATCTCCCACCTCCGGGAAGCACCGGGTAAGTCCTGGCTGTGGGGGAACAGACATCCCCTTCTGTTGAGTTGACAGGCGCAGGCAGGGGGGAGCAGAACTGACCTCCAAACGGCACGGCTGGCTTTGCTCTACGAGGAGTCCCGTCCCTCCACGTCCCACCCCCTTCCCGGGACCTGGCACGTGGGCACTGATTGGACATTTGGCACTCGAGGCCGCTCCGCTCGCCAGCTCCCACCCACCTGCCTCCCTCCCTCCTCAATTAACTCAGCAGCAGCGACTTTGTTTCCCTTTGCCAAGATCGGGAGCTGGCATCCCGGCATGTGCCAGCCCCAGTGGGGTGGAGGTGACGGGCGCCACACGCCTGGCACTGCCCCTCATTGGAGCAGCCTCCCCGCTACAGAACCTCAGGTCCCTGGGGAGCTGCCGGCTGGCCGGGCGACAGGCCCCGGGCTCAGGGATCTGCGTGGTAGTTAAGCCTGAGTTGAGTTAGTGCAGGCTGGGTTGTGGCTCCTCCCAGGATCTGCCAAGGGCGGGCGGGCAGGGGACGTCTCCATCCTGGGAAGGGCTGGCCGGCAGCCCAGGGGGCGGGGCGGGACGGGAGAGGGAGAAGGAGGGGCAGAGGCTCCTCTCCAATTAACAGGGGAGGGAGGGTGGGGCCCCCCCTGTTGTGTCCTCAGAGGGCTCCTCCAGGCTCTGCCGGCTAAACCTCTGTGGCCCCTCTGTCCCAGGCCTGCCATCGAGGCATCCGTCTTCCGTGCACTCACCTGCGGGGAGGTGTGGGCAGATGAGCAGCCTCCCAAGCCCCGAGCCCAGCCCCCAAGTCCCAACCCCCCGGGGGCTGCATTTTGAACAATTCCCCCAAGGTGACCCTGAAGCCGTGGTCCGCGGGCCACGTTCTGAGAACACTGCCCTAGTCCTCCCACCAGGGAGTGGCCGGGCTGGAGGGGACCCCTGCCTCAGCTGGTCCAGGCCCCGGTAGTATAGACTTGTAGACAGAGGCCCAGAGACCGAGCGGGGCGACCCATGGCAGCTGGCCACACGGTGCGGGCTGAAGTCGAGGAAAGAGCTCCAGACTCTCCTCTGCATCCCACAGCCAGGACCGAGTGCCGAGACAGAAGGCGACCCCGGGGGAGTCGTGCGGACACTCCACTGCCCCTAAACGTCCAGGAGGTGAGGCGCCTATCCAAGAGAAGGGCTGAGTCCCTGGGGACCATGCCCAGACCCCCTCCCCCCACCCGAACCACCTGACCGCGGAGAAGCCACCTGACCTCGGCCTGTCCCAACCCTGCAGGTGACCCTTCCTGGCCCAGGTGACCCTGACCGGGGCCCAGAGGCCCTGCTCTGACAGGCAGATGCTACCTGGGAGACAGGGCCAGCGCGGACACAGGACTGTGGGACAGTGTGCCTGTCAGTATGGTTCCTCTGCTCGCCCCTAAAATGGCCCCTGGTGGCTGAAGGAATAAACGCGGAGAAGTACCTGGCACACGGAAGGTTCTCCACTGTTTGTGGAAAGGGGGGAAGGGCAGGAGGAGAGGGAGGAAGGGAGGGTGGGAGGGAGGGAGGAGGAGGAGTGCAAGGGGAGGGAGGAACCATTTTCTGAAAGCTGGTGGGGGAACAGAAGGATTACTGAATTGGGTCCAGAAGCCTCGTGTTTTGATCTCTGCCCTGTCCTCTCGCTGCATGGCCTCGGCTTCTCTCTCTCTCTCCAGATGGCCTTGGGGACTTCCTCTCTCCAAGCCCCTGTCTGCGTCTGTAAGGCGCGGAGTGGGCCCGGATGCCCTGACATTCGCTCTGACATTCTAGGCTCCCGGCCCTCCCCCCCAGTGCGGGTGGGATCTTCTCCGGAAATGGCTTTTCCGGCCTCTGAGCTCCCTCCGGGCTCCCTAACGGGGCCGGGAGCGGCTGGTGGAGCATCTGACTCCCAGCCTCGTGCAGGTGAGGTTCATCAGTAACGACAGGAAAGGATGTCAGGCTGCGTCTGAAGCCACCGGGGGCCCAGCAGCCTGCTGTGCTTTGTCATAAAATATGTTGTCACCTGGGGCAGCATCATCACGGATGAAATATTTCAGGAGACAAAAACAAGAGGTGCATTGATTTTTTCCACGAGGTCAGACAACTTCTGGGAAGCCTCTTGTAACTCAGCTGTCATGGTGCCTGTCCCCGAGCATTCGCCTAGACTGTGATGTCAGCGGCCTCTGACCCAGGCGGGCTCCCTTGGCTGATCACAGGCCGTCCTTCCCAGGGGCCCGCAACATCACCCGGCCTTCCCAGACACGGGGGGAGGCGGGGGGCACAAGAATGACCTGGACCCAGGGAACGCTTCCTCTCCAGATTCATCCAAATTGGCCCTGAGGAAGTCCCGCACAGGTGGCTCCGGCAGGGCTTCTGCGGATGAGCGAAATTTGTCATCAGTTTATGGCGCCCGCAGAGACACCTGCCGGGTTTCCCGGCCGGCACCCCCCGCCCGCAAAGCTGAAGGCACTGTTCTAACATCCAGTGTGATCATGGCCAAGTTGAGGTAGAGTGAGGCCACCAGACTGGAGGGAATTGCCACGGAAAAGATGGTTTGTGACTCACAGAGCCCGAGGAGAGGGGCCACGTGGCGAAGAAGTGGGAAACACGGCAAGAACGTTTCTCGTGGTTTCCGTGGGAAGCGCCCAGTGGGTCAGGGTAAGCAGGTTTAGGATTGGGTACTTTGAGTAATTTCAGGGGGCTCTGGGGCATAGGAGCTGTTCTCGGTTGTCTCCTACCTGGTCCCGGGATAAGTAAGGTAGGTGGTGGGGGGGGGAGGGGGGCGGCCAAAGTGCGAGAGCCCAACAAACAAGGTGGTGGGGTGTGGGTTCTGGATTCGTCGGTTCGTATCTGAAAAGTGCGTTCAGGTGAATTGTTTACAATATCTAGGGATTGGCTCTCCCTGGCCGGGGGAGGGAGGGAGGGTCCCTCTAAGGCCAGCAAAGCCCCAGATGTCAAAGTATCATGTCTGTAAAAGACCTGCGTGTTTAAGACAGAGTTGAAGGGGATGGCCTTCATTTGCATATGCAAATCAGAAGCTGTAGGGGGGCGGACACCTAAGCAGAGATTGTAAGGTTATGGGTCCTAGCGGGTGCCTTTTGGGCATGGGATGTAGGAATGAGCCGTCCAATAGGACGGCCACCAGCCACGTGTGACTCTTATTTTTTTTAATTTTTTTAATGTTTATTTACTTTTGAGAGAGAGAGAGAGAGAGAGAGTGCGCTCGCAGGAGTGGGGGAGGGGCAGAGAGAGAGGGAGACACAGAATCCAAAGCAGGCTCCAGGCTCTGAGCTGTCAGCACAGAGCCCGACGCGGGGCTCGAACTCGCGAACCGTGAGATCATGACCTGAGCCGCAGTCAGACGCTTCACCGACTGAGCCACCCAGGCGCCCCAAGAGTGACTCTTAAGTTCTCGACATGCAAACTAAGACGTGCCCTATGTGTAAAAGTTGAAAGACTTCGTATGAATCAAAGATGGAAAATACCTCATTAATCATTTTCATATTGATTATGTGTTCAAGTGATAATATGCTATTTGTCTCTTTTTACTGTATCTGCTAGAAATCTGAAAATGACCTCAGTGGCTCACAAGCTTTTTCCATCGGACAGCACTGCTCTTGACCTCCCCCAAAAAAGGGACCCAGGCACACACAACTCTGTCGAAATGTAATACGGAGGGATGGGATCCTTTACTCTTTCTTTCCAGAGCTAAAAGGACCCTAGAGAAGGAGGCGATCCAGCCTCTCTGACCGCAGCCCCCAGACACCACCCCCACCCCCTGACACACAAACACACACAGAACTGTCCGGTGAGAAACCATAGCCTTGAAATCTAGATCTTTCCCAAAGCTTCGTGTTTTGACCAGCTTGCTATAAAGCTTCAAAAATAAATAAATAAATCAGGGGCGCGTGGCTGCCTCAGTCAGAGAGGAGCATGTGACTCGATCTCAGGGTCGTGAGCTTGAACCTCACAGTCAGTGTAGAGATTACTTTTTAAATTTTTTTTTATGTGTATTTATTTTTGAGGGAGAGGGAGAGACAGTGTGAACAGGGGAGGGGCAGAGAGAGAGGGAGACACAGAATCCGAAGCAGGCTCCAGGCCCCGAGCTGGCAACACAGAGCCCGGGGCGGGGCTCGAACTCACAAACCACGAGATCATGACCTGAGCTGAAGTCGGTCGCTCAGCCGACTGAGCCCCCCAGGCGCCCCGAGATTACTTTTTTAAAAAATCAGTATACAATAAGGATAAAAATAAAACCCTTTAGCCATAATTGATTTGGAGACCTGGGTGATAGGCTGTTTCTTACATTGGCTGAGAATCCATTCTTTTAACTGGTATGAGTCTTCCTGGGGCTCTTGAACTTGCCCAAGCCGGTGCTGGTGTGGACGGGCAGGGCAGGGCTGGGGTTGGAGTTGGGAAAGTCTTCTCTAACTGGTGGGCTTCTGTGAGGTCATGTTCATGTGAGGGGCTCCGTGTCCTTGATCTGAAGTCAAAACCAGGCCCTCGTTTTGATTCTCTGACGCCAGAAGCTCTTCTCCTGACTTAGCCGCAACCTTGTCTTTGCGTGTAACTTCACCTCCGGGCGGCTGATCCGCACTGGCTCTCGGGAAAGTTGGCTCAGTGCTCTCCTTCCCTGAGTCCTTCAGGTGGTGCCACAGCGAGCTTTAGGTAATACGACGCTGACCACCCCACTGTGGCATGCTAGAGAAGATACCTGGTCTTTGTCCCCAGTTCCCCGCCACCCCCCACAGATCTTCAAAAGCACTTGGAAACTTCTAGAGTGATAGGAACTCCTCTTTGTGATGCTAATGAGCAGCTCCCGTGGCCTCTGGAGGACTGGCTTCTGCAAAGACTAACCACAGGATTAAAGGTTGGAACAGGGGGCCAGCCAGAGGCCCTGGAGGGACAGAGACAAAGTCTACTCTTTATAGTAAAACTGTACGCAAAGGTATAGCACCGTCCTGCGTTCTGGGAGTCATTTCAGTGAATCGTCAAAGTCCGAGAGGTCAGAAACCCCCATGAATTTGTGGCCAGCTGGTCAGAAGTGAGGGTGGCTTGGAGACCCCCCGCCTAGAGCGGGGGCAATCCCGTAAAGGACTCAGTCCTTCATTTGTGGGGTCGGACTTGGGACTGACTTGGGGTGGCCCGTGTCGGACCTGAATTCCACTTCACAGAGTTGGGGTGTAAAGATGAAATAAAGTAATAAAGGTAAGAAGTCAGCTGGCTGCCGTGCCCACACCGTAAACTCAGCACACAGTAGCTCTTCTGTTTGGCCGTCGTCTTCTGCTTCTGCCTAAGGTAGGCTGAGCACGAGGACCCATCCTGGCTTCTCAATGGCTACGAGGCCTGGGGGAGGCCACCTCTTAGTCCTCTGTTTCCCCATCTGTGAAAGGAAGACCAGACAAGATCACTTCTAAGGGGGTTGGGGCTCAGGCTCTAACCTCTATGATTTAGGGGCACCTGGGCGGCTCAGTCGGTGAAGCATCCGACTTCCGCTCAGGTCATGATCTCGCGGTTCGTGGGTTCAAGCCCCGCGTCGGGCTCTGGACTGACACCTTGGAGCCTGGAGCCTGCTTCTGATTCCGTGTCTCCCTCTCTCTCTGCCCTTTCCCTTGCTCGTGCTCTGTCTCTCTTGCTCTCAAAAATAAAATCTGTGAGTGACTGTGCCGAGTGTTACCTAAAAGCATGCTTTTACCTCTCAGAGATAGAATATTCTATGGCACTCCGGGCTTACTGATGAATAAAGAATTCTACTGCAAGAAAGAGATTAGTTTCCATAGAAAATCGTAATTGACTAGCCGTGTGCTGGTCTCCTCCGGGACCCGTGTTGAGGTTCAAACCTCAGGGGAGACCAAAGCCTGGCTGTTCTCCAGGTGAAAGCTTGCCCAAATTGCAGGCAAAGCACCTGGAAAATCGAATGTGACGGAGCCAGCTCCATTCTTGAGAGGGTGTCTGTTCTCGTAGACTGGAGAGATACCGAGGCCCGAGCAGCCAGGATTTGAGCAGGGATCTTCCACGGCCCACATTCTACGACCAGCCTGATTTTGAAATGCCAGACAAACCGCCCAAGACCGAACGGGGCTCTGTTGAGTGTGTTAAAAGTGCGTTCTGATCCTTCTAAGTCCGTAGCTGTGTTCTATTCAGATCCGTGAGGACCGCAGGCACCTGTGACCCAGATTGTCCCAAGCTCCCCTTCCTCACCTTGTCGTTGCCTGTTGCCTCTTCTTTGCCACCAGCCCCCAGGTCAGACCTCCTTCCTTCTCCCCTCTGGCGCTCGCGCCTGATATTCCAAGACACCCTTTGCTTCCAGCCCAGGCTCATGCTTTGCTGAGGGCCCAGCCCCAGCCTGGAGACGCTGACCCCGGACATAACTCTGGCGCTCTCCTCACTCTGGAACCTTGTTTCATCCTGGCAGTGTAGTAGAGCAGGGACAGCGGTCACGTGGCTTCCCCCAAAACAACGCACATATTGTCAGAATCATGCCGTCTTTGTGCCACAAGGAGCCGGGGCGTCTTCCGAAAACTCCCCTTCTGTTTACCAATGGGGAAGGGGTAGTGTGTTCAGATTGGGTGGTGGCCAGCGGTGGTGCAGGCCTTGAAAGAGCTCCCCCCAAGGCAGAACAAAGAGGCAGAAGTTTATTGAATACACCGCAAAGGAGCAGGGGGCAGGACAGCAGAGGAGAGACCCTCAGCCAGGAGGCGGTGGTGAGGGGACTATAGTCACAGGACTGCGGAGTGAGGGAGTATGGGGAGATATGGAATTCTCCCTTACTTGGTAACCTCACGAACTGTGCCTGGTTGTAACTGGTCGATTATGGCCGATGGCTCTTTGGAGGTGGGTCGCCTAACAAGCCTGTTCGTGTCAGCTCAGTGGTCGGTGGTGGCCGTGGGTTCAAGGGAGAATTGCCCAAGCCTGTTGCCTAAAAGCAACCTTTACAGAAGGGACTTAAGGGGCACAGAGGGAACAACTTACCTTAGCATACATCTTCCACACGGGCAGGTGGGAGTTCAGGGGTCCCCGAGACCACCCGCAGGCTCCGTGATTCACCCTGAAGGGCTCCCAGAGCTCAGCAAAGCCATATACTCCCAAGAGGACGGTCCATTACAGCAGAAGGACACAGCTGGAGATCAGCAGAGGGAAGAGGTGCGTGGGGCCGGGGCCGGGGCCAGAGAGACCAGGCGTGAGCTTCCGGGTGTCCTCTCCCCGTGGGGCTGTGAGGACCGGGCTCGGTTCTCCCAGAACGATGCGCGACAGCACGCACAGAGTGCTGCCACCAGGGACGCGCGCCTGAGCCTCGGTGCCGGAGTTGTTTTTTTTTTTTTTTTTTTTTTTCAACGTTTATTTATTTTTGGGACAGAGAGAGACAGAGCATGAACGGGGGAGGGGCAGAGGGAGAGGGAGACACAGAATCGGAAACAGGCTCCAGGCTCTGAGCCGTCAGCCCAGAGCCTGACGTGGGGCTCGAACTCACGGACCGCGAGATCGTGACCTGGCTGAAGTCGGACGCTTAACCGACTGCGCCACCCAGGCGCCCCGGTGCCGGAGTTTTTATCGTGTCTCCGTCAGGACTGCCCGCCCACGAGGCTGACCTCAGTCTGCAGCCCCCGCGGGGTCCCGCAGGTACCGTGCAAACCCAAGGCCCCTGCGTAAACACGCTGTGTTCAGAGGTAACCTCCCAGAAGCCGGGGTCAAGGACCAAGTCTCTCCCTGGGCAGAGCTAACCCTTTGGGTTGCAGAAGGGATCCCACGGCCCTGCTTGTGGAACCTCCCCGAACATACCAGAGCCTCTAGGCACACAGCAGGCACTTAATAATAAATGCTTAGTGAACTGAAGTCGTGTTTTCTCTGGCCCAAACACGACTGTTTTCACTTCCCTCAGGGCCTACACAGATCACGGCTCCGGCAGCTCACTGGAGTCAGGAGGAAGGCAAAATGTCCCCGAGTAGCCAAAATCGGTGTCCTATGGCCCCATCCTTATCAGCCAGAACCTGGGCCTCACTCACGGTCTGCTCACTGTATCTCCTTCCTCAAAGAGCTTGAACACCGACAGTCTGGGTTTACAACCCCTAGCACATTATAAGCAGGAAGCTGGGGGGGGGGGGGCAGGGAGAGAGCCAGGACAGGGGCAGACAGGAGGGAGGAGGGAGTCAGAATAAAAAACAAAAACGAAACACAAAAAACACTCGGGAAACCAAATATCACGAGTCGGGAAACCAAATATTACAACTTGCTTAGGGGCAGAAAGCTCTTGTCACTGTAGCCGCCATGGGCGTGACCATAAGCTACCCGAGGGCCGTGATTCACGGCCAGGGGCAGAGTCCTGAAGTGTCACGAAAAGGGTCAGTGTGATTTATCGCTGGAGAAGGCGAGAAGGCAGGCCGTGCAGTTTCGGGAGATGGTGGCCGTTGGTGGAAAATTCTCTGGCCTGGAGAACCAGCTCCCCACCAGTGCGGGTTATGTGTTCTGTGCTCTGAGACTCCTGCCCCTCCTCCTTCTACCCGCACACGGCACTGAGACCGGACACGAGGCCTCTGGACGCGTGGCTCGCAAGCCCCGAATCCACTTCTGTCTACAAGGCTTCCCCTCCCAGGGCGGGCCAGGCCGGGCAGGAACGGTGAAGATCATTTCTGCACCTTCAGACCTCGGGGAAGCTTGCGGTGGGTGGGGGCGGGAGGGACTTAAAGAAAGCAGATTCCTCGAATCACAAAACTGGCCGGAGTATGGAAATGTCCTGGAAACCTCTGGAGGCCACACCCCTGGAGCCGCGGAGGTTAATGGGCCTGGGTAGACACCCAGGAGTGAATTCACCTCCCAGGGGGAGGAACAGAACGTTCTCCCATCACTTTGAAGGTCTGGGGCTCTGATTCTCAAAAACAGACCCAGGGCTCTTGGGGATGAGCCAGGCCTGAGCCCAGAACAAGGGCTAGCCGGAGAAATCGAGTCTGATGGGCCCCTCGCTCCGTCTGGGAGTGTGAGGCCATCTTCCCGTCTGAGCCTCATCCCTGACCTGGTGTCCCTCTGCTTCTCACCTCCAGCCACGCTTTCTCTCTCTCTGCAAGCACCCGCCCCGCGGTTCAGGCCTGGATCCAAATGGCCTTGAGTCTAGCCTGGCCTCGTGCCCCCCGACTCTGTCCACACGGCTCCCCGACACGCGGGTCGAGATCATTCCCGCCTGTGTGTTCCTAGCCGAACCCTCCCTGGCAAGTTCCCATTCACCTTCCCATCCGGTCCTACCCTCCCTCCCTCGCACAGACCAGTGAGAGAATCTACAGCACCGATCGCCGGGAAAGGGCCACACAGCAGCACCTCACGTGTGACTTCAGGGGGGTCTCGGATGTCCCCACGGATCATCCGCCAGTCCCTGGAGCTCTGCGGACCCAACTCCAGGCCGAGATCTTGAATCCAAAGGCCCTCTCTCAAATGGGTGCCCTTGCGGCCAACCGTTGGCCTGGGGTGCTATTTGCAAGGCTGGTTCTTTGGGGAGGAAAGCATCTAAGGGCCGGTGCCTGCACTTGGCCGGACCACCCCGAGCAGTGAGCAGCTCTTACTTAGGGTCGTGGGGGTCGGGCTATAATGCCACCTTCATGGCTCGCTTGCCTGCTGTGCACAAAATGCTCTTTGTTAGTTTTTCGTAAGGGTGTGTATATATTAGTTCCCTTTCTGCCTTCCAGCGCGGCCAGGGAAATCCAGTATTCTTGTCACCTTTTAGCTGTGACTGTAGTACTACGTTCGAAGGGTAACAGGCAGTTTTGCAAGGTAATTGTAGACACACGACCTCCTCCCAACCTCCCGACAGCCCCGTGAAACAAGTAGGTAACAGCTCTTATCTCCAGCGGTAACACGGGTCGTATTACTCGTACGGAGTCCCCTGGTCGTGACACAGCCATCCCCGCTGCCCCTCCGAGGACCCTGTCCGTCTCCTCAGCTCCCCACGGGCCCTCTGCCCCTCGTCCTCTGCCCTTGACCTGCCACCTCGGGGAATTTGCTGGCCATCCCTGCCCCCCACCCTGCAGATTAGACCCTTGACTTCTCCGTACTCTGTGTTCAGCCATTTCCTGTTGGTAATGGCCCCTGGTGGGAGTTTTGACACCGTGGAACCTGACAAAGGGCGGGCGTCCATCACCGGCCGCCGTCGTTCCCTCTGTCCCTCCCTCTTGCCCGGGCTGGTGCAGGTCAAGGCCCTGGGGCTCTCCCTGTTCTCAGAGGGAAGTACCCTCTCCCAGAGCAGCTCCCAGAGAAGGGCGGTGGGGGGGGCGCAGGGAAAGGGGGGTGGGGGGGTGTCCTGCGGGTCCCCAGGCAGAAAGCGCCTGTCTGGGAGGCGGTGGGAGTCAAGAGCAGGAGTTTAACCATGATGAGCCCTGGAACTCATTTTCTCCCGGTTGAGCCTCCTTCAGAGCCTCCTTATAAATGCCAGTCAAACCTTATGATTTTCATCTTTCATTATTCAGCGAGGGGAAGGCAGATTAAAAATACATGACGGCATCTTCCAGGTCGGACGGCTCGGCGTGGCAAGGGTGTTTATCAAGGGCCCTTGTTCCTGCTGTGATGTCTGCGATATGACGCCCGGCTCCCCTCCCTCGCAGCACCCCCCCCCCCCTCCACGGCCCCCCGCCCGCCGCGAGCCGGCCGGGCCCAGGCCTCATTGGGCATCTGCCGTCTGGGAAACGCGAACAGGGCTCCTGACAGAAGAGGCAAGGCCTTTGTGCTTTATTGAAAGAGACAGGATTTATTTTCATTTTCCTTTGCCTCCTGCGCTTTGAGGTTCCCTAAAGCCAGGGGATTCCGGAAGAAGCAAAGAAACCAGATCCCCCATAAGAGTGGCTTTCTGGCTAATTGCCTGGGTGAGGATTAACTTCAAATCCTCTCCTGCTTTGAAATCTGTCTTCTCATTAGGCTTTGCTGATCCTCAGGTAGGACAGCTCCCACCCACCCCCGTTTCACGTTAAGGACGTTTCTAGAAATCTCCCCCTTTCTTCGTCCGGGGGTTTGGGGCCGGATGGGGGGCCGTGGCGGCTCTGTTCCCGTCCCGGGCTCACCTGTGCCGCCAGCCCCCTGCTTAGGCCTCCCTGACCAGCAGACCAGTCTCTGCTTCCCCGGAAGGCGCCGGGGCGTGCATGAGGCAGGCGGTGGCTGGAGCAGGTGTGGGGCCCTCTGGAGCAGGGCTGTGCACCACAGGGCATTGGAACCGGCCGCACAGACTTACAAGAGCCAGTTCCCTGTTTGGTGACATCGCACAGGTAATGGTGGGAGCGTTTACACCAGCAGAGCGCAAACACCACCTTCGGAGAGCTGGCTCTTCCGTGTTCGCGGCTACACCCCTCCCCCTTCCCCCCCACCATAGGACCCATGCTCCTGCCAGTCACTTCCGTACAGAAGCAGAGACTAAGCAGGTGAGCTGGAACCAGGAAGAACCAGAGAGTGGGTCTGCTTTCCTGGGTAACAGAGCTGGAACTTCGAGGCTCCTGTCCGGCGAGCAGGCTTCTCTGTTTACCCGAACCGATGGGACTGGGGGCTCTCGAGTAAGGCTATATTTGCAGAGGCCCCCGTGGGGGTGAGTCAGAGAGCGGTGAGGCACCCGTCTTTCCCTCAACTGCAGGCTTTGGTCTGGTGTCCGTTCCCCACGAACAGGGGGTGTCTGGGCCCAGGGTTCGGGAGCGGTGAGCAGGGGGTAGGATGGGGCACCTCTGACAGATGGCGGAGGTCCCACCCGAGGGAGGATGCGGGAACTGAGCAGTTTGGTCTCGCCCACACTGGGCAGCCTGGGAGAGCCCAGCAGAGGAGATCAGGACACGCCCAGAGACTGGAACAGAACAGCGGCCAACTAGGGAAGCAGCACCCGGGAGGGGGCAAAGGCGTCGGGCTCTCTCTGCCCGCTCTGGCCACGGTGACCAGTGCACTGTCCCAGAGCAGGGACTCGCCAGCCACTTCCTGGACACAGCTGGCAGCTGGGTGCCGGCCCAGATGAGAGACGTTCCCCGGTTCGTTCTAACTAAATGGAGGTTCTGGCCCGGCTCCCAGGAGGGCACAGCCCGGCAAAGTGATGACGTCTCTAACCTCGCCTGCCTGTCCCCCTTTCAAATTAAAGGAGTTCTAAAGTCCAATTACGGCGGGGAACCCGTTGTTTCTTTAAACCAGAGAATCTGACTCTGCTCAAGGGTTATTTGCAATTGCCTCCAGCCTCCCCTGAGCTAAAAAATTATGTGCTTTCTCTCTTTGCTAAATTACCATATCCTCAGATTGGTGCTGAGGGGGTCCCCGCCGGAAAACCAAAGTGTCAACCCTTTTTGCAAACTCTGAGCCTGTAATTGGTTTGGAAATACCAAGTGAATATCTAAAAAGGCTTCAAGGGGATTAATGTCAAATAACACGTCCCCTTGATGGCGTGGGGAGCTGTCGTGTGGGCATAGGTGGTGGCAGGTTGTTAATTTCAGCCCGCGGTGCAGAAACATCATTAGGATTCAGATTTGGGAACCCCGCGTCCCGAGCCCCAAACCAGCCTGCAGGGCTGAAGGATGCTGTCGGTCTCTTCCTGCTATACCCTCCCCCTTCCTCTCCCTTCCTCCGGACAGGCTGGAACAGCGCCAGGGCCGGCCACACCTGCACCTGCCCCCGAGCGGCCTGGGCTGCAGCGTCCTCTGCCCAAAGAGTGTCTGAACGGTGTCTGTGACCAATCTGAAGACCGGTTTCTCCTCCTCTCCCACCTTGAACGGGGTCCGAGCATCCTGGGAAAGAACGGGTACTGGCACCTCGGCCAACTCATCGACTATTCCCGCCCCCCTCCCATCATCCAAGCAAAGACCTAGAGTACCCTAGATTCTTCCTAACCGCCTCGTTCTGAGACACCCCATGATCCCGCAGGCTGGGTGCTCTGTTTCCCTGTGCGAAGTAATAAATCCAATTTGTCCAACCACGGGCGCACTCTCGGTGGTCTTCGCGGGAAGCCCCTGACCCTGGCCACGTTCCAAGCGTTCAGTAGCCGCACGCGGCCAGTGGCTACCATATTGGACTGGCCGGACGTAGAACAGTTCCATCGTTGTGGAAAGTTCTATTGGGCAGCACTGTTCTACGTGATCTGATTCCCCAATTTTGGCTGTGCTGTTAACCAGCTGTGTGAACGTGGGCACATCGCACAACCCGCCCTGAGCTTTGGTTTCCTCGCCTGTAAAAAGACAGTAACATTCGTTGCCGTAGGAGTCCATGAGATATCACTTGGTAGGTACCCGACATCGGGCTCGGTGTGGTGCTTAAAAATATGCCCACAGAAGGGCGCCTGGGGGGCTCAGTCAATGAAGCAGCCAACTCTTGATTTCGGCTCAGGTCATGATCTCACAGATCGCGAGTTCGAGCCTCTCATCGGGATCCGCGCACTGACCGTGCGGAGTCTGCTTGGGAGTCTCTCTCTGCCTCTCTCTCTCTCTCTGCCCCTTCCCTGCTTGATCCCCCCCTCTCTCAAAATAAATAAATAAACTTAAAAAAAAATATGTCCGCAGAGGCTTTGACTTTTTTTCCCTTCTAGAGAAGCGTGAAAAAAAGCGACTCTTTTCTCAAACGTGCCTGAACTTAGGGACTCGTTTCTAATGGCTAGAATGTGGCCGACGTAACTGTGTGTCGCTCACAGACCCAGGTCATGACGGGATGGTGGCTTCTTCCTCGCCCCCCTCTTGGATCCCTCCAAGAGCCATGTGGTGAGGGCAGCGGGCGGCCTTACGGAGAGGCCTGCGTGGCAAGACGCTGAGGCCTCGCCCAACAGCTGTGTGAGCAAGCAACCTAGGGGTTCCTTCTGCCCCAGTTAGACCTTGAGATACCGCAGCCGCGGCCGACAGCTTGACCACAACCTCCCGCGAGGCCCCCGGGGCCACGACGGCCCAACTAAGCCGCTTTCAGATTTCTGAACTTGAGAAACTCATACAACAAATGCTCGTTATCGTGAGCCACCAGGTTTCAAGGTCATTTGTTACGAAGCAGCCCTTGGGTCCAGCCCACCGCGGAGGCCCCTTCCAGCCCCAGAGGGCTTTTCCGGCAGGACTGCAGGGTCACCCTGTGTCCACACTTCAGCCCCGAATGCGCGGCAGGCCGCCCAGGGGGCTGAGGGTGGTTTCTGATTTTACAAGGAGGGGAGTCACCAAGTGGGAACAGGAAGCGGAGGTCCAGGAATCCCGCTCTTTGGTGCCAGCCCTTCCTCAGCTCTGCCCTCCCAGAACCTCACCTGTCCCAGCCTGGGCCTCGGGCCTCACCACCTAGGTGGCCTCCCTGCTTCCTGGGAGGCAGGCAGATGGGTGATTGGAGACTGAACGCCCCCCTCCCCCACCCACCCACCGCCACCACTCAGGGACCTCAAGGGCTCAGAACCAGCAGACATCCCAGACCCCCAGCCTGCACCGCTCGGTGAGGACCCCAGAGAGAGCAAGAGGGCATGTCCAAGGGCAAGAAGACGAGATGGGGTCAGCACGGCCCCCTGCCACATGTTCCTTGAGGAGTCGTGGTGCGTAAGTCCCAGACTGGAGTGTGCACGGCCCGGGTCCTCCCTCCGAGTCCCACGGCCAGGGAGGGAGGGTGATGTCACCAGCGAGCACTTAACAAACGGGCCTGAAATGCCCCCAAGCCTGGCTCCCAGACCTCCCCGCGCCCGGGAGGGAGTGAGGAGAGGAAAACCCAGGACCCGGGCAAACGAATCAATTGAAGGTTGAACTCAGCACTCAGAGGAAGAGGCGGGTCCTCCCGGGTGAGCGCACAGTCCAGAAGCGGCCACCGTATTCCTCCAGGCCCCTCACGTCAGCGCCGGGTGGCTATGCAAAGCAGGGGGCCCCTCTCTTTCGAGTGCCTGAGAGTAAACCGTCTACACCCGGGTTAACAATATATATTTATGAGATGTCGCCAGCTGCTCCCACACTTCACATGTGTTTGTTAATGAGACGTGACCTGGGGGTCAGGTTATTATGTAAATAACTCTGAGGAGGGGGGTGGAGGCGGCATCCCGCCACCCCCCAAGAGTATGCAGCTTTCGGGAGGCCCTAATGAGTGCTGGGTCTTGTCACTCGTCCCGTGCTCAGGCCTCAGTTTACCGATCAGAGGGCTGGAAAGGACGGGTCTTTCCCTGTTTGGGCTCAAATGAGCCGCTCCTCCCCCCGCGCCCACATGACCAGAGAAAATTCGAATTCTCCTGCCTCCTCCCTGCCCACGGCACCTGCTCCTGGAGCCCCCGCAGACAGGACCTCCCCGCGGTTTGCCGTCTGTGGTGTGGAGACCACAAACCACCCCCACCGACCAGGCCCTGAACCAGCCTCGCGCCCCTGGCTCGGAAACCAGAAACCGTCAGCCTCGGCCTCCCTAGCAAAGGAGAAACGGGTTAGCCAAGGAGCCTTCCAGAGTCCCGAGTGGGAGGCTGATCACAGACTGGCGGACAGAGGTGAGCAGGGGAACCCGGGAATGCTCCCAGCCCCCACGGGGCGCTGGGCCCGGGGGTGCACTGCGGGCCCCCGACACCCACAGCCCTCCCCACGCAGCCAGCCTCTTTGCCCGACGGCCCTGCCGCCAGCAGCCGCGGAGCGACGCCAGGCCGTCAGGGGACGCCAGCTGTGTGCACCCGCCGGGAGACGCAGGAGCTGGGCGTCCAGGAGCGGCGGGGAGGGTGGGCCGGCGGGCACGCGGAAGGTTCCCGGCTCCTCCTGGGGGGCTGGTACTTTTCCAGTCTTCAGGCCGGAGGCAGCCGGTCCTGAGCGTGGTGAACACGGCCTGTCCAAAGCTCACGCGGGCTCCGAGGGGCACAGTGCCACCACCGGGGTGTCTCTACAAGATCCCGCGTCTCCCTGGACTTCCCCGGGTAAATAAAAGCTGAATAGAAATCATGTGCCCGCGCCACTCTCCGGCTGTGCCTTTGACTAGAGGGGGCACGCCAAAGTGGTTGGTTAAAAATAAATAATCTTCGGCCGTTCTAGGTCCTTCAAACGGAAAGGCAGGGCTCCCCTCCTTCGGCACCAGCCGAGATGAAGCAGCCCGGCCCGTGGGAGCTCCTGAGGGCCGGTGTGAGCTGGTCAGGGCTGCTTTTATGGCCGATCTATGATTGACACCCGCACGCAGGCACGTAGCAGAGGGAGACGTTTTTAACCGTTAATTGTCACGCATATACGGCCCTTGAGTGTCAGAGAAATGTCTCTTCCGAGGAAGGCGGGTGTGCCAGTCTTTTCTGTCGGGAGCAGGGAGGGTGGGAAGCAGGACGCAGGATGGACAAGGGGACAGGGGCACAGACGAGCCCAGCTTGGCCTCCCTCTGTCCCTTCTTGGTCGTGGTGACGAGTGCCAACGCTGGCGGCCGCCTCTGTTG
Organism: Lynx canadensis; assembly: GCF_007474595.2. Lineage (NCBI taxonomy): Eukaryota > Metazoa > Chordata > Mammalia > Carnivora > Felidae > Lynx > Lynx canadensis. The sequence goes on from NC_044316.2 coordinate 56,512,835, forward strand.
CCCACCTCCCCCACTGCACCCTCCACTAACAGGAAGACCCCTCTACTTCTCTCTCCAAAGCCGAGGGGCGACACCTTCCGTGCAAACTGGCCTCAGAGCAGGCGCACGGCTTGCTCACCGACGGATGGGAGGCACCCCAAGAAAGCAGCTTCCTCCGTACGAGCATGTTATGTCATCGTGACAACGCGATGATGCAACGACACTAACGGCCGACGTGGGCGGCTCCCTTACTGCACCAAGCGCTTGCCATGCAATGCCCCCATTTAGCCCTGGCAGTTGTCCCTGAGGCAGGCTCTGAGGGTGCGGCCACCGGAGCCTTGAGGAAGCAAGGGGAACAGAGACGAAAGGCTCTGCCTGGAACCCTACCGCCAACAGGCGGGAGAAGGGCTTTCGGAGTCACGCCTGTGCCCGGCACGAAGCCAGCCGGAAACTCCAAGAAAGGAGGAATGGTCCCCCCGGCCGAGGGTTCCCCGTGCATCCCACAGACACCCCAGAAACACTCCTTGAACGAGATGTCCGGCACGCGCTCGGCACACGGGCGACGTCGGCTTGAATCTGGCTTTCAAGTTCCGGCTGATGCGTTCTCTACTGCCTTGTCTCTCGTTCGTGGGCGGGTCTGTTCCTTCCCGACAACAAGCCGTGTGAGCCGGGACAGGTCCCCTCACCTTCTAGGTCGCACGCAGCCTCTCTGTCCGTAAGACAGAGGGGTCGGATGATGTGGAGGGAAGAAGGCAGACACACGAGGCCACGTACCGTTTGAGTCCGTGGATATGACGTGGCCAGAACAGGCCAGTCCACTGGGACGGAACGCTGATGAATGTTGGCAGGGCTGGGGAGGGGGAAGGGAGAGTCACTAATGAGGATATGGCAGGTCTCCCTTTGGGATGACGGAAGCGCTTGCAAACTAGCAGAGGTGATGGTTGTACCACGTTGGGAATGCGCTAAATGTCACTGAATGGTATACTCTAAAATGGTTAGTTTGGGGACACCTGGGTGGCTCAGTCGGCTGAGCCACCGACCCGACTTGGGCTCAGGTCATGATCTCACAGTTCATGAGTTCGAGCCCCGCGTCGGGCTCTGTGCTGACCGCTCGGAGCCTGGAGCCTGCTTCGGATTCCGTGTCTCCCTCTCTCTCTGCCCCTCCCCTGCTCATGCTCTGTCTCTCTCTCGCTCTCAAAACGAAATAAACATTTAAAAAACATTTTTTTAACGTTTAGTTTGGTGTTATGTGAATTTTATTTCCATTAAGAAAAGAGAATGGGATTTGGGTGGGATGCCATCACCCCTCCTCCCCCCCCAGGTATAATGTGCTATTATTCTGTGTGGTCCCATCACCGCCTCCTCCCTCCCAGACACATCTACAAACCACGGTGACGCCCTATTGGAACAGCTCGGTTCATCATAGCACGTCGATTACTGGCAAAGTCAGAAACCCCATGACTCAAGGTAAAGGTGGTTCAGGAAGAGGGCACTCTCCAGCACATCAGAGTAGGGTGACAACAGTGATGGGACCACCTCAATAGATGGCGACCTGATGCGTGCTGGCTGGGCTGAGAGGTGGGTGGCCAGGACCTGCGTTCGGGGGGTGCGGGTAGGGGTAACTCATTCTGTGCAGCTGGAGAGCAGGGGAGGGAGCCCTCCAGCTGGAGGGACAGGGGCCTCAGGCAGGGGACAGGGACAAGGGACAAGGCCACAGCAGACATTCAGACTGGCCAGAGCCTGGGAGGCAGATCAGAAACACCCCAAATATTCTGGTTCTCCTTATCGCACCCTGGGGTGCTCTGGAAAAGCATGACATTTTCCTTAAAAGGTGAGGGCTCCACCCCGAGGTTTCCCTAATTCCCCTCAATGACCCATTCGCGTATTCGGGAAACGATTGTTGGATCTACATTTATACAGTGTCATGTGTCCGGGGACCTTTTTTGGGGAACTCGTGGTAATTTTCTCCTGGGACCCAGACCTTCAGATGCAAGGAATCTTCTCCACCAAGCCCCGATTTCCCTTTAAAACCATTCAGTAAATGTGTGTGTGGGCGGGGGGGGGGGGGTGTGGTCTGTGCTTCTAGAGTGGGGAAGGGAGCCCACTCACCCCCTGGGAAGGTCAGGGGCCTGCCAGGACCGGAGGCTCCTCTCCGTGGGCAAACCCAGAGGTAAGGTGGCTCTCGCTCTGCCCACCTCCCAGGGGCGATGCCCCGCTGCCGTGTCCCCCACACCTGCCCCCACCTGGCTGCAGAGGGGGCTGCACTGTGGGCTTTGAAGCGTCCGTTGTCCTTTTCTGCCATGACGCCAACGACACACGCAGTGGTAAGGAGTTTTGACCTTACAGAAGAGCACGGAGAAGAACGTTAAGACCCCCTCCCGGCTCACCCTTGAGCACTTTGGGGGGCATCTTTACACACAGATGCCGGGCCGGCTTCATCGGTTTTGAACCCTGCGTTTCCACTTTGCACTGGGCGCCTAAATGAGGGGGCCAGTCCTGGGTACATGTCGCTAAGAGCAGACTCGAGGTCATACGGTGTTCATACTGTTTCAATGAGTCGTCTGTTACCGTGGACTGAATGTCGCGTCCTCCGTGGGAACCGAAGCCTCAGCGCGATGGTGCCGGGAGGCAGGGCCTTTGGGAGGTGAGAGGTCACGAGGGTGGGGCCTTCATCAGTGGGGTTTGTGCTCTTGTAAAAGTGACTCTCCCTTGTGAAGACACAGCGAGAAGACAGAGGACGGCTGTCTGTGAGCCAGGAAGGGAGACGGACACCCAGCCCGAAAGCACCTTAATCTTGGACTTCCAGGCCCCAGAACCGTGAGAAACAAATTTCTGTAGCTCACGGCCACGCTGTCTGTGGCACCTCGTGATGGCAGCCCGAACAGACTAAGACATCTGTGCATTTATTTAAAACAGAACTTCTTGAGGGATACACATATGGTTGGAAAAAAATCAAAAGGTATTGAAAACCTACCCCAGGGCAGTGTGGGTATCTGGCACAGGGCAAGTGGGTGAATGAATGAATGAATGAATGAATGAATCATTCACTGCAGGGGGAGGGTGGGGGGTGGTCTGTGAGATCATCAAGGCCCAGGTTTCTCAAACTGTGTTCCGGGAGCTCAGGGTGGGTGTCGGGTGGGGTGGGAGCTGGGTGTGCTGCGGGGGTCATGGTGGGGGGAGGCGCCAGTCTCCCCATCAGGACAGCTGCGAGTCTGTCTATCGTACGGAGTGGCGTTTCGAGCAAGATCTGATTTGATTAGAAGGTTCCACTGCAGACAAACAACGACAGCAGGCTCACAGGCCATCCTAGGCTTTTGTAAATAAAGTTGTTTTTTTTTTTAATTTTTTTTTTCAACGTTTATTTATTTTTTTGGGACAGAGAGAGACAGAGCATGAACGGGGGAGGGGCAGAGAGAGAGGGAGACACAGAATCGGAAACAGGCTCCAGGCTCCGAGCCATCAGCCCAGAGCCTGACGCGGGGCTCGAACTCACGGACCGCGAGATCGTGACCTGGCTGAAGTCGGACGCTTAACCGACCGCGCCACCCAGGCGCCCCATCTTTTTGTTTTTTTAGTGTTTCTTTATGTTGAGGGAGAGTGTGTGAGCAGGGGAGGGGCAGAAAGAGAGGGACAGAGAATCTGCGCTGCGCAGAGCCCAACGCGAGGCTCGAACTCACAAACTGCGAGACCACGACCTGAGCTTGAATCAAGAGCCGGACGCTTGATGCACTGAGCCACCCAGGGGCCCCCGGACCTGTTTTCTACGTGTTTGAAAAAAGTCTACAAGTTTGCAACTCCGGCTCATTGTTTCCTCCGTGGCGAGCCGAGGCAAGAACAGGGTGCTGTCTTCCACGGGTCTGAGGAAGGTGCAGGAGAGAAGAAGGGGTGAGGTTGGACGACTGGTAAACCATCAGCCAGCCTTCCCTCCTTCCAGTTCGCATGGAAACAGCCGCTGCCTCTGGGCTCGGCCATCGGACCTGCGGGCCCCTCAGGAAACACAGGCGAACAGGGGCTCAAGCACCACAACTGACAAGCAGAGTGTGGATTTGCTGATGATGAAGAAACTTCCCGAGAAGTAAAACGACACCAAGAAGGAACCCACGTTTGCCCAACGACACAGACGATCAGCGTAGGTGGAATGCATAAGGGCATCAACACCAGCTTGGCACGACAATTACATGTGCAAAGGGAACCTGTCAGCAAAGAATGGAAAACGGATAAAAGCTCTGCCATGGTTTTAAGGAGGGCCGTGGGTTTCCAAAGTCCACGGGTGTTTGTGCGCTGACGCCTGGGCAGACCGTGAGAAGCAGCGGGGTGTCTTGATGGCTCTGTCCCAGCGGGCGAGCAAACAGCTCGGCTTCAGGAAAAGCGGTGTGAACAGAGGGACCTGTGTGGTTTGGGATCAGTTACAAAACCTCTCGCAGCATCGCTTTGCTCCTTGGTAGTGTACGTTTACCTCAAAGTGGGGGGGGGGGGCACGAGGAATTGTCTCGGGCATCTGGCTGGAAGGAACGGAAAACTCCAGGTTAAAGGGGGTGCTCTTACCAGCAATGATCACGATAGGAAGCTTTTTCTAACCCACCGTGAGGAAGCACATCTTCCCGCCGCCCATCCGTTGCTGACATCGACCACCTTCCATTATTGGCGGGGCTCCCTGCCTGCGGGGACATATTCTGCACCAAAGGGAAACCACCCTGGTCCTCTCAGTGCTGTGCTGAGAGATGAGAAAGATGCCCCTCAGCTTTTCCGCTGAGTCCACATTGGCCTTGGGAGGGGGCCTCTGCCTCTCTCCAAGGCTATTCCCTCCTCCAGAAATGCCTTTCCCACCTCCTGTCTGGCCAAAAGCAGCACAAACTTCAAAACCCAGCACAGATGTCGTCTGCCCTGTGAGGTCTTCTTTGCTGCCCGCCATCAGGGGGATGGACTGGACTCTTTGCCCCATGGCCACCCACTTGCTGCATATAGGCCCCGTGCATCACAACTGTGGGGGTAAGAATGCAGGCTCTGTGAAGACAGGGATCCTTGTTTACCATCATTATCACCATACAACCCAGGACAGCCTTGACACATGACCAGTGCCCAGTAAATGTGGGATGGATGGATGGGTGGATGGATGGATGGATGGTGGATAAAGTGGTGGATGGATGGGTAGATGGATGGATGGGCAGATGGATGGGTGGATAGGTGAATGGATGGGTGGATGGATGGATGGATGGATGGAATGATGGATGGGTGAATGAAGTGATGGATGGACAGATGAATGAAGTGATGGATGGATGGATGGATGGATGGATGGATGGATAGATGGATGAATGAAGTGTTGGATGGATGGAGAAAGGGATGGATGGAGTGATGGATGGATGGATGGGTGGGTGGATGGATGGATGGATGGAATGATGGATGGATGAATGAAGTGATGGATGGATGGATGGATGGATGGATGGATGGATGAAGTGATGGATGGATGGATGGATGGATGGATGGATGGATAGATGGATGAATGAAGTGTTGGAGGGATGGATGGAGGGATGGATGGATGGATGGATGGATGGAGTGTTGGATGGATGGAGAAAGGGATAGATGGAGTGATGGATGGATGGATGGGTGGGTGGATGGATAGATGGTTGGGTAGATGGATGGATGAGTGGGTGGATGGATGGGTTGGTGGATGGGTGGGTAGATGGATGGGTGGATGGATGGGCGGGTGGATAGGTGGATAGGTGAATGGATGGGTGGGTGGATGGATGGATGGATGGATGGATGAAGTGATGGATGGATGAAATAAATGATGGATGGATGAATGAAGTGATGGATGGATGGATGGATGGATGGAGTGCTGGATAGGTTGGTGGATAGAGTGATGGATGGGTGGAGTGATAATGGATGGGTAGGTGGATGGATGGGTGGGTGACAGCACCCAGTAGAGAGAGTTAGTTCCTAGCTTTGGCAGCCCAGTGTTAGGAAATTGGAGTAAGTCATCCCAACCCAAGGTAGCCCAGAGAACATTCGGGGGCCTCTCCCTCCAAGCCTCTCTGTCCCATGCAATCATCTCCACTCCCCTGGAGACCACGAGTGATGACTTAACAACAGCCCAGAGGAAGCATGTCTCTTCAGGCTACAGCTTTCAGAATTTCCTCCTGTCATCAGAGCCTACAAATAAAACGGTAGCTATGCCTGGCAACCTCAAACGATCAAAGGCAGAAAGAGAAAAGCAAAAGCAGATTACCCTGGAAGGCAGCAGCCCCTGGAAGAAGCGTGGCTTGTGAAATTAAAAGCAGAAAGACTGGAGCCTGCACCCCCCGCCCCCCACCCCGCAACCACCCACCAGCCACTGGACTTTCAGAGCAGGGGTTGTAGACCGCTAGGCTGAGGAAGGAGAAGCCAGCCCACAAAAGGCTTTGTTTGGCCCACGCTGTGCTTTTTCATTTTAAAATCTGGTGCCAACATCTAAAATCAAATGTCAGCACCTAAACATCTAGTTCATGTGTCCGGCTCCTCTAGAGAAACCAGAGACTTCAGGCTGCCCCCGTGACAGCAATTATCTGGAGCTGAGCAGTGGCCGCCTGTGGACGGTGGCACCGACCCCAGGCCCGCCGACCCGTGCCTGCCTGGACCCCTGGGGTGAGCGGGACCGTGCAGCATTTCTGTTCACGCAGGACTCTATTTCCCCCAAAGAGCACGATTCCCAAAATGTCCAGGTTTGGGAGGACTCATCCTGGCCTTTCACAGGTTGGAGCCACCACGATCGCTCTTCCTTCTGGCTTTCCCATCCACGCATCTGAATTTTCCGGGCCACCCCAGACCGGGCTCAGCATGCTAATTCCAGAATCGCTGTGATTTGTCCAAAAACAGGAGGCCCCTGGGAGCGACCAGGGTTCCTCCCAGAACTCTTCTCAGCTTCCAGTGTCCGCTGATGTTGAGTCAAGGGCCATATGGGGGCCAAGTTGTGCCTCTCATCTTTTAGGAACAGAAGGGAAGCCGAGGGGGCCTCGTCTAGACGCTACCCACCCCAGCAGGCGGACTGAGGTCTCCGTTGTCCCTCCAACACTCGGCTACCTTCCCTGCAGGCCAACAGCCACCAACCTGGGACTCTGTCGGTGGAAGGCAGATTGCCAGGCAGAGGGGGATAGAGAGACCAGGAGGGCTATTTGCACACGGATAATGCGGTGGGGTTTGTGTGCCGGGAGGAGTGCCGGCGAGGGCTGTTTGTTCTGGGAATGGTTAATCCTTGTTCAAATTTATATCCTGAATCTTTAATGCAACTGTGTCAGTGAAGTGTTGGCCACATCGCTCCGTACAGCTGGGCCCGACTTGCCGAGTATTTGACACGCTCGAGGGGTTCTGAAGGGCACCGGGGTGTATTGTGACCCCGCCCCGCACACTCACACTTCCAGGAACCCCTGGCACCTCCAGCTTCCAGGAAGGCTGGCTCAGGGAGAGGAACGGAGCACAGCTGTGCACAGCCGCATTTTGTCACAGGCGACGCTCATGAGAGACCAGCGTCTCCCATGCACGGGGGTAAAGAAACCTTGCTGTTATACGGCTCCGGGCGGGAACCTTGTCTGGTTCGGTTTACAAATATTTCCTTCTTTTTAAATAAGTTCTGCTAGGGGCGCCTGGGCGGCTCAGGTGGTTAAGCGTCCGACTTCGGCTCAGGTCATGATTTCACGGTTCGTGGGTTCAAGCCCCGCGTCGGGCTCTGTGCTGACGGCTCGGAGCCTGGAGACTGCTTCGGATTCTGTGTCTCCCTCTCTCTCTCTGCCCCTCCCCTGCCCGTGCTCTCTCTCTCTCTCTCTCTCTCTCAAAAATAAATCAATATTAGCAGCCTGGAGGAGAAGAGTGAGCTCCATGCAGAGGCGGGAGAAACGGAGGAACAAGGCGGGCATAGAAAGAGGCCTGGAAAGAACCTTCACGGGCCCCACGCCCACCCCAGTGTGTTCTGGTAAGTGTTTGACCTGCTCTCCGGGGGGGGGGGATCCCTCATTTGTGGCGCTTGTCAATTCTCATGGTGTAAATGCTCCCACCTTGGCCCAGGCCAAGCCGCCGATGGGAAGTCACGAACCTGTGCAAGAAAGCTCCATCCAGCACGTCACCAAGACAGCTTGTGTGCTACTCTGCGTTTTTACTCTCTGTGCTGAGCCGCAAACACAAAACACAGGACACGTGGAAGGAAAAGGCAGGGTCTTTAACCAGAGGAGGCACAAACAAAGGGCCAACATCTATGTTCTGCTCCCGAAAAGGCGAGAGGGCCGGCCAGAGGCCAGTGCGAAGGCGAAAGTACCTGGGAGCCCCCAGACATCCCAGCCCAAGGCAGCAGGGCCGAGGGGACCTTGCAGAGCCCGGCCAAGGCTGCTCGCGTCCCCGGGGCGCAGGTGCAGGTGAACCCAAGGCAGAGGGATCCACTCCAGGAGGAGGAATCCCAAGCTGGTTCCAGGCCAGAACGATGGCCGAGGCTCAGGTTCCTCGTGCGTAAAACGGGGTGATTGTTCCACCCCCTACAGAGGGCTGTCACGGGAACCGCATGAGTTTATGCACTGAAGGCTTGGCACGGCGCCTCACGCACAGGATGTGTGCACTCAACTGTCACCTGATGATAAGGACGGGTGGGACGTGCAGGGATAGTGCCCGGGGGGGGCGGTTAACTGGAAAGCGTGGCTCCGGTGGGTGAGACGTGCCTGTAAGTAACCCCACCACCCAGTCCGGAGAAGCGGGAGAGAGACCTCCAGCCATGGGCATCATCAGCTCCGTGCTTGGAGAGTTCAACCATTCCCGCCCGCCGCCCAGAAGGGCAGGGAGGGAATCAGGGATCTTTCCGGAACCTGCAAATGGGGGGGGGGGGGTGGACAGGACATCTGAGACTCTCAGGCCCACAGCATGGGTGGGAAGGGACAAGGACAGCTAGAGTAACCAAATGAAAGAACGAAAACATGAGCAGGGAGAACAGCACCGGTTTTTGGCCGGTAGCCCAGAACAGGGGCTGCAGCCCTGGGCGAGTCCTGACCGCTCACTGGACCACACGTTCCCAGCCTGAGGGCCTTGGAAAACAGCAGTGGTCATTAGATTAACAGGCGTCCACCCAAGGGGGTCCTGTGGTGACACCAGCCTGCCTCCTGGTACAGCTTCTGCCCTGGCTGCCCCAGCTTGCCGAGTCCCAGACGAGTGACAGGGCTACCTGGACTGCTAGTTCTTACTAGAGTCTTAAGGGCTGCTAGCGATTTCATGCGTTAATTCACTTCCCAGCTCTCACTCTCACATTTTAAGCATGGTCTCTCCGAGGCCTTGCCAGGAAGAATGAGGAACGGTCAAGGTCAGTGGTCATGTTGTCCACTCAGGAGGCTGACGCTCCCCCCACATTTCCTCCCTTTTCCGGGACTGAGGAGTCCCTGGGAAATCAGGTCCATGATCGAGTTTGCGGTGTGGGGAGGGTTTGGAGCTGGAGGCTGAGGAGTGCATGGTGGCCGCCAGGCTCGCGAAGCTGGACGACACTGGGCTGGCCAGAATCGTCATGAACACAGCACGGGGGGGGGGGTCCCCAGGTCGGTGGGCGGGTGTCCTCTCACTCCCTGGAGACGAGGCAGCGGTTCTGGGGGTTCTTAGGTCTTTGATGGCCTTTCCTGGCCTGACCCTCATCTATCCGCTCACTGCGGGCCCCAAACAGAGGCCCGGGGAGATCTCTTTCTTGCCCTCGACGCAGACCCCGAAGGGCTGAGGACAGCGCTCCCGCCTTGTGTCTTCAGATGATCCAAGGAGAGAGGGCCCTCCTCCAGCCCATCCGGGGCCCCGCGGCCTCCAGACCTGCCACCAGCTCTCAGCTTCCTCATCCCGCAGAGACCGGCCTTCAGCAAGTGTAGAATTAGCCCACCCAGGCATCTTGTTAACATGATTCAGTGCTAAATGATCTGATTAAATGGGGCTTCCTATGGCCCAGCTGGAGGTGATAATCTCCAGCAAGGAATTTGTTTTACCTCAAACTGGGATGTTTAACCCCAGGAAGGAAAAAAAAAAACCACATCCCTGTTCTTCCCTTCATCTCTCTGGCGCATGACGATGGGCTGAGCAGACGGGCCATTTGCAGGGATGGTTTGGATGGGGCCAGATTCTGTGTCGGGAAATAGCATCTCCTATGGCCACTTAAGAGACAGTAAAATATAAGTGAGGCAGGGGCTGAGGCTCTTTCCTTGTGCGGGGGGCTTGGGGGGGGTCGCTTCTGGCGTCGGGCACACAGGTAGCAGGAAGGGACCAGCCTGTCTCAGCCACGCACACGTGAACCCCCGCCGTGCTCCCTAGGGAGGCATTGACCGCAAGTCAGTCCTGGTCCACAGGCCAGCCTATGTCTACGCCGCCTCTGCTGTCCCAGAGATGTGCCAGAGTGTTCCGTGTTTGGGGGGCAACAGAGGGGCCTCGAGATCAAGGATTTTGTCCCTCATCACGGGATCTGGGTTTGACTCTGGCCCTGCTATTTACTAGCTGTGTGGCCTTGGGCACGTGACTTGATCTCTCTGAGCCCTAGGGTCCTGGTCTGTAAAACGCAGATAATCATACAACCTTCCTCACCATGTGATTCTGAGAATTGAACGAGACACCCAGCACAGAGGTTGGCATTCGGCAGGGCTCAGGAGACAGGAAAGATGCAGGAAGTTATTACACTGTATGTTAACTAACTAGAATTTAAATAAAAACGTTTAAAAAAAAGGGGGGGGAGGGGAGAGTGCAAAAGAGAAGTCGTTCTGGGTGGTCTCCCTGCCTGTGACCCAGCCGCCCCGTCCCAACACGTACACTGCGGACACCTTGTGCATGGAGATCCGGAGACAGACACGAAAATATTTATAGCGACTTCTAGCAAAACACTGGGAGGAGGGGCCAAATGTGCCCCGGAGAACGGATAAATAAATAGCTATATATTAGCCAGGGGAGGATCAAATAGCTTTAACAATGCGTGGGCTCCTGCCACGTGCACGATCTGAGAGATTCCCTTGCGAGAGAATATTGAACGCGGAGTTTACCTAAACCAAGATCCCGACCAAAGCATGCAACATGCAGTCTATCTTTTTTAAGAAAACCAGAAAGAATAAATGAATAAATGAATGAGTGAGTGAATGAATGAATGAATAAAGGAGGGGGACGCCTGGGAGGCTCAGTCGGTTAAGCATGTGACTTCGGCTCGGGTCACGGTCTCACATTTGGTGAGTTCGAGCCCCGCGTGGGGCTCTGTGCTGACAGCTCAGGCCGTGGAGCCTGCTTCGGATTCTGTGTCTCCCTCTCTCTCTCCCTTTCCCCTGCTTGTATTCTCTCCCTCTCTCTCTCTCAAGAATAACCATTTAAAAAAAGGACAAAGGGAGAAAAATGAATTTCACAGCGCTGATCAATGTGTTTCTAAGGATAAAAGTCTTTGCAAAGGCCAGGGATGATAAACACAGAATTCGGGGCTGCCCCTGGCAGAAGAGGGGACAGGGGAGTCCGGGGCGGGTTGGCTATGCTCTCGCTCTACAGTTCTGGGGCTTTGCAGGTGCTCGTTCCATTGTATGCTCACCACCCACACGTATGTGACCCAGAGTCTTTTCCATGTCTTAAGATGATTTTTGTTAAGGGGCGCCTGGGAGGCTCAGTCCGGTAAGCATCCAAATCTTGGTTTCGGTTCGGGTCACCAGCTTGCACTTTACGAGCCTGAGCCCCTCGTCGGGCTCTGTGTTGGCAGCGTGGAGCCTACTCGGGATTCTCTCCCTCCCTCTCTCTCTCCCTCTCTCTCAAAATAAATAAATAAAAACACTTTTAAGGAGTCTTAAAAAGATGATTTTTGTTAAGATAAGGGGCAAAGAGGGGCGCCTGGGTGGCGCAGTCGGTTAAGCGTCCGACTTCAGCCAGGTCACGATCTCGCGGTCCGTGAGTTCGAGCCCCGCGTCGGGCTCTGGGCTGATGGCTCAGAGCCTGGAGCCTGTTTCCGATTCTGTGTCTCCCTGTCTCTCTGCCCCTCCCCCGTTCATGCTCTGTCTCTCTCTGTCCCAAAAATAAATAAACGTTGAAAAAAAAATTTAAAAAAAAAAAAAAAAAGATAAGGGGCAAAGACCTTGTGGAAAGCACTCCTGGCTGGCAGATGAGGGAACGGGGAAGGAGCGTGCAAAGCATGGCCACTTTGGGAAGCAGTTCGGTAACTTCTTAAAAGTGTAATATACACTTGCTGGGTGACCTGGCGATTCCAGTCCCCGGCATTTACCCAAGAGAAAGGACCACATATGTTCATACAGAGACTCATAGGCCAACAGTATGGCAGCTTTACTCATCGCAGCCCCAAATTGGAACCAGCCCAGCTGTCCGTCAACAGGTGGAGGGGAAAAATAGACTGAGGTCTCTCCGTTCAGTGGGATCCTACCCAGCAATAAAAAGGCACGAGCCGCGAACACGCAAGCAATGGCCGACGGAGGGATGGCCAGCCCATTACGCTCAGTGAACATAGCCGGACTCGGGCTGCATACTGTAAGTTTCCGTTTACAGAAGATTCTAGAAAAGGCGAGCTGTGAAAGGAGAGATGGCAGGGTGGTGCTGTCGGGGTGTCTGGGGAATGGGGGAGGGAGTGATCCTGAGCCCAGATGATCCTGGCTGACCCTCGAGCCCATCCTAACCTGTCCCAGGTGTCCTCGGCTTTGCTCCACCAGGAGACCCCAGGGCTTTTCCTTCCAGCTGGAGCTACCCGTCTACCTGATATAGCCTCCACGTCCACACTCCTCCTCCCGGGTCCTCCAGGAGACGTCACTACCCAGCCCCCAACCCCCAGCCCACCTGGCCGCAGGTGTATCTGCAGTCCCCACAGACAGCAGCCTTGAGTCCAAGCCTGCTTAGACCTCAGACCCCTTCCCTACCTCGGAATGTCCATCTGGCTCCCTGTGACTCACCCCCACCCTGTGCCCTGGGTCACAGAGTCCCGCCTAGTGCTTGTAAGACCTCTCACGGGCCACAGACTGGTCGTTCGAGGGCAGCCCTCTGCTGGGCTCCTGCCACCCGACCGCACCTGTCTCTGGCTCCTAGTAGAGCCCTCCAGAGGCTGCCTGTGCCCATCCTTACCTCCCCCACAGCTTCCTACCAGACGTCCTGACCCCACCCCCACCCCAGAGGGGAGCCTGGCCCCAGCCTGGCGTCAACCCGTCCTCGCCCCCCTCTCCCTCTGCTGCAGCAAGGTCTGCTCCGACTGTGTCTCATAATCCTCCTGGCCTTGCCCTCAGGCCTCCTGTGACCTGTGGGCCCCGCACCCTTCCCCAGACCGGCCCTTCTCTGGCATCCGGGCTTGTACGGAAGGGTCTGGAGTCAGATGCACAGACCTCAGAGCCTGTCCACGTCACCCGTGAGCTCTTGGAGCTCGGTTTCCAAGCTTGGAAAACAGGAGCGGGGACGGATGCCCCAAGAGCCATCACAAAGAGCACCCTGCTGAGGTTATTTTGATGCCCGGGGGGCAGGCACGCCCCGGGCCCCCACACCAGAACGCGCCTGTCTCCAGGGCGCTGCCGCTGGCCTCACCTCTTCCTGTACAAAGTCACGGTCTGGCTCATCCAGTGCCACCGGGGCCGCCCGGGTATCTGCGGGGCCAGGGGTCACCTGGGTGGTGGGGGAGGAAGCAGGCCTCTGCGAGAGGTTTGGGGGCCTCACAAGGCTGGGGTGGGGGCTGCATAAGCACACTCTGCTGTCTGTGAAGCACACACTGGCTGTAGCTCCGCCCGCCCCCCCCCCCCTTTGCTGCCCGGAACAGCACGTCGCGATGGGTGAGGCTTTAATGAAAGCGGTCAGGCATCTGTAACAGTGGTTATCTCCCAAATTAGGAGATATTTAGCAATTATTCCCGGGGAATGTGCCCCGGGTAGGTGAATCCCTTTTTGTAACAACTGTGGGGCGGGGGAGGGCGTCTTTGCACCTGAGAGGGAGTTTCCCAGCATCCTCTAGGCTATGATGGTCAATGACAGGGCATTCGTTCCCTGGAGACCGGGAGGCGGCTTCTGCCTGGGCTTTCTTCCCAGAGGAGGAAAGGTTTGGTGGCCCTTGGGCCCTGGCCAGGTTGTAGAGCGCTAGAAGATATCAGAGAGGGCACCTTTGGGCTCAGAACCCAGAGATCTGGGTGCGAGTCCTGCCTTTACAACACGTGCTGGCTCTGGGACTTTTTAGCAAGTCCCTGCCTCTCTGCCCCATCGGGGTCTGTGAAATGGAATGAAGACATCACAGGTTCCTGGGAAGAAGAGAAGACAAGAGATGAGATAAAAGGAGCAAATACTTTGTAATCTCTCAGGCTCCAGACCCGTGAAACACGGCCATAACGTGATCGTACCGGCACGTTCCAGAACATTCCTATTTCCAGTCCAGCCCCTTCCCTGGTGCAGGGCTTTTGCACATTAGCATCGATCGTCTGGGCTGCCAACACTGAGGATGGCCGGGTGTTCAAAAACGAACAAATAGGCCTCCCAGGAACTCCAAGCAAAGGTCGGCACTGTGGTTCTGGCCGTCCGTGGCCAAGAGGGTGCAATTCTGGCCAAGTCATTAACCACGTGGGCCTCCGGCTTCCTCACTGGAAACACGGCGATCGTAATCACCGGCCAGTTTACAGTCCAGAGAAGGCGGAAGGATGGAATGTGGTAGGACCAGGGCACCATGAGCCTAAAACTTACCAGCATTTCACACGGAAAGGTCCCAGGACAGAGACTGGCCCCTGGCAGCCACCAGCCCCAGGCCCCTCCGTCCCTAAGCGGCCAGGAGATCATCTGGACAGACAGCTGCACTTTCCCAAGATCCCGCAGCCCTGTGTGTTCATGTGCTTAAGACCCAGGCCTCTTGGGGCGCCTGGGTGGCGCAGTCGGTTAAGCGTCCGACTTCAGCCAGGTCACGATCTCGCGATCCGTGAGTTCGAGCCCCGCGTCAGGCTCTGGGCTGATGGCTCAGAGCCTGGAGCCTGTTTCCGATTCTGTGTCTCCCTCTCTCTCTGCCCCTCCCCCATTCATGCTCTGTCTCTCTCTATCCCAAAAATAAATAAATAAACGTTGAAAAAAAAGAATTTAAAAAAAAAAAAAAAAAAGACCCAGGCCTCTTATCTTCCGGGGCTTGTATCAACGTCCACACTTTGGCTGTTATTATCGCTGGCAATTTTTTCTCTAAAATTTATTAAAGATATACCATAGGCCAGGCACTATTCTAGGCACCCCTCGGGCATCGTCATATCGATTCCTCGCAGTAGCCCTACAAAATCCATTGTTTATTGTAACCGCTGTTGTTGTTTTTCCTATTTAACAGATGAGGAAATAGGCACAGAGAGGTTGAGAGATCTCTCCAAGGCCACACAGCTCTATGGCCCCAGGTCTGTGTCCCCACAGAGCATGTGCTCTGACCATTGCACCACACTGCCTCCTACCCCGCAAACCCTTGTGGCCACTCTGACGGCTCGGCACATCCGGCCACCCTGGCTGGAGGGGGGGGGCACCGGATACGTGGCGGGGGAGGGGGTCACTGCTGATCTAGCCTCTCCAGAGTTCAGGATCTGCCCTTCCTCCCCTGCCTCTTCGCCATCCGCCCTGCCACCCCGGCTCCGTTTTCCTGCCACCACACAGCCACGTCGCCCTGATATCTGCCCCTCCTCTCTCAAGGTCCTGTTTCCACGAGAAGGGTGCAACGGGGCCAACTCTGGCTGGTGACAAGAATGCGTTATCGCCACCTCTCAGATCACTTCTCTGTCCACCGGTGGGTCCTGAGCCCCTATGCTGCACCAGGCGCCATTCTGGGAGCCCGAGGTGTAGCCGGGAAGAAGCTGGCGGGGCCCGCCTTCAGGGAGCTGGTGTTCCGGAAGGGTGCTGGGTCCCCCACGGCCCGAGGCAGACCCTGGCTGTCCGTGGCTGCCAGACACGCGGTCCAAGAGACGGGACGGAGGGAGAGCCGGGACCCGGCGGTGCCCACCCGCCCCTCCAGCAGGACCAGGGCGCAGGAGAGGGTGAGCCCCGGGTGGGGGAGGAGGAGGTGAGTCGAGCAAGCAGCAGCGGGAGGACGAGTGAGGCCCGTAGCTCGGCGACGTGGCTGCTGGGTCGTGTGGGGCTGGCCGGGATGGCCCTGGGCCCCGGGGAGCCCCCTAGGCCGGTGGCCATGGCCTCCACCGGGCAGCCTGGGTGATGGGACGGACCAGCCTCCCCCCCCCCCCGTGGGCCACGCTCCCCACTCTGCCGGTAGGAGGCAGAGGACCGGCGGCGGAGGCGGGGGTGGATTCCCGCCTGGCGACAGCCGCCAAGACTCGGTGCCAGAAGCGGCCCCTCCCACGCGGTCTCAGTGCCGGGCTTTGCAAACGCAGGAAACCGCCAGCTTGGGCTCCACGCTCCCGCCAAGAAGAGTTGGCTCGTCGCGTGGGACGGTGCGAGCGAGCGGCGGTGTGCGTGGCTGACCCGCCGGGGAGCGGCACCCTGAGTCCGGCCAGGAGACGCCCACTCACCAGTGCCCACGGTGGGGGGTGGGGAGGAACCGACCCCCGAGGGCCCATGGCCTGCTGGTCCTGTGCATCCGAGGCCTGGAAGGCTGGCGGGAGCGTCACCGTTTCCGTCCGGCCCCAGCCTGCCGATTCCGCTTGCAGGAGCCCATGCACAGGGCTCTGCTCAAGACCCTCCCCGGGAAAGACCCCTCCCCTCCGTGCAGGGCCCCCAGGAAGGGGCCCACCCTTGGCCGTCCAGGGCCGGAGCCTCAGTATCCAGGAGCTCCCCCTCCCCACCACCAGCAGAGGAAGCCTTCATTCCCCCCCACCCGCGGATGGCCTGCGGACATGGATAAAACTCTCCTCTGTCCCCAGTTTTTCTCCCAAGTAGTTTTTGGTCCATGGACACTAGACAGCCTCAAAGCAAGAACCCAGCACTGGATGAGGGAGGGGTCTGGGGACAGACGAGCATCAAAAATCACGTTCTGGGGGCTCCTGGGTGGCTCAGTCGGATAAGCGTCCGACTTCGGCTCGGGTCACGATCTCACGGTTCGTGGGTTCCAGCCCCGAGTCGGGCTCTGTGCCGACAGCTCAGAGCCTGGAGCCTGCTTCGGATTCTGTGCCTCCCTCTCTGCCTCTCCTCTCCTCCTGCTCTCTCTCTCTCTCTCTCTCTCAAAGATAAATAAACATTAAATAAAAAAATCACATTCCCCTTCAGAAGGTGCAGGCAGGCATGGCGGGCTTGCTCTGGGCGGTGGGGTGGGTCAGACGCGTCCCTTCCAGAACCTGACTTATCACCGAAGCAGGACTGCTCGCATTCCAGCCAGCAATGGGTTTAGAAACCAAAAAAGCCCGATCTGTCTCCACCCTCGGCCCACAGCACGTCCCATCCTGGAGATGCATCACAGCCCAGAGGACCACGGGGAACCCCCCCCAACCCAGGATGGGGACATCTGGCGCATGGGGGATGTTGTCACCCGGAGGGACCTGCACCCCGCTGTCAATGTGATTTCCAAGCTAGAAATTGGGATACATCAGGCGTCGATGGGTTTGATGTGATGTGAAAAGCACCGTAAAGATGTTGCAGCCAAGCCGTGGGTTCGGGAAACCGCGCGTGGAAATGAGCACAGCTGCGTGAAATCCGCTCTGGAGCCCGCTTCTCGGGGGTCCCCGGGGGCCCACGGAGGGGCCTGGGTGGCACAGGATGCCAGGAACAGAGCCCGCACCGAGGCTCCTCACCCTGGACTCCGTGTAGCCCCCTGCCTGTGTCTGCCTTTGCGGCCAGACCGCCCCGGGAGCCTCGTCCGTGGGTCAGCACGCCCTTTGTCCCCCCGATGGGACATGGCAGGCGTCCCTGCTGTGCGGGAGGTCCCCGAGAGCAGGCCCTGCCTCAGGCTTCTCTGTGTCTTTCTCTGCACTTGGAAGGGGAGGGGGGCCACCCAGTTGGTGGTCCAGTGAGGGTTGGACACCTTGAAAACGGAAAAGGGCTCACTCTCCGTGGTTACCACAAAGACAAAGACAGGGAGAGAGTAAGAAGGCAGCGTCTCCACCCTGCCCTTTCTAACAGCCTCCCCACCCTGCCCTCCTTCCCCTTCCTTCCCCTGCCCTCCTCTCCCCTCCTCAGAGTTACAAAGACAGAGCCCGGTGATGCATCCTGGTAGGAGGGGAGGACCCTCAGCCCCGTCCACCTGGAGAGAGAGATATTTGGCTCAGCAGGGGTCTCAGGGAACACCCCTCCCACTCGCGCCCACCCTTGGTCACAGACCAGCCCTCTCTGCGCCCAGGGCTCCTTCAGACCTCTCAGATCTAGCCAGGGAGGCTTGGGGCTGATTATCACTGAACCAGGGATGCTCCGATTGGGTGGGTGCAGCCGCGTGGGCCCCAGGCTCCAAGGTTAATGTGCTGGGGGCCAGGGGGCCTCACCCACACTGCCCGTACTCCTCTGGGTCCCAGGTTAGCTCTGACCCTGACTTGGAAAGCATTTCGAAATGTGACCCTCTGTCAGCTCCCCCAAACGCAGGTGGAGAGGAGGAGGGAGCGGAGGGCCCCCCAGGGACCTCACGCACCTGCAGCCAGCACCCCAGCCCCCTTGTCCCCTCCGCTGCCCCCCTCCCCTGCGCTCCAGGATCCGCGGGGGCACAAGCTGTGCGGACCCCTGCCCCCAAGCCCTGGCTCCCGGCCCCTCCCCCGCTCTCCCCGGAGCTCTCTGCCTGGCTGACTTCAAATGATAGCAGCACAAGCTAGCACAGCGGGGGGGGGGGGGGGGTTTCTCTCTCTTTTAGTCAAAATCAATGACAATGACAGAGTTATAAGGCGAGCCGTGGGGAGGAAGAAGAAACGCCTGGTGTCAAAATTGATCCAGGAGGCACTTAGAGGAGCCTATTAGGATTTCAGTCGCCTTAGGGTGTGCTGCTCGGCACAGAGGGGCGTGATGTCAGCGAAACCTCAAGCAGGCAGGCAGCCTTCTTCCACGGCGCACCTGTCATTAATGTGGAAGGCGGAACATCGCAGCTATTAGTCTGGGGCGGGGGGGGGGACACGGTGGCGATGTCTCAGTCACACGAGGGGGACGGGAAAGCTCCACCAGGAGACGTAAAAACGCGGTCTTGGGGAGGGGAGAAGGGGAAGCCCCGAGTGGGCAGCTGGGGCGTTGCTGGGTGTCTCGGGGCCGCCGAGAACCAAACCTGTGCCACACTCAGGGGCTGATCCTCGCTGGTACGGGGGGGTCCGGACAGACCCAGGCTGAAGCCAGGATGGCCAGCTGCTGCCAGAGGGGGTCTCGCTGTCGTCCTCCTGTTGTCCTCCCTGGCAGGAGGCCAGCACGCCAGGCGAGGCGGCGCCAGGGGCTCGCCACGCTCCTCCCCTTGAGCTGCACTGGCTCCCGTGCTCCCCAAAGAGAGGAAGGCAGCGGAGGATGAGGGTGTCGCTGGGGCCCCCACTGTCTGTTGGGGAGAAGATCGGGGTAGCTCAGGTCGTAGAGCCTTGACGGTGATGACCCCAAGGGACGCAGAGGATGCCTGCCTCACGGAGCTGGCTGCCACGGTGAGTGGGATCAGGGACAGAAGCACGGGCACCGGTGTGGTGGAATGGGTCGGGGGGGGGCGGGTGCGGATGAGCTTGTTGGCCTCAAACACCTGAACACAGCGCCTTCCTCCCCAGCACCCACCACACCCACCTTCATCGGGCGCCCTGTGGGACCCCCTCTCCTGACGCTGGTCACCATGACCATAATGGTTCAGTGATGGTACAAGGCAGTGCCTCCGGCATCATGGTGTTTGGGGTGGGCCCCACCCTTGAGGGGCACTTGTCTGCAGCGTGCCCAGCACCATCCAGGCTTTGCTGGGCGGCCTCGCCGAACCCACATCGCCAGCTGGGGGGGGGGGAGGAGCTTTCTGGTCCCCAAGTCACCGATACCGGCGAAGCCCGGTGCAGACAAGGTCAAGAAACCTCCCAGGGATCACAGAGCTCGGAGCAAGTGGCAAGGTTGGAGTTTGAACCCGGTGCCTTACGGTTTCCCTCCCTCCCACCCCCGCCCCCCAACAAAATCTAACTCTGCGTGACTCACCCCACGAGTTTGTGTCGTGAGTCTCCCTCCGGAAGCGAAGCGCAAGGAGAACCGGGAAGGCTGGGACGGCCTCGGTGTGGGATCGCGTGTGGCTAATATTCCCGTTAAATAAATACATTTTGCTAATTGGATTACTCAGACAGTATAATATACTACTGGATTTCCAACACGATGCTAATAAATTGTGTGAAGAACTTAATCATGTTAGCATCCCGAAAGCTTGTAAGAGATGAAATTAGAGAATCAGGCAAAGTTGACATCCAGGTCTTTGGTGAGGCTTTCACGCCCGCGGAGTTTCCAGGAGCTTCCCTGCGCAGGTGCCCTGGGTGCGGAGAGGGGGGAGGGGAGAATGGGCACTCGGCCAGAACGTGACAGCTGCTGTACCCCCTGGTCCTGGGATGGATCCGGGGGCTGGAGGTGGTGGAGGGAGGGGAGGAAGGTTCCTTGGTGGATAAAGGCCGCCCCCACCCCCCTTGCATCAGCCCTCACACTCCGCCTTCATCCACCGGAAGTCCACGGTGAGGGCAGGGCAGGGCCAGGGGGCTGTGGTTCCCCTTAAGGGTCCACGCAAATGGACGACAGCACCCAGAGCCCGGCAGCCACCTCCCTGCCCACCGCCTGTCCTTTCCGCAGAGACTTGCCTCTTCCAGATGCCTTTCAAGATGTTTCCACCCCCAGAGACCCCGGGCCGCGGCAGCCACAGAGAGGTTGTGACAAGGGGCCTTCGGTTTTGAGCCAGGTGGCTGAGACTAGACCCTCTCCTCTGCGTTGACCCCCCTCCCGGGGGCTCCAGAGAGAGAGATGCGCCCTCTTTCCCTCTCCTATCCGGAAACAGGGTAGTCGGTGTTGAATTAACATTGGTAACAGACTTGCCCGGTGGAGACCAGAATCTGAGAGCTCTTGACCTCTGCATCGCTGACCTGACCCCGCCCCCTCCTCCGTCCACCAGGAGGGGCTGAGGCAGGGGACTTCTGCTGGAGACACAACAAAATCTGCCATCCCACCAAGCACACAAAGGTCAAAGGACAAGGCAGACCCTCCAGGGACACGTGGGTGGCTCAGTGGGCGAAGCGTCTGACTCTTGATCTCAGGGTGGTGAGTTCAAGTCCGGGGTCCAGCTCCCCACTGGGCATGAAGCCTCCCCGAAAAAAAAAAAAAAAGGCAGATCCATCGCACACGCACACACACACACACACAGGCGCGTGTGTTCACGCGATTGTGGGCATACACGGGCCTGAAAGCAGCCCACGAAGAGGGCCATCTCTTTGATGACCAGAACCTCATTAGAATAATAACCGGTTTCCGTGGCAGCCCTCGCGGGTAGTACGGCAAATGTCTCCCTAACTCTTCGGGCCCCAGAGCAACGGTTTCCACAATTCTAATTAGCAGAGCAAAATCCAGTTAAGCAAGGAGAATGAAAGGACCCTCCTCTTGCTTGATTAGCCAAAAAACAGTTTCTGCAGCAGGCAGTTCCAGAAGTCCAAAGAAGGCCACGATGAGGGATGCCCGCCCTGCGCGGCGAGGAGCGCCCGCCTGCCTCCACACCCTCCCCACGGCGCCCCTCGCCCAAGCAACCCACTTCCCACTCCCACGCATGCCCGCAGCCACACGCATCTCACCCACGAGCTCACAGACCCACCCACCCATCCATTCGTGCAACAAGGCTCAGCCCATGCACTGGGCCCTCTGCTCTGCGCCCCACCCCGCGTAAGTCTTGCTCGGTTTATCCAACACACGCGTGACGCTGGCCTTCCGTGCGCCTCTGCTAACCGGTGAGGGTGTAAGACCGGAACGAGGCAGCCCCGTCTTCAAGAATGTTGCGTCCAGGATGCAGCGGCCACGTCCTAGGAGGCAGAGCCCGCGAATGGTTCGGAGGGTGCCCGTCTCTTCTGTGGGGCAGGTGGGCACCACGCGTACGTAGGCGCCGGGAGATAAAGTCCCCGCAAGAGAGACATGAGGGGGACACTCGGCAGGACGGGGGCATCGAGTCAGGGACGATGCGGCAGGAGGTGGGGCTGAGCCTTTGCGGCCGGCCGGAAGGAACCGCGGAGGACACCGCGGTCCTCTCCAGGTGAGGGTGGCGGGCAGAGACCGGGACCCAGGTCCAGACGGGAAGTGAGGGGCAGAGAACCTGACTACCTGGACAGGAGGAGGGAAGGGTGGCTCGGGAGGGGAGGGGAGGACCACAGTGACGGGATGGCTTGAGGCCACCTGACGGGGCAGCCCTGGGAAGAAACAGCCTCTCACATAACTCGCGCATGCGGGTCACGGCCTCCTGCACCGCGTGTCTATTCAGAGCTATGCCCCCGTCTGTGCCAGCTACGGGGGGTGGGGGGTGGGTGGGAAAGAGACACACACAACCCCCACCGCTGGCAGACAGACGCAAAGGCACACGCACCGGGATTCATGGGAACCGGGATGAGAAACCCAACGCCACGAGCTGAGTGACCTTCCCCATCTCCGCCTGGGGAACAGGTGTCCCGGCTGAAAGGCAGCCTTAGCCACCGGTTCTGAGGTTCCACTGCCAAACCCCCTCCCCGTCTGGCCCAAGTCTGTGCGCGTCCTCGCAAGTGCATCTTACGGGGTGTCCAGGGGAAGCGGGGACAACCAGGCATCGTCTCCCCCCTCCCAAGGGCCCGTGAACCCCGCACGCGGATCCCCCTGCGCTCCTCTGCCCCTTTGCCGCGCAGCTCGGCGCTGTTCCTGGTCACCCGGTCCTGGCGGGGTGCGGACAGGCTTTGTCTCTGGACCTTCAGAGGGCGTGGTCTCACTCGGTGCTCCTTCCTGAAGAACAGAGCTCACCGGCAGCAAGTCACACAATTCGCTTCCAAAGCGAAGGTTGGAACTTGACGTGTTCCCGGGCCCTTCGCGTCCTACGCCTTTCTCAGCACCCAACACGAGGCTCTCGGGTGCACGCTGAATGAATCAGTAAGTGAATGAATGAATGAATGAAGCAAGCAGTCCCCTACCTCCTCCTCTCCTCCTGGGTGTAAGGCGTACTCAGCACTTTCTCATTAATAAGCATTTCCGGGGGCGCCTGGGTGGCTCAGTTGGTTGAGCGTCTGACTCTTGGTTCCGGCTCAGGTCGTGGTCTCACGGTTCGTGGGTTCGAGCCCCACATCGGGCTCTGTGCTGACAGTGCAGAGCCTGCTTGGGATTCTCTCTCTCCCTCTCTCTCTGCCCCTCCTCTCCCACTCTCTCTCTTTCAAAAATAATAATAATAATAATAATAAGCATTTCCAGGTCCATCATCACATTTGCACCCTACGAGCACGGTGATGTGTTTCCAGTCTAGAACAAGGACGTGTAAAATCCTAGTTTCCTTGGACTCCTTCATGCTTCCTTCTTCCTGGTCATTTCTGTGTCTCTCCTTTGAAATTTCCACTCTTGACGTGACCTTCTGATGATGTCTTTGTGGAGTGGGCAAGGCCGAGGGAACCACAAAGCCATTCAAATGCCACCTCCTTCTCCACCTGCAGTCCAGCTCTTGGATGGCAGGGTAGGACCGGGGAGGGACAGGAGGAGGGAGCCTGCCCGCTCAGCGGGGTCTCTTGGTCTCCACTCTGCCCAAGCCTGGGCGGCTCAGCCAGGGCAGAAGGAACCCAGGGGTAAGTGGAGAGGGGTCTCGGTGACAGAGATACCAGGCAGTGATGTTATTTGCTGCGACAGGAGGTAAGATAATAATGGAGAGATTTCCGCCCCAGGATCCAGGTTGGAATCTACAATCACTAAGAAGGGAGAGGAAAGGAAGGGAGGCAGACGTGTCTGGGAGGAGAGGAGCGTTCCCGGGACTGGTAGCGGTGTGTGTAAAGCTCAGAGAGCAGAGAGAGCTCAGAGAAATCCAGGGTGGCTGGAGTAGAGGACAAGCAGCCCGAGGCAGTGGAGAGCCGGCAGGGGCCAAGACAACAGCCGACTTCTACGCACACACCAGCTCCGACGCTTGAACCGCCGGGAATTTTGTGCACTGGTGGTTAAACCCAGCCGTTTTTAAAAATTTTAAGTATATAGGGGCGCCTGGGTGTCCCAGTCGGTGAAGCGTCCGGCTCTTGACTTCAGCTCAGGTCATGATCTCACAGTTCGTGCATTCGAGCCCCACCTCGGGCTCTGTGCCGACAGCTGTGAGCCTGCTTGAGATTCTCTCTGTCTCTCACTCTCCCTCTCTCTGTCTCTCTGTCTCTGCCCCTCCTCCGCTCATGCTCCCTCTCAAAATAAATAAACACACATTAACAAATTTAATCATATAAACTTACAATTAAATAAAATGTGTTGAAAACAATGGTCATAAAAACTCCGAACTCCCCCACTTACTAATTATTTGGCTACATTTTTATTATTAGCTACGCCCTAATGTTTCTTTTCTCTTATTCGTATTTCTTGCATCTGTACGGTGGAAATATTAAATAATGGTGAGCACCACACCTTTCTTTCCACTCCACGCTCAGTGACGTCATGCCCTCAGTTTGAAATTGGTTGCGAGGAGAGGATGTTCACCGCGGAAATTGGCAAACTCCGCAAGTCAGGGCTTGATGTATGCGGTGTTCCTGATTGTCTAGACTCAAGAAAGCAGTCGAGAGAACGTTGATCGGACGATTCAACTTTAAACGGGTTTATTGCCATTACGTTGTGAACATCACCAAAAAAGATTGTCCGGGGGGGGGGGGGAGTGCGGTTGGACCACAAGTACAGATATAAGGAACTCAGAAAAAATCAGCACAAAGCATTCCGAGCATCACTTGGCTGGATGGAATTTGCAACAAGGAATATCGCAGAGCTTATTATTGTCTGTAAATTTGTGCCTCACACAAACTTAGAATTCTTCTCAGTAAAACTTATAATAAACATGTACACACACGCGCACACACTGGTTTTTTGGAGAACAGGTTGTCAGGCGTTCGTCAGCACACCGAGGTCCGGGAACTGCGTTAGGTGTCGAGGGTTTGCGCTGGATTAAGAGGCTATCGCTGTAGGGGTGCCTGGGTGGCTCAGTCGGTGAGCCTGCTTTAAAAAAAGAAAAAATTATCCATTTTTTGAGACAGCGAGCGTGAACAGGGGAGGGGCAGAGAGAGAGGGAGGCACAGAACCCGAAGCAACTCCAGGCTCGGAGCTGTCAGCACGGAGCCCGACGCGGGGCTCGAACCCACGAACCGCGAGATCGTGACCTGAGCCGAAGTCGGACGCTCAACCAACGGAGCCCCCCAGGAGCCCCCAGAATGTGATTTTTAATGCTCTTCTGTCCCCAGACCCCGCCGTCTTCCACAGCGGCCGATGTTCAGAAGAAGCTTCTTTGCCCGGTGGCGACTCGCAGGCCGCGGGGCCTCGCGCCCTGTGCCCGCCGCCACAGCGAGAGGCCGACAGCCAATTC
Source organism: Lynx canadensis (assembly GCF_007474595.2). Lineage (NCBI taxonomy): Eukaryota > Metazoa > Chordata > Mammalia > Carnivora > Felidae > Lynx > Lynx canadensis. Next base: position 56,538,158 of record NC_044316.2, read on the forward strand.
AGCACATTGTCCGAAGCCCCTGCGTGGTGCCACTGCCACGCTCCTTCGAGCCTTTCAGCAGAGAATCCGCGCCCTCGGCCCCTCTGAAGTGCGAGAGACGGATGGCTGATCCGCCGAGGAATTGCGCTCTACAAGGTTAAGCGTGTTTGCCCAAGAAATACGGATAATGCTCTCATCGCGTGTGACCTTTACTGTATGTGGAACACTGTCCGTGACAAAAATGCCGTCTTTTAAATGGTTTTCACACCAGGGTATCCGGCCATTAATCATGGTGCGTGCGAGTGCCCGTGGCTGCCTAGGAAATCCTGGAGCCCGCCTCCGATGCCGGGCCTTCGCTCCATTATCGCGGCCACGGCCCCGTGGCGTCCTGGGCCGCGAGGACTCCCCGAGGGCGCGTTCTCCACGTCCCCAGTGGCAGCGACTTCGGGCCCCCAGAGCTGGTGAAGACCTCATTCTTGGTGCCTCTGCTGAGGCTGTGTGTCGAGCGTCAATGGCATCCCTGATGCTCCCTCTTCCTCCCTCTCCTGCTGGAAGCCTGGGTATTGTTCAGAGCTTGGGGTGGGAGGGGGGCTGGCCGGCTCCTGCCTCCTCCCTGCACGCCTAATTGGAGGAATGGCCAGCTACAGAATTCAGGATATTCGCTTCCACAAAGACATTCTCTGATGTCAGCCGGGAACATCTGTGCGGTCCAATTAGGTCGCCACCAGCCACACGTGGCTCGCAAGCCCTCGGAACAAAGCTTCTCCTAATGACGGGGGCTGTGATGGGACACACGGGCCGATTTCAAAGCCTGGTACCAATAACACATGCAAGATATGTTCTTAGGGCGTTTGCAAGCTGATTCCACGTCGACGTGCCAATGTTTCGGATACGTTGGGTGAAATAAAGCATAGTATCAGATTTAATTTCACCTCTTTCTTTTTGCGTGTTGAACGTGGCTACTCGAACGTTTAAAACCCCAGACGTGGCTCGCGTTCTACTGCTGTCAGGCGCGCAGCTATAGGCCAAACCCAGGCTCCAGGCAGAGACCTGGCCTGGGTGTGGGGAAGACAGATGGGGAACAGAAGAGAGGGCCAGCCCCCCGCCGCCCCGCTGAGTTCTCCTTTGGAAGGGACCGGAGGTGACCTCGGCAGGGAGCGGACAGTGGGTGTCCACCCCAAGCAACCAGCAGCGACCCCCCGGGAGATGTTCAGCTCTCCCCTGTCTGGCATTTTGATGCATACACCTGTCCTGGGCCAGTTCTTAAAATGACCAGGAGACGAACACTCAGCTGCTGGACGACCGAGACGAGGAGCTTCCTGACGCCTCCTGGATGTTTCCCAGGCCACATCCAAGTATAACCCAGTTTCCATCACCGTCCAAAAAAGTGCTTGGGGTCCCCGCCCTGTGACCATGACAGCGTTTCTCCACCGGGTCACGCTGGGGCCGACTCACGCCCAAACGGAGGGGAAGCGCCTTCCAGGGCCGAGGGCTGCTGGGCTTGCCCATGGTGGGAGGCCTGCTGTCCGCTCTCTCCGAGGGATTTGCCTGGCAGGCTTTTTGGAGCGTCCCCAATTGCCAGACTTTCTGCGCGCTGAGGGTTCAGACACGGAGATGCCCCCCCCCCCCCCCCCCGCCCCTGCCCCAGCAGGGCATGTTAACTGGTCATTGCAAACACGGGGGTGCGTGACGGGAGGCCCATGAGCTACCTGGGGGTATTTAGCCCCACCTGAGGATCTTTGAAAAGACCAATTACAAGCGCACAGGAAGGTAGGGGCGGGAAGGACATTCTGGGCCAGGGCGTTCTGGGAGCCCATCTCGGAGGAATGTGGCAAAGTTAACTGTGGGGAGTACGAGCAGGGTGGCTGGGGGACCCCGGGAAGTTTGGCTTCAGTGGACTAGAACGGTCAAGGCAGGGAGTGACAGGAGACAAAGCTGGAAGAGATGGGGGTTGGGACGCAGGGGCAGGGGGACCTTGAACGCCACACCCAGGGATCCACCTTTCCCCTGGAGGCAACGAGGCAGCACTGAGGGGCTCCGAGCTGGGGCAGAGGAGGCCAGATTTAGAATTTTCCATGAACTGTTCTGGTGGCAGGCGCTTGGAGTTGAATTAACACCAAAGGGACAATGTAGGTGCCTGAACTCGGACACTGGAGTTAGGAATTAGGAATAGAGAAGAGGCAAAGGTCCAAGAAATATTTAAAAGATGTAATTGATGTAAAAAAATAAAAAGGGTCGGGGTGGGGGGTTGCCTGGGTGGCTCAGTCGGTTGAGCGTCCGACTTCAGCTCAGGTCATGATCTCACTGTTTGTGGGTTTGAGCCCCGCGTCGGGCTCTGTGCTGACAGCTCGGAGCCAGGAGCCTGCTTCGGATTCTGTGTCTCCTTCTCTCTCTGCCCTTCCCCCACTTGTACTCTGTCTCTCTCTGTCTCTCAAAAAATAAATAAATGTAAAAAAAAATTTTTTTCCCAAGATGTAATTGGTCAGACTTGATGTCAGATTCAACGTGGGGGTCAAAGGAGACCACCTTGGGCGCGTCTCCTAGAGGTTGGCTCTGGTTTCCAAACAAGAGAAAAGCAGAGTCAAGCCTCCAATAAAACCCGGAGGCAGAAACCACGTCCACCAATGATGCGTCCCGGGCTCGAACCGCCTCGCAGCCACCCACCGGCCGCCTGCTGACCTCTGGCTGGCGGTCAGGCGGCCCAGGGCACAGGGGTGACTGTGGGGCTGCCCACAGCAGCAGGTCAAACCCAGCTAAGTACCTAAATAAAGATGTGATTTTAATGATGATTGAGTTGAAGCACCTCATTAATTTCATGTGCGGGGTGGGGACCGCCGGATCGCACTTCCCGAAACTCACTGTTTGCCTGGCCCCAAGACATCCCCGTGCGACGTCTGGTTGGGTCTAATTTAAGTATGTAAATTTAATGGTTCAGTAAGTAAAATGCCTTTATTGTTTGGAATGGTTTGTGCTATAATTTATGGGCTCGGCTGGTTCATTTGATGGGTCTCTCTGATGGAGAAGGTGATGGCCCAGGAGCAGCTATTATTACAAAGAACTCAGGGCAAGTGCGGAGAAAAATTCAGCCCCGCAGTCCGGAACGTCATAGTCCCAGCCTGCTGGAGCAGACCGGTGGCCGGCCAGGCACCAGCACGGGCACTCTGGCCCAGGAGAGGCCAGCTGCGAACAGCCAGGGCGGGTGCGGCCTTGGACCCTCCGGAGGGTCAGCGGGCAGGAGCCTGGATTCCCGGGTTTTAAGAGGCATCCGAAGCGGGAGCTCTCAGAACGGGCAAGAGTCTACACATTTTAGAGTCCCTCCACGCACTTCCTGACCCGACCCTACACGCGATTTCTCTCCTCCTCCAAACACACAGCGCACCCCTTGCCTGCTGGCCAGGGGGCAATGGTGAGGGGTGGGGGCCGGCAGGGCTGAGAGATGACGGGCCGGTGGGCAGAGCAGGCGGCAGCCCCAGGGCGGAGGTCAGCCGGAGCACCAGGAGCACCTGTTTCTCTGTCTCCCTGGGAAAGATGCCAACTCATAGCGATGGGACGACGGGGTCTGGGAGGCAGGGGCTCCGAGGATTTAGGCGGGAAGCCAGCGCAGGTAGACACTTGATCTTCCTTCTGTTTGCCCAAGATAATTGGTGAGCTGGCCCGAGCACTCCCCAGCCCGACGGCAAGGAAAGGGTGAGCAGGGGACTACGGGCCAACGTGGGCCGCCCACCAGTTCCTCCATCCTCCCTGCCCTCGGACCTCTTTCCACCTCTCCTCCCCGCCCCCGTCCTCTTGGAGAGCCCCACCCTCCAAGAAGCCAGTACTGAGAACCGGGTCCAGAGAAAACCACTGGTTTCTCTGCTTCCATTGTGTTGCTCTGGTCCTGGGTAAACTGAGTTCTTGCGGGAAGAAAATCTGGTAAAACCTGGAGTCAGGGGAGCCTGCTAAGAGGGTAAGTTCTGGAAGCCCTGTTAAAGAAGATTTGATCTTTAGGGTGTGAGGCTCTGAGGACGCGGCTCATGACATGTGACAGTGGATCGCACCTCCCGAAGGAAGGGTGGATTGTGAGAGGGGCCGAGAACGCGTGGCCCTCCCAGCCGTCAGCTCCAGCTGGCAGCTGCCCATTCCAGAAGAGGTTGCTGAGGACCCTGCTGAACCGAGCACCCCCCGCCCCTTCTCTCTTCCAGGTCCTGGTTCTCTCCCTCATCAGGTTTCCTCCCACCCTCTCCCTCGAGATGGTCCCTATCAGGGTAGGGATAAATAACCATGGCCACCTCTCAATTTTCCACGGCTGATTATCCACTTTGTGGATTATCTAAAGCCAATTTTTTGCTTCTAGACCAGCATTATCGCACCCACCGGCCCTCCCCGCCCCACCTGAGGGGGAAATACTCAAAGGGGAAGTCTGCTCATCTGCGACTCAGCCTCGGAAAAAAAAAAAAAAAAAAAAAAAAAAAAAGCATTTCGGAGAGGGACCCAAACCACAGCGGCGGAACCTGGGTGCTGTCCCCACGAGATAAACACCTGGGATTTTGCCTCACGCGCCTTGCTGACCCCCGTTAACAGGATAAGAACAGCGTGCTAAAATGAAGCTGCCTCCATGTTTGCTTCCACTTCGCTTCTCCCTGTGGGGAGACAGCCCCCCAAAACAGACTGATGATTGCAAACTGCTTCTGTCCGTGTTCACAGCCACAAGGACCTGCTGGTGTCCACTGCGGGACCGAGCCCGTTCAGGAGGTGAAAATCTATGGAGACAGAAAGACAGAACCCACACATTGTGGCTGGATCCCCAGGGAGGGGGCTCCGAGGCCAGGAAAGGACAGCAAGTCACTTAATCAAGAGGGGAGGGCAGAGGGTAGCAGTGGGGAGCGAGGACCGGAGGGAGCCTATGGAAATACCTCATGCATACGATTGTCACGATTGTCACCGAGGGCGAACAGAGCTCCAGCAGCAAGTTCCAGGAGACAGAGAGACCCGTCCTGGAGCCCGAGAGGTTATCCACCAACTCCCTGCACACCCTGGGTGGAGGGCTGCTTCCGGGGCATCAGTCCTCAGCACTTCTGGCCTATGCCTCTACCTAGAAGGATCCTGACTCAGGCAGCGAGTCCGGGCATAAGAGCAGAGGTCAATGTCAAGGGGCTCTGAGTGGGGCACCAACAGGGTCTGCTACACCATTTTAATAGGAAATTATTTCCCAAGGCCGCACAGCTAATGGCAGACGGAGAGCCTTCTCCAAAGCCCAGCACCACCCCCGCCCCCCACACCATGAGGATCCCCTGCCCAGCGGTGTCCCCGGTGGGCCTGCTTCTGTGGGCTCCCCACGACACGCAGCTCCCGGGTCAGAGGGCACAGCAGCATTCCTGCTGACTCTCCCGCTGCTCTGTCACCCCTCGTGGCGCCAAGGGATGACATCACAGCACCAAGGTCGAAGGCCAGGGACATGGAGAGAGATTGACCTTGAAAATACTGGTTTTTTCCATTGACACAACGAAGGCCGGCTGGAAGAAACATCCTGGAGAACTGGAGCCCTCACACCTGCTGCCGGGGACTGAAAAGGGGGTACGGCCGCTGGAGAAACCAGTTGAAAAGAATTGAGAACGGGTGTTCACAGCAGCACCATGGACAACGGCCAAATATGGAAACGCCCCAAAGGTCCATCCACGAAAGAATGGATAAGCAGAGTGCGGCCAGTCCACACACTGGAGTGTTGTTTCGGCCACGGAGAAGAGCGGAGTTCTGGTCCCTGCGGCCACATGAATGGACCTTGGCTCCATTATGGGCAGTAACGGCCCCTGTTGTACAATCCCATTTGCGTGAAGTGTCTAGAGTGGGAGAAATCTATGGAGACAGAAGGCAGATTCCTGGTTGCCGGGGCTGGAGGGGGACCCCTTTATCGCGGGGTTTCCTCTTCGGGGGGTGAAAACGTTTGGGACCTAGGCAGGGGTGATGGTGGCGCAACATCATGAGCGTACTAAATACCACTGCAAGGTATTTAAATCGTCAACATGGTAATTTTGCGTAATGTGTCTTTTACCGCAATAAAAAAAAAAAAAAATAGCCACCCACCCCAGAAGAAGGGAGAGGTGGCAGTAAGATTATAAACATTTACTGCACGTAATTCAGAATGAGAAACCGTGATTCTTTTTCACACCCGGAACGGAGCCCGGGGACAAACCCAAACCAATAATAATAAAATAATAAGACCTAACAGCTGTGGGAATAAAATCGTCTCTTTGGCTCACATGTGGATAATCGAGAGTTAACTCTTAATAAAATAAAACGCAGGAGCAGTGGGAATGAAGATTATCTCCTTAGCCAACTGCCAGAGACCATATTCATAAAATAATGAATCATAAAATTATTTCCTTCATTTTATTGTACAAGACGTAATTGTAGCTGGGCTGTTCCCCAACTTCCAGGGGAAGGTTACTGTCAATCAAGATGAAAAGTGTCATAATTTAAGTCTGTCCCAGCCTGACGGGAAGGTCCATGTGGGTCTCTAAGCGAGGCGCGTGGTGGCAGGCACGTGGAGCCGTGATTGACATAGTCACCGGCCGACCAGCTTCCTCCTGGACCTTCGGGGACCACATGGACCGGATGGCCACTTGGACGAGTCCTGGAAAAAGATGAAAGAAAGGAGCAGCGTCCCCACCCGGCGAACCTTGGGGGGAGAGATTACAGTGACAGAACATGGGAAAATAATTGATTTCCCCTTTTCTCCCCTGCGGCTGCCTAAAGCTGGAACCTTTGGAGCAAATAATACAGCCTGGAAGTCTGGGGGTCAGTTGCATCCGGTTTTGCCATCGCTGCATTGCTGCGGTTGCGTTTTGTTTCTTGTTTTGGTTTTTTTGTTTGTTTGTTTCGTCTGATATCGGGAAGTTTGCTTGGTTCTGCAAGGATGCTTACAGGGGACCAGGCACTAAAGGGGGAACCTGTACTCAGCCGGGGCTCGAGGATGTACTGCCAGAAGGCAATGCGACTTCAGCCAGAGGCAACCCCGGGCGAGAGAGATCCTCGAAGCAGGACGTCCCCGGTACGTCCGGTGTCCCGCGTTGCAGACAGAGCCTCCCCGGAGACTCCCCCAGACATCCCCGTGCAAGACGGGGCAACCCTCCTTCGCCCCTTCCTGGATCCCTCGTGTGGAGGCTTACTCTTCTCAGAACGAACAGAACCGGTCCGGCAAGGCACGCACAAGCAAGCAGCCTGTCTCGTCCCCACTCCCTCCGGGTCCTGGGAGGCCGGCCGAGTTTCTCCCGGGAAATCAGAATATTGGGGAGGCTGCGGGAATTTCCGAGGACAACAGCAGAAGGTTGCAGACAGCGCATGCCCACCACCCACACCCTCCCACACACACACACACACACACACACGCACGCACACTCTCTCCAGCCCTCTCTACTCTCGGGAGCCCCCACACACCTCATTGGCATCCAGTCCCATTAACTGATCGCTTCTCCCGCTGTAATATTCTGGGCTGTTTCAGCAAACCTCCTTCTTTTGTTTCTACTTCCCCGCTGTCCTTTGGAGAGAGGCCGGTGTTGATTAATATTAACACTCTGCCCGAACCTCTTTCCTCTGCTCGGCAGAGGCATGGATCGATTGCCATAAAGCAAGGATGGGCATCACTATGGAGGGTGGAAGGAGCAGATGCTGGGGTCTTTGGGTGGCCGAGATTTGACATCTTTTTTCTCCCCCGAACCTCCTGGTCCGCCTGCCCAGACCGGGCTTCAAGCGAGCGGCTGGAGGGGCTTTGCTGCCAGGATGCACTGCTCTGTGCCCAAAGCCACCGAATGACCTCTGAAACAATATGATGATCAGCTAGGCAGGGCGGGGGCGCCAGCCTGGGGTGGCGGCAGGCCCCGGGGTCCCCTGCCTGCTCTCCCTCCCCTCCCCCTCCACTCCTCCTCCCCTCTCTCCTCCCTCCGCCCCGCCCCTCCTTTCCTCTCCCCAGATCTGCTGTAACTGACATTTTCCATGTGACAGGTTCTGTTTTCCCTGCCTCCGGTTGCCAAGGAAACAAGTGCAGAGGACCGCAGCCAGGGAGCCGTTAGCGGCCTTTTTAAGGGGCCCTGGACATAAACAGCACTTCCCATCACGGGAGCCGGGCACAGAGGTTTAAAAACACAAAACAATACAGAAGAGGGGGCTAACGTAGAAAAAAAGAAGTCGGGGGGGAAGGGTTCCTCCCCCCCACCAACCACCACCGGGTTAATGGGAGAGCGAAGGATGGAAGACAGATCCCAGAGAGATGTACACTCTTCTGGACAAAACCAGCCACCTTCCCGAAAGGTCTGCTGCTCTCCTTGATGTGCACAAAAGCAGACACCTGGCCCCCAGCCCTGACGTCTTCACTGAGACCAGAAACCTACTCGGGACTGTGGCTCCAATGAGCTGTGGGGGCGGGGGTGGAAATCCTCGGGCTGAAAAGATGCTTTTCCGGAGGCAGGAGGGGCCATGCAGACCTAGCCTCGGAAGAAGGTTAGGGGTTCTTGCTTCTCAGGGCACCCTTGCTTCTGCATAAACGGGGGTAGAGGGGCAGGCGTTTGGGAGAAAATGGCCGAAGAGCAAGGAGGCAGAGGGGAGGGCGCCCCCTCTTTCAGGAAGCCAGCTGGGATTGACTAAGACAGAGACACCTTCTCAAAGCAGTCACTTCCCCAGCCTCGTTGTCTGTACACACGCGTGTGCGTGCGTGTGCGTGCGTGAGCCTAACCATGGAGGTTCGCGTGAGCGAGTCTCGGTGGTCCCAGCCCTCTGCAAGCTTGGGGAGAAGACTGTTTATCTGCAGACCGCCCAAGGCAGCACCCTCTGGTTTCCCTCCAGTGTCTCCTTCCCTTCCGCCCTCACCCCGACCCCAGCACAGCAGTGACGGTTGGCCGCTTTTCACCAGCCTGTACCTGTGTCCACCCAGAAGCCTCTGTCCCACCCACACGCCCAGTTAACCAAGTACTGGCACACGGATAAAGCAAATTTCCCTCCGTGATGAATAACCGTTAGTTACTGTTTGTTCTCTGCTCGTCGCTCCTTGTTTCCACGGCATTAAACGTGTATCATTAAACATCTTTCTATCCTGTTTTTAATGATTTCAAATGCCCTCCCCTCTCTGGGTTTCAGGTCCGGACCTTTCCTCCTGGAATGCGCCCTGGTCCTCTACGCTCTGTAGACTCAGACCGGAGCTCGCTGTCTCCCACTCCCTTCCCCGGAAGTCCCTAACTCAAAGCCTCAGGGTGGCCCATCCTCCTCCCCCGCCCCCTTAGCTCGAAGGGACTGTCAGCACATCTGTCAACTTTGGATTCTGTCTCTTGGGTGTTTCTGACCCCCTCTCCTATCGCCACCCCTCCTGCTTCTAGCATTTTCCCTGAGTTATGACGGCTGCCTCACCAGCATCCCGTCTCCTTCCTGTCCACCAAGGCCGCTGCCACCCATGGGATCTCTCCTCACACGAACCTGCCCCCACCCCTGGCAATTCGTACTTGAGAGCACCTGATGCAAAATCCTTAGCCAGGCGCTCATCACCCTTTGCTTCTGACCTTGACTCAGCCTCCCGGATCCTTCTCCTGCCTGCGCCCTGGCCCCTCACCCTTTCACACCTCCGTTGCTCCAGCCTGGAAGTTTCCGCCTCCTTATCCTGGCTCTGCTTAGCAACGCCCACCCTCGGAATGCCACCTCCGACCAGAGTCTCATCTGCCCTCCCAGGTCAAATTGGTACCCCCTCCGTGCTGCCCTCACCTCTTCTGTAGAGCCTCCCCTGAGGTCCGGCCCAGGTTTGTTGTGTCCTCGAAGGGCTGAAGACCATTTGCGGGCTGACAATTGACCTACACCCAATAGCACAAATGCTATGTGCATAGCAGGTGCATATGCCTGTCCTCTCTTTGTCCCCGTGATGGGCCCCTGGAGGGCGAAGACAGACCTCCTTGTAACAGAGAGGCCCCGTGGTAGCATCTTGAACAGCACCCGCACGTGGCACGCCTGTCCACGCGTAGGACAACGTCCCCGCATGACGGACGATCGTCGAGTTGAGAGGCGAGCCTCCTTGAAATGCCTCTGCTGAACATCTTCATGGTGAAATGTTGGAAACATTTTAAAGGGTTCAAAATGGATTCGGCTTTCTTCATTAACAGCAAGGAGGAGGAGGAGAATAACACGTGGTCCACAACCCCACAACCCAGATGCCCCTTTCAGATGTTTCTTGAAAAGGAGCAATTCCCCTTAAAAAGCGAATTCACAGCACTGTTGAGAGATGGTCAGTCTCCGGACGCGGGGAAAGCGGCCCGGGATTGTTTGCAACGTGGCCCAGCGGCGGGCGAACGGACTGAAGCATACGCGAGAGGGGACGCCGGACATGGGCAGCGGTGGCACTGGCCCGAGGGAGGGGTGTCCCCAGAGCCCGAGCCGGCTGGGGGGCAGAAGGAGACAGGTACCAGGCAGGGAGACGGGAGCGCTCAAGTTTCTGCATCTGGGAGCCAGAAAGCTGCAAAATGCACAGCGTAGTTGGGAAAAATCTCACTTGATCAAGACAAAGGAGGCTGAAAAGAGGCAGCCAGGCGACCCTGAGAGGTTGTGAGTGGCAGGTAAGCCGGGGAGAGCAGGAAACACTTGCGTTGGGCAGAGGGCTCATGGGTGTTTCAACTACATGTTGTTATGCTATTTATAAATGTTTTTAAACCTCAGGACCGTCGCAATAGAACCGTTGTGAGATCAGGTGCAAGAGGCCGAGGGCCCGAAGCAGGTCGGGGACAGGCGTGCCGATGTGAATTCGCACACCCGACAGAGGCCAGGTGCAGGGTCGACCCCCGGGACCAGGCGGCTGGGAGGATGTGGGGAGGTGGTGCTGGGACAGCCTGACCACGGTGTGGATCGAGTTGGAGGAGGCCCTCGAGGACCAGCCACCAGTTCCCGCCTCATCATCTCGCAGGGATTCAGACCGGGCCTGGCCAAGCGGCGGGCAATCGGCAACTTCTCCTGTGATGCCCGACACTGTTGAATAACAGAGCGAGTGAGTTCTGAGTCGGTGGTTTGGGGGTAGCCTGGAGAGTCTCTGGGGCCCCAGCCACCCTTTCTGGGCGGTCTGCTCCTTGGGCAGAAGCTCGCTGCGGGGCCCGGCTCGGATCTGAAGCCCCCCCCACCGGGTGTCTGTGATGGGGCATCTCAGCACAAGGTGTGTGTGTGTGTTGGGGGGTCAGGGTTGTCCCGTGGGCCTCCCGAGAATGCAAGGCATCCAGAGAGGGGTGAAACCGTCTGAGCCGATGACACAGGGATTACGAGGGCCCACCCACCTCTCTGCATGGTTCCGACCCCCAGAAACCTCCTGCTTTCTTTCCAGGAGCAAAGGCAACTGATCTGTCACGAATGACGAGTTCATCCCTGGAGGCCGGGCCGATCCCGGGTCCAGGCGGCCGAACCCCAGGGAGAGGATTACCAGGCGTCTCATATGCGTCACCGCCTTTAATTTGCTGGAGAGCGTTGCCCCCCCCCTTTCAGTTTACTTGGTCCTCTCGGCAACCCTGTAAGACAAGCGGGGAAAACCTGGCTTCACCCTCCCCTTATGTGCGTGATGCTGTCTCCACCCATTACATGCATCGTCAAATGATAATACAGGGAAACTGAGGCCCAGAAACGTTAGAGCAGCTGTCCAAGGGGCCCCAGTCAGGCCAGACCCGGTGCCTTGTAACTTCTGAGTTGAGACTCTTCTTGGACAACAGCGCCTCCCGGAAGGGTCCTCAGGGATGGTCATGGCAAAGATCTGTGCTTCGTACGCTTACAATGCATGAGGTGGGCGGGGGGCGGTGGGAGTGGGGGGTGCCAGGAACTGACTGAGGAGGACCTCAGAAGCCAAGGGCAAAAGTTTCAGCTTTTCCCAAGAGCAGGAGGGACCCGCCGTCTCTCCAGCACGGGGTGGTCGTGGTGAAGAAGCCTGTCATCAGGGTGAACTGGATGCCCGGGAGACCATGCGGCTTTTTCGGGGGCCTGAGGAGTCAACGCGAAGGAAGCCACGCTCTTTGACCTCTGCGGGTGGTACGGGCTTGCCTTGAGCCAGGCCTACGTCCACAATGCCCCGGGCTCCAGGCCATGCCAGCCACCCACCAGGACAGGGACTCCACTCTGCTGCTCGGGGAAGTCTAAGGATGTCTCCTTCTCCAGGGTGTCTCCATCCACGGAGTGTCTCCTTCCCTGGGACGCCTCCATCCCCGGAGAACCAGGAGACCTTCCTTCTCTTTCCTTTCCTGGATCAAAGAACACTGGCTGGCCGGCCCCAGCCCTAGGTACTGGATCCAAATTAATTGCCTTTGTTACTTTAACGGTGCAAGCGTCCCTCCAAATCTTTTCCATGCAGCAGATTCGTGTATGCTGCTAAAAATACGAACACTGACTCACAGCTTCTGAAGATGGAAGAGAGAAAGAACTCTGCGTGGCCTCTCTGCTCTTTGGAGTCAGGCCAGGGTGCCAGCCTGGGCCGAGGGCCTGAGAGCAAGCAGGAGCTTGCGCACAGCTACAGAAGGGGCAGAGGGAGAGAGAGAGAGAGAGAGAGAGAGAGAGAGAGAGAGAGATGTCCAGACGGGACCGAGGGGTCTGGACAGGACCCAGGGCTCCGGGCTGTCAGCCACACCCTCAGGGCACAACTCTGCACTTGCCCAGAAACCTTTCGCAGCATTTCTTTGAGTCCTTCCTCTGCTCCGCTTTTCGGGGTGTTACCTTGTGAGAGGGGTAGATCTCAGTGCTTGTTATTGTCTTTTGTGCCAGTCCCACCACCGTCCAGCTCAGACCAGCCTTGCAGCCGCCGTGAGAGCCTCCCTGATAACGCCCAGATGCGTCTGAGGGTCCCTGATACACTGGACCCTCCGCATGGCCCCGGTGGAGAGCGGGCTGCTGGAGAGATCCACAGGGCACCAGCCTCACCCAAGATGAGCAAGACAGGGCCGTGGCCACCCCTCCTCTCCTGACGCCCCGGCCGGCCTCGAGCCCGGCACCCTGCCCTGGGAACGCCTTGCACCCTTCTGTCTCCACTCTCGCCTCCACCCCGGGGGCCGAGACGCAGCATCTGGAAGAAATGAGACTCTGCAATTGGCAACCGGCTCAGGCAACCTGTGCCTCCTCCTCGTCTAAATGAGGGCATTAGCAGGTGCCCCCAAAGGGGATGTGAGTTAAGGGAACGCAAATACGTAAGACCGCCTGCCCGATGCCCGGCCGGAGAGGCGCGCGTGGTCGCGGATTAACGCGCACTGTTAGTTACTGTGTCCGACCCCGGCTCTGCTCTCCCAACGTGGGACCTCACTTACCCCATCCCCGCCCCACATCTGGGTCTCTGGCCCCTCTCCTTCCTGGGCCCCTCAGGGCTCTGAGTCATGGACAGTTGGGTGGAAAGCCAACTCTGTAAGCCCTCACCCCTGGGAAGCAGCAGCTGGAGAAAAGAGAGCCTTCAAGAGAATTTTCTCGGCAGCCAAGGCCCTGCGATGAGTCAGGATTCTTTTCAATCCCTGACTTTATTCCAGGAGACCCCCTCGGGGTGCAGGGCCGGCAGGAGCGGGCACGCGGAGGACCCGGGGGAAAGGAGCCGGGTCTGTGCTGAGGCGTAAGGTGCCACTGGGTCCCCATTGGGCTCTCAAGGGGACCTGTCCTGCTGTGTCTAGAACTGAGGGGCTGGACGTCCCTTCCCATGCATGAGCACCCCCCGCGGAGTCTGCCTCCTCCTTCTCCCTGAGGCATCCCCCCCCCCAACACTTAGCCTCCCTGAAAATCGTCTACCCAACTGTGGTCGGTGTGGAGCAAGGGACAGGGAAGGAGATTTGGGGTGGGGTGGGGCCCTAAAACAAGAATGTGCCCAGAGGTGGCTGGCCACTCCTCCACCTGGGGCCAGTGCCTCCGTGCCCAGCGCCCCGGGACCCTCCAGCCCTGAACGGCCAGCCGTGAGAGTGTCTGCCCTCAGGTCAGAGCCGGCTGCCAGCTGCCCCCACACCTGCCCCCTCCTCGTTCTCCCCTGCGTGCGGTATCGGCAGAGCGCGGGGCAGCCGGGATGCCCGGTTCCCCGGGACTCTCAGTCGCGGCAGGCGCTTAATGACCAACTGCCCCACCATGCCTCCAAAGCACTGGAAAGTGCTGGAAGGTAGCTGTTAGCAGCAGACCACATTAAACAGCGAGCCGATCCAACTAGAGACCTGGTTGGGTGTGCTCAGTACGCCCGCCCCCCAACGCTGCCACACATGCACCCCCTTTATGGGAGCTGCGCACGGCCACCTTGATCCATAGGCAGCTAATTATCCTGCAGCCGAGCCCTGTGGGGGAGAGGGGAGCGGGAAGTGGGAAGGAAAGCCCGTAATTAAACCTTTGAGTGCAAAGTGTTCCTTCCATGTTGGAGACTGATTGAACCGAAAAGGAGGAGGGTCCTACCAGAAGGTTAATTCCCAAATTGGCCACCTCTGGTTTAACTTGGGAGTTAAGTGGGACTTTTTTTTTTTTTTTTTTTTAAGATGGTGGACTGTTAGAATTTTATTTTTATTATGCTGCCTGCCACAACGCTCCCTCTTCGTGCCCTCCTGGGTCAGGTTGTTGTAATAACGGCTCCAACTCGCTCCTGCCTGCCTCGGTCTGTGCCCCTCGGTGGCTCGCTCTGAGCTCAGCCGCCCGGCTGGCTTTGCCAACGAGAGATGTGACGCAGCGCCGACGTGGGAAGCGCCCGTGGCCTTTGGAACCCCGGGACCACCGAGGGAGAAGCCCAGGCTCACCTCCCCGAGGCTGCGAGGCCTGCCGCCTGCCTGACCCGCCCGGCTAATCCACAGAAAACCGAGAAGTAACGAACACAGTTCTCAGCCACCCAATCGGGGGGTCATTTATTGTCAGTCACCTAACCTGGGGGTCATTTTATTCTTTTTTTTAAGTTTACTTACTTATTTTGAGAGAGAGAGAGAGAGCACGAGCAGGGGAGGGGCAGAGAGAAGGGGAGAGACAGAATCCCAAGCAGGCTCCACACCGGCAGCGCGGAGCCCCACGCGGGGCTCGCTCCCACAAACCACGAGATCGTGACCTGAGCCGAAATCAAGAGTCAGATGCCCAACCGACTGAGCCACCCAGGCGCCCCCATATATAAGATTTTTAAGTGGCCATACACTCTGGCATAGCACTGTCCACAGTGTGCCCTCAAGTATACAAAGTTTAAGATTGTTTAGTTCAGTATTGTTTGTCACAGTAAAAGAAATTTTGAGCAACTGACCGTCTGTGCCCAAACCCAAGGCAAACCCAAGTATCCAGTGAACCAAAAGAAAAGACGCGAAAAAAAGGTGTCCTTTTAGCAACCAGGTGTCCACGTCCCCACCGCGTCCCCTTTGGGGTCACAGCACGCTTTTCAGAAGGCATCAGGCCACCGACATTTTATCCTGGGCCACGGGGGCCCCCACCCTCCCCCTGAGGACAACGCCCCATCGGGTTACGCTCATTCATCCTGTAGGGGCGCATTCGTACTTCCCACGGGTCGTCACTTGAATTGTATTTTCAGTCACTGCTTAAAGCCTTGTTTACAACAGCATTGATTGAAGTCTAGTCCGTGAAATGTAAAAGAATTCCTGTTTTTTTAAAACAATATTGCCTTATATCAAATCATACACAAGTGTCTATCAAGGGATTCCCTTACTTAGTTACGATGCATCCGTACAGTGGAAAACGAAACCGTTTTTAAAAAAGAACGAGATAGGGGCACCTGGGTGGCTCAGTCGGTTGAGCATCCGTCCGACTCTCGATTTCGGCTCAGGCAGTGATCCCAGGGTCATGGGATCGAGCCCCATATTGGGCTCCATACTGGGCGTGGAACCTGCTTGAGATTCTCTCTCTCTCTCTCTCTCTCTCTCTCTCTCACTACTTCTGACCCTCCCCAGCGCTCGCTCTTTCCCCATGTAAAATTAAAATTTAAAGAAATAAAGAAATAAAAGGATGTGGGGCTCAAATGACCTGAGCCGAAGTCCCATGCTTAACCGACTGAGCCACCCAGGCGCCTGAAAAGTATCTTTATTTTAGTAGCCTCCACACCCCACGTGGGGCTTGAACTCACAACCCTGAGATCGAGAGTCAGATGGTCTACGGACTGAGCCAGCCAGGTGCCCCTGGTAGCCTGTTTCTTGATTTGGGTTCAGGTTACCCCGATAAGATCACTCAGTAAAAATGTATCAAGCTGTGCATTTATGATGGGTGTCTTTTCAGTCTGTACGTACATGAGGATTTAATAAACGATTCACGGATAGGGGCGCCTGGGTCGCTCAGGTGGTTAAGCATCCGACTCCTGGTTTCGGCTCAGGTCGTGATCTCCCGGTTCATGAGTTCAAGCCCTGCGTGGGGCTCCGAGCTGACAGTGCAGAGCCTGCTTGGGTTTCTCTCTCCCTCTCCCTCTGCCCCTTCTCCACTCGTGCTCTCTCTCTCTCAAAATAAATAAACTTCCAAATAATTAAACAAATGATCAACGTATAAAAACGAAAGCGAAAGTGCAAGGTTTACGAGACAAACGCTAGGGGAAAAGCAAATTTTAGTGCCAAACACATAGTAGGTTGCGAATCCTTTTTCAAAGCGTGAGGAACTCCCAGAGGCAAGGCTCCAGATTCCCGACTTTTCGGGACTCTTGGATCTTCGTACAATAGACCTAAGTGTTTTTCTAACAAACAAAAGGAATACGTAATTATTATAGCAAGTTTAAGTACGGAGCCTGTTGCCCCCTGGAGAGACCCCACCCGCACTTCCGGATGCCCTCGCCTGTGCGTGCACACGCACGCACGCACGCACGCACACTCACGCCTGCCCTTTCAAGCGCTTGGGAGCCCTTCCCGGTTCAAAGGGCGAGCAATGAAAAGCAGAGGATTGATTCTTCTTTACCCAGCTGCCACTTTTATGGGGCCCAGGCCCCTTCGGGTGACGGAGAGAGGCGGGGAGGCACTGATGAAATCTCACAATGACACTCATTAGAAACAGCAGCCAGGAACCTCCCACTTCTGGAGGCAGCCCCCCTCCTGCCCACCTCTGCTGCAGGGGAGCGGGGGGGGGGGGGGGAGCGGCGCTAGAAGTCCCCGTGTGGAGGAGGGAGGGAGGGAGGTTAAGGGAAGGTCATCTCTCTCCGTCTCTCCCTGTCTCTGTCTCTCTCTCGCGCTCTCTCTCTCAGCCCCACCCCTGCTGATGGGGTAAGGGGAGCGTCTGCGCTCAGGGCAGTTTGGGGTCACAGCCGGCCCGGCGTCTCGCCATACCTCTGGCCTCTCTGCACCACCAGTCCCTTACCCGGTGCCGGCCTCAGTCCCCACATCTGTGAAATGGGATGTTTACATCATCCGCCTCCAAAGGGCGTTTTCAGAGCATCCCATGGCAGCGCTCGCGGTTTGTAAATTGTCACCGGCTGCGCTGTAAAACATCACGGTGTCGAAAAGCACAGTTTCCGTTAATGGAGAGAGAGAGAGACAGAGAGACAGATGACAGATCCCGGGAACGGTGAGTGTCGCTCAGGACGCGTTCCAGCGTGAAATGATCTCTGTGGCCCGAGGAACAGGAGGGGACAGAGAGAGGGAGCACCCAGAGTCAGGGCGGTGATGTGGGGGACGGCGGTGGGCGGGGGGGATCTCCAGGCGGCACCCCCTTCCCGCCTGGCCGGCCCAGCAGATCCAGAGCCGGCCCCTCTCCTCCTGCACCCCCTCCAGACGGTTTCCAGGAAGGTCTCGGTTGCCATGGGAACACCCGTCCAATTACTCTGCTTGCAGAAAATCACTTATCAGCCAACTTGGTTGGAATACATCCCTTCTACAGAGCAAAAACCACCTCTTGGGTGTTCACCTCCCTCATAACCGGAGCTTTGAGGGAAGAAATGGAAAAGCAGGCAGGGAGACTCAGGCTTCAAGAGAGGGGGTCCTCGGGTCAGAGGCGGGTTCGGGAGGGAAGCGCGCCCCCCGCAACCCCCCCATACACCACAGGTGGCTCCCTCTCGTCTGCAGGTCGATGGACCCGTTGGAGCCCCGGAAGGGGCCGAGTGATAGCAGGGCGTGGAAGGACTAAGGCCATTCCCTTCCACCCCGCCCACCCTGAGCCAGGCTCTTCTAGACACTGGGCGTGCAAAGATGTCTTTGTTCTTCCCATGGGAGGCTCAGAGACGGGGTGGGGTGGAGACCAGCGAGCGGATCATTAACAGTAGGCGACAGAACGATAGGATACGTAAGAAGTAACCCAAGGAGGCCAGAGACCGAGGGAAGGCGCCTCGGAAGCTGGGTTTTGATGTACGAATAGGAGCTTGCCAAACACACCAGGGACGGAAACGGGCGCTCTGGGCAGAGGAGAAGGTGCTTACGGAGCGGGGTCGTGGGTATGAGAACCACAGGTAGGTGAGCCGTGCCCAGTGCAAAGCCCTGATGGGGAAGGGAGGGAGGTGGGCGGGGCAAGATGGGGAGGGTGCCCTTCAAGGAGGGTGCTCTTGGCCTGTGCGCGGCGGGGAGAGCTCAGTCACGCTGGGACGTGGCAGACGCAGGCGGGATGGAAAGCCAAGCGACCAGCCAGGAGGCAGGGCCACCATCAAGGGGAGGTGGGGAGGCCTGAACTGATACCAGTGGCGAAAAGCACAGGGAGAGAATCGCGGGGTGTGGGTCACGGGGGTGGGGTGGCGGGACCAGACCTCCGCCCAGTTCTCAGCTCTGGGACGCCCAAGTCCCGAGACAGACTTAACCAGAATGACGAAGGGCAGGCCTAGAGGAAGGAAACGAGGTCAGGAGGGGTCACGCTGAGGAGGGGCGGGGCTGGGCCGCACAACCCCAGGAGGCCGACCGGTGTCCCGAGCTCGAGCCAGACTGCCCAGGTTCCAGCCCGTGTTGCTGCTCAGTGGCGAGCCGTGTGGCCTTAGGCAAGTCAGCGACCGGCTCGGGGACTCAGTTTCCTCCTCTGTAAGATGACACCCACCCTGCTGAGGTCAGCAGGAAGGGCCCCAGGGGGCAAGCTGATATGCCCTCTTTGTGCCCAGGGCTCCCGGCCGGAACCCTCCACCGCTTCTTCCCCGGGCTTCGCCAGGCCAACGTGACCGCGTGGCCCCCTCCAGGGAAACCACCCTTCCCCCACCCCCTCCTCGGCACAACTGAGGCACAGTGGGGTGGTGAGCTGGTTTCACAAGACAGCAACCAAAGTCGCAACCAGAAATGGGTGGCATACGAGGCACCTGGGGGGCTCAGCGGGTTGAGCGTCCGACTTTGGCTCAGGTCGTGATCTCACGGTCCGTGAGTTCGAGCCCCGCGTCGGGCTCTGCGCTGACAACTCGGAGCCCGGAGCCTGCTTTGGATTCTGTGTCTCCCTCTCTCTCTGACCCTCCCCCGTTCATGCTCTGTCTCTCTCTCTCTCTCTCTCTCTCAAAATAAATAAATAAACAGTTAAAAAAATTTAACCTCAAAAAAAAAAAAAAAAAGAAAAGAAATGGGTGGGATGAGAAACCGTGCGGAAAGTGAAAATACTTTTGGGAATTCCGAGCCCCGTCCAGCTCCACACCAGGTGCACATCCTCCGGGGACATCAGGACAGCAGTGAAGTAGGAAGACGATGTCATTGACCCGAGTTGTTGTCTCCTCCAACCCCAGGGGGTTGGTGTCAGGAGGTGGGGCCTTTGGGAGGCGGTCAGGTCACGAGGGATCAGTGTCCTTATGCAGAAAGAGCCCCCATTCTGCGACCCGAGGACACAGAGAGGGGATGCCGGCTATGAACCAGGCCAACCACCCTCCGGAACTGTGAGAAATTAATGTCTTTTGGCTGTAGGCACGCGGTCTGGGGTGCTCTGTTAGAGTCGCCCAGACAGGCAGGGAGGGCAGACGGGGCCGAGTCCCCTCGGCAGCTCAGTGCCTGCCATCTGACATCTGACCTCCCCCCGGTGTCTCCTACCCGGCTTCCCTCCTACAGGACTTGCTCCTTCTTCTTTTTCTTTTTTTTTTATAATGTTTATTTATTTTTGAGAGAGAGACAGAGATAGAGCTTGAGCGGGGGGAGGGGCAGAGAGAGAGAGGGAGACGCAGAGTCCGAAGCAGGCTCCAGACTTCCTGGCCACAGAGAGCATGTGACTCCCAGATGTCCTGCTCTCTCCATGTTGCGTGCTCGTGCGTGCACCTGCCACTGAGTGCCTCCTGGCTCTTGGGACGGAACAGTCAGGTCTCCGTCCCCTCCTGGATCTTGGAGGACTCCGATGGAATGACCCACCAGCAGACACACGGCCTCCCTCCCAGAGGAGCCAGAATGAGGTGACTGCGCTGTGGTGAGCTCCCCGCCAGGCTCCAAGTTCCTCAAAGCCGCCGGCCCCGCGCGTGTTCCTTCCCTGGTCCTCGCCCCGTGCCACGCACGGCGCCCTCACCTGCGAGATGCTCCGGAAATGCACGCTAGCAGCTGAAGGAATGAATACATCCCCCAAATGCAATAAACTTCAAAATCTCACGTCTCAGGCGTCCTAACTCTCCCTGGCGGCCGGCGATCGTCGGCCAGGGCGCAAGGAACCTGGGTCGGAAGACCTCGAGGCCTCGGCCAAGACCCGGTAGGGCCGTCATGGCCACTGGGGTGCCAAGTGGAATAATCTGCCTGCAGAGCCGGGCAGGGCGAGTCCGGGCATCAGGGGGGCAGCAGGGAGTGGGGGAGGGGCTGAGACCGCAGGACTGGTTGGGGCAGAAGGCCCAGGGTCACTCCTAAGCAGTCAGTGCTCTGGGGACCGTTTGACTGCAGCTCTATTGGGGTAGTCCCTACCCCCCCCTCGCAAGCCCCCCCCCCCACATCTGGGACCACCCACTGAGCTGATGGACTTCCACACCCCCCCCCCCTCCAGGGAATTCCCAACTCCTAGACCCGCTGGGATCCTTTCTCTCTGTACCTCCCTCCTCCCAGGACAAGGACCTCACTGCTGACTCCTTGGGGCCTTCAGTCCTTGGCACCTGCTGGGGACGACCCCCCGGTCTTCCAGGGACTCAAATGCTCCTCGAACACCCGACCCCCATTTCCCGGGCCACGCGACGGTCTTCTTCATTCCTGGCAGGGAGGAAAATCTTGAACGCTGGGGCTTTACAGACCTGTATTTGAAAACCAGAGCTTGCACCTAAGTGACGTTGGACACGTCTACCTCCCGGGACAGAGATTTCCTGTCTATTCTGTGGAGACAATGCGACCTCGCCGCCCCCTCCCCCGGGACTGCAGGGAAGGGGCCCCGAGAGATGGCACACAGGGAGCCCTGACCCAGAGCCCCCCACCCTCCCGTCCCCCCACCCCACCTTGCTCCGAGGGTCCGTCGAGCACACCCGTGAACCAAAAACTGGAACGTGTGCTTTGACAAGGGCCTTCCGTGCCGTTGCATAGATAGACCAGCAAGTCTGGAAGCCTTAGGCTTGAACATCAAGATGTAGGAAATTGAAATTCTGGAGGCAGGGCAGACGTTGGGAGCAGGACCGCAGTGGGAACCTGGACTGATTCCCCCCCGCCCCCCGGGACAGACATATGGACAGACGCGCCCGACCCCAGGGACACACCCTCCTGCTTCACCTGTTGCCTTGGCCACGACCTTGCCCTGTCCTTGACACGGGGAACAGCTGTGGCCTGAACATCGGTGGCTCAGCACGGAGCCGGTGCCAACAGCGGCCCTCGGAGGGAATAAGCGTCCCCTCCCGCCCCCAGGAGCAAAACGACGCAAATACCACGGGCATGAGACCCTCGCCAGACCCGAGCAGCCCGCAGGTGCCAGGCTTCGGCTACAAACTACCCTGTTATGATGAAGGCAGGGAAAACCTCCAGAAGGGAAAAGAGCGTTCATTTTCGAGGTGGTGTTTTAGGGCAAAGCTCTGTGGAGCCATCCCGGCCTCCTCATGATTTTACCAAAAAGGAGGGCTGTTTTGGTCCGCCCTAAAGCACGCACGGGGCATCCTCTCACCGAATACCTATTCCGCTCCAGGGAGAATGAATCTCTTCCTTTCTAGAACAATACAAAGGTGGGTAATTAGTGTGTAATCATTAATGGGTAATTTTAGAGGCGTTGAGCAGAGTTCATAACATCATCCTGAATAAATCTGCATTTAACTGAACTCCTTTTTTTTTCTCTCTTCTGTGATTTTTTTTTTTGTTGTTGTAGCTGTAATTATTTTAAGTGAGATTCTCCCTAATGAAAACAAAGAACACTGTATGTGGGAGAATCGGCTTCTGGGGAGGCCACGGGTGCAACGGTGCCCCGTTTCCTGCCTCAGCGCCCAGGCCCCCGGGGGCCCTCCGTCTCCGGTGGCTTCTGCCCTCCGTCTGACAGCAGGTGCAGGCGGGTGGGGGGTGTGTGCACATGTGTGTGTGTGTGTCTATTTGTCTCCGTTCCCTTATTGCCCGGATCCAGAAGGATGGGGTGGTGCACAGGAGAGATGTGATCCGTGAGCCAGGAGCTCTACAATTAACCAGGGGAGTGACCTCGGGCACCTTGCCCTCCCTGTGCCTCGGTTTCCTCACCTGTAAAATGCCAGGGTCTCTCAAGGCCTCAGCTCAGTCAGGCAATGGATGTCCTGCCGGGTCCTCGGGGACTCCATCGGGGTTGTGACGTGCACTCAATGTGTCACAAGGGGGAGCAGGTCCTGTGTCCCCACCCTCCACAAGCCACTTTCCAGAAGCTTCCACCAAGCATGGCACACAAACAGGAGAATGCTGGCAGGGTACTTAACATCAGGACTCGAGGGACAGAGGGGCGGGCAGACAAAGGCTAGGGGACGACAAAGCCCACCCGGACCTATGCGGCCGCGAGTTCTGGGTCCTCAGACTCTGCCCACCCCTCTCACTTGGGCAGGAGCCTGTCCCCTGGTGAGTTGGCCACTTAATTCTGACCTTGGCAATTTTCACGTCTTACGTTCCCAACCACAGTCTCCATGTTGCTAAACCCCCTTCTCTTGGGGCCCCAACCTCTGGGTTTCTTTCTGCCCCCAACCCCAAGCTACTCGTGGGCCCCTGATTCTTGGACGGATTTTACGCTGAGCTTTCCCTAATGCTACCTGGCCCACTCAGGCCGCCTTCCCTGGCAAACACAGGACTGGAGGTGCACAAGAAGGGGTTCATTCAGGCCTGTCTGGTGGTTCCAGGCAGCAAAGTGGTCCCACCGCCCAGGACTTCCCAGGCCAGACTTTTTTTTTTTTTTTTGGAAAGAGAGAGAGAGAGAGAGAATGCATGGGGAAAAGGGACAGAGGGAGAGAAAGAATCCCAAGCAGGCTCCACACTCAGCACGGCGCCCGATGCGGGGCTCGATCCCACGACCCTGGGATCACGACCCGAGCCGAGATCGAAAGTCAGACGCTCAACCCACTGAGCCACCCAGGCGCCCCTTTAGGCCAGACGTTTGAATGGTTCTTTCCGAGGGGAGTCGAGAGGTCAACGCAAAGGCCTGCGCTAAGAGCTCGGGGAGCTCAGAAAGAAACCAGTGGTCTGGGGGCGAGGGAGCTCCAAGCGGGGTCCCAGGGACGTGGTCAGAGAGCAGCGAGCTCTAGGATTATGCATGATGCATCGACTACCCTCGGATTTAGGGTTCTAGCTGTGCCAGAAGCAGCGCGTAGGGCGTGCCTTCCCGGCACAAAGAGGGACGGTCCCTGGGACAAGGTCCCTCCCTTGTCAGCACGGGCCCAGCCTGCCTCTCCCCGTGTCACCCCAGGACCTTTGCTCCCAGCGGCCGGTCCCTGGGAAGGAACCGTAACTTCATGGAACGCAAACCGTGGTGTAGGCCACCCTGTGGCCGTCTGGAGGGCCAGCAGGGCCCAGGTCAGCCGAGGACTCAGGCTGCTGGACCCTGTGTCCGGAAGGACGGGTCCAGAGCCCACCGTTGCCAGTCCCCTGCCCGCCCTCGGGGCACCGCTCCCGGGAGCCAGGCCCTCTGTCCCCCTCCCTGGCCACAAACCTTTCCTCCCTGGGGTGCTGAGTGGCTCAGGGGAGGAAAACTCCACCCTGATTTTTCATTGTTTTTACAGAAAAGTTAGTTTCTGCCAAAAGGAAAAAAAAATTAAAATGGGAACAGCCTTCTTCCCCCCTGAGAATTGTTTTCTCTTCATTAAACCCTCTGGTCTGGCTTGGCCGGCCACCAACCCTGGGCCAAGGAGATTTTTCTCCTCTTTGGCTGAGGAAGCCTCCCCCCCAGCCCCCCCCCCCCCGCCCTTCTGTGAAGGCCCAGGGCCCCTCCGCTTGGATTGGAGGCAAGAAAAGAGGAGGGACGAGCCGGGAGGATCTGGTGGGAGGGGAGAGAAAGAAGGGAGCGACAGGCGGGGGCCACTCCAGACCCCAGACCATCTCCCACGCCCCCCACAATGAGGCCAGCCGCTCTGGACACGCAGGTTAGGGTTCCGGTTTCAAAAACCCCATCCGTGAGCTTCTCCAGCCCCGAGGCCTCAATCCTGGAGTGTGTCCCTCTTTCCTGCCATCTTACACCCGACTCCCTCTCCTTGGAGACGTCCCCCAGATCCCAGCTCCCAGCCCGCCACTGCGCTCACCATTAAACCCCGCTGAGCTGTGGGTGGTGTATATTCCCTTTCCGGTTTCCTCTGACTCACATGCTGGGCGAAGGGGGGTGGTGGGGAGCAGCCCTCGGGGGTGGGCCTTCTCCTGCCCCTCCTCAGAAGATCCTGGGGTAACTAGGTCTGCGTCCCCCCCACCCCAGCTCGCGGCACCCCCGCCAGGGCCCAGCCCCGCCCCGGCCCTCGAAGCCGGGCCCTCTGCCCATCTGTCCCGGGCGGGCTGTGTCCGTGAGCTCGGCTCGCTGCCCCCGGCGAGGTCAGAAGAAGGGGTAGGGCAGGCACCCGGACCAACGGCGATTGAAATGACGGTTCCTCCACGCACGAGGGGAAAATCCACCTCCTCCCGTCACCTCCGGAGAACCCCAGGGAAGAGGGACAAAGGCTGGCACAGCTTTACATAAGGGCGCAGGGTCGGAGATGCCCACGGTGGCCCATCCACGTCCCGGCAGCCTTTCACCGTGGCCTCACCGACCGGCTTCCCCGCACCAGCACCTGACCTCTCCCTTGGCCGTGAGCGCAGCAGACCAGGAGGACCGGGGGGCTAGCGCCTTCCTCCCAAGAAGGCAGCCCATGGTCAAAACCCCACGAGACGTGGCGGCGACGTGCTCCGGCTCCCCTGGGTCATCCGCCCCGGGGTCACACACCCAGTTCCACATTGTGTCCCAACAGCCCGTCGTTCCCCACTGCCCTGTCGATGGGGAAAGGCGATGCCAGAGCACCCCCCTTTCCCCGGCCCCCATTCACACAAACCACACAAATAAGGGAACTCGTCAGCAGTCAGTGCCCTCTCGGTCAGCAGTGCCATGGGGCTGCCTCAGAAAGCTAATAATACCGTCTCCGGCTCCATTATTAAAGGTATTGTCCCCTGAAGAAGGGAGGTGATTATAACTCACTGTCTTCCACACTGGCCTGGCATCCTGGCCTCTTATTTAGTTTTGGGTCGGGTGGGGGGGGGAGGTGTTTGTGCAGAGACCAAGCTAGTTTTCTGTGAACTAACCAGGAAGGGAAGGGATCTTGAATCCAAGCGCCTTGAAAAATGGTTAGGACCGCAGAAGACAAACGCAGGGACAAAAGCCGCGGAGCAAGAATTCTGAAGGACTGTCCTGCTCCAAAGAAAAGAGACTCGGGGCGCCTGGGGGGCTCAGTCGGTCAAGCCTCCAACTTCAGCTCGGGTCACGATCTCACAGTTTGTGAGTTCGAGCCCCACATCAGGGTCCGCTGTGACGGTGCGGAGCCTGCTTGGGATTTTCTCTCTCTCCCTCTCTCTCTGCCCCTTCCATGTTCTCTCTCTCTCTCTCTCAAAAATAAATAAATAAACTTTTTAAAGAGTTTTACAATAAAAAAAAAAAAAAAAACCTTTTTTGAAAGAAAAAATAGACTCATTCTTGTGTGGCCCCGAGTGGCAAAATTAAGACGAGAAGCTGCAAGCCCCGGAAAACAGATTTTTCAGTCTTGTGTACGAGGAAACATCGTAGCAGTCCTGGCCGCCTCAAGATGGCAATGGCTGCCACCGTAAAGTACTGAACTCCCCGTCCCTGGAGGCATTCAAATGCTGGAAAACCAGTGTTGGGGGTACGACCAGCAAATTTATCATTTGGCCCCGTGGACCAGCTAACGGACTACTGCCCCTTTGATCTGACATTCGATAACATTCTTGAACATCAAAGCGGGGGGGGGGCGTTGCACAAGATGCAGGAAGGTGGGCGGGGGTAGCAGCCTGTCTCTTATCAGCAGGTGACTGGACCGTCCCCCACAGAAGGCAGCTCACCCCACATGTCCTACTCCTCACCCTTGCTCCCTGGGGCCCCCCACTCCACCCCACCCCGAGCAGCTTGTCAAAAAACAGCAATCTGAAAAGTCCCGTCGGGAAAGTCTGGGAAACAGCATTTTCCGTTTGTGGCACCGCGGAGTCGGGTCGGACGCCCCCTCGACGTGGTGCCCCCGCCCAGCTGGCCTGTTCCCGCCTCTGAGATCAGATGATGTTTTGCTGCTCATCACTCCCCCCAGGCTGCCCGACGGAACTGCAGGCCACGCCCCTTGTCCCTCCGACGGCGACCTCCCACTGCCCTCCTGTCCTGGGGAGGCATCTTCCCTGGTCGGGCTCTCTGAGCAAAACCCCAGGCCCATTTGGAGGATCGTGTAGGTGGTCGAGCCTCCTCGAGGACCCGGGGACTCTCCCTCCTCCCCCTGAGACCCGCCCCCCCAAACCCCGGCAAAGCCTTCCTGCCCAGGTGTCTAGGACCCCAGGAAAGGAAAGCCCGGTGCTCAGCGCTCCTCGAGAATGGATGCTGCTGAGGCCCGGGCGCTGTGGCAGCTCTACTGTGCGCTGAGGAGGGGCCCCGGGCTCCACTGTGACCGGCCTCTTCTAGGGCAGAAGGATGGCTGACCAGGGGTAAACCGAGGCAGTAGTGGAAGGGTGGTCCTGGTACCCCGTCCTCTCCTGCCGGCCCCTACCACCCTCTTGCCGTCCAGAACAACTCTGTCCCCGAGTGTCCCCCTGAGCCCAACACCCCCATCGGCTCCCGCTCCCCCGGGGGCCACACACGCCTCCCAGTAACCCCCTTCTGTTCTCCCCCCCTTCCCCATTTCTTCACACAGGTCCTGTAATTGGAGGCCCAGAGGAAGGCCAGCGGTCCCATCCCCTGCCCGGGGGCCCATCGGGGACACTGGGGGATTTGAAACGGCCAAACGAGATCCAGGGGTGTCCTAGAATGCCTAGCACACCTTCCGGGCTATCTTCCCCTTTTTGATGTCCGCGAGAATTTTGCCATCCTGCAAGTTGGAGAAAACGCACAATAATGCATACGGCCTCGTCCACGGAAGGCACGTGAACTGTGTTCCCTGGAACGTGGCTGACCGCCGCCCCGCGGAGAGTGTGAATTCGCAGCAGTGGTCCCGGCCTGTGGCCGTCCGGCTCCTGGCACCAGCTGTAACACCACACCGACGTCTTCACCAACCCTTGCGTTGAATGAGCTCTTTGCACGTACTTCTGCGGTATTCCGAGCAGAGTCGTGAGCTTGCCTTTCAGCAAAACGACCCCTTAACAGGCATGGGTCTCTCGGGGGCCCGGAGGTCAAGCTCTGTGGGCAAGATTCGGGGGGAGGGGGCACGCAAGGGTTTCTTCTCTGGTCCTAGAAAGGAGAAGGGTACGTCGCTCCCTGTAACCCTCATCCTGCCCCCTCCGGCTCTGCTCCAAGCGACCCGCCATTTCTGCAGTTACTGAGTGACATTTAGATCCCCATGTCGCCACTGCTAAGGCCACCTCTCCCCTGAAATGACTTACAGCGCTTCCGGCACAGGTGGCCTACGGGACCGAGGCTCATCGGGGGCCAGGCCTGCGGCACACGGTGCCACAAGGAACGGGATGCTCCCAGCAGGACCACGGACGAGACAGGAAGGTCCCAGTTGTTGCCCCAGAGCGGGTGTCGCAGGGAGATCTCAGGCCTCAGCGTTAGGACAGGGGCGGAGACTCGGCCTTTTCTCGCCCCTCGTGGTCGACAGAAATGTGCCCACGGCAGCAGGAGCAAAGCCAAAGGGCGGGCGTTGGCGAGGACCAGGACCGGGACCCTCGCACGCTGCGCGGTGTGCGTCCCACGGTGTAGCCACGCCTCAAAGAGTCGCTCAAATGGTTACGCACAGAGTTAGCGCGTGGCTCACCGGGTCCAGCCCTCGGCCTCCGTCCAGGAGAAATGAAAATACTGCGTTCAAGGGGCGCCTGGGTGGCGCAGTCGGTTAAGCGTCCGACTTCAGCCAGGTCACGATCTCGCGGTCCGGGAGTTCGAGCCCCGCGTTGGGCTCTGGGCTGATGGCTCGGAGCCTGGAGCCTGTTTCCGATTCTGTGTCTCCCTCTCTCTCTGCCCCTCCCCCGTTCATGCTCTGTCTCTCTCTGTCTCAAAAATAAATAAACGTTAAAAAAAATATTTAACTCGGGGCGCCTGGGTGGCTCAGTCGGTTAAACGTCCGACTTCAGCTCAGGTCACGATCTCACGGTCCGTGGGTTCGAGCCCCGCGTCGGGCTCTGGGCTGATGGCTCGGAGCCTGGAGCCTGTTTCCGATTCTGTGTCTCCCTCTCTCTCTGCCCCTCCCCCGTTCATGCTCTGTCTCTCTCTGTCCCAAAAATAAATAAAAAACGTTGAAAAAAAAAATTTTAAAGAAAATACTGCGTTCGAACGCAACCTCGTCCACCGATGGTCACAGCAGCGCCACGCATGACAAGGAGGCGAACTGTATCAGTGTCCCTCGGTGCCGAGCGGATGCCCTAGGCGCTCTGTCCCTACAGCAGACAACTACTCGGCCATGAACAAGAAGGAAGTGCTGACAGACAGGCCTCCCCTCGGACGCAAAGCGCGATGCCGAATGACCAAGGTCGGTAGCAAACGGCCGCCCGCCGCGTGATTCCGATGATGTGAACCGTCCAGGACAGGCAAATCCACAGACACAGGAAGCTGATTCCCGTTGCCAGGGGCGGGGGGGACGGAGATGGGGGGTGACAGCTGACGGGTACAAGCCTTCTTTCCAGGGTGATGAAAATGCTCTGAAGTCCTCCGTGGCGATGACCGCAGGGATCTGTGACTATCTCACAATCCACGGATCTGCACAATTTCGGTGGGTGGATTATACGGTGTGTTAGTTCGCTGGGGCGGCCACGCAAAGTAGGACAGACCGCGGGTGGCGGGTTGGGGGGGCCCTAACCAGACAGTTACACTCACATCCTCGAGGCGGCGCGGCCGAGATCCAGGCGGGGGCAGGGTGGGTCTCTCCCGAGGCCTCTCTCCCCGGTTTGCAGGGGCCACCTTCTCACCACGTCCTCACGGGGCCTCTCCTGGGACCACACGCACCCCTAATGCCTCCCAGACTCACCTCCTTGAAGGACACCAGACAGGCGCCTGGGGGGCTCAGTCGGTTGAGCCCCCTCCGACTTCGGCTCAGGTCATGATCTCACAGCTCGTAGGTTCAAGCCCCGCGTCGGGCTCTGTGCTGACAGCTCGGAACCTGGAGCCTGCTTCGGATTCTGTGTCTCCCTCTCTTCTCTGCCCCTCCTCCGCTCGCACTGTCTCTCTCAAAAATAAGCATTAAAAAAAAAAAAGGACAGCAGACAGATGGCAGGACCCCCACCCCCACCCCCCGCCACCTTGTCTCAGCTCATTCACCTCCTCCGGGCCCTGTGTCCAGACGCACTCACAGCCCAAGGTGCTGGGGCTTCGGGCTCCCACATACAAACTTTGGGGGAGACATAATTCAGCCCATAATATATGATATACGACTTGTATCTCAATAAAGCCATTTCTTAAAATATATATATATATATGACAAATCCCCACAGCCTTCAGCAAAGAAGGGGATCTGACTTCTCCCAACAGAGGCCACAGGTGAACCCCCTCATTTGTCTCGATGCTGAACCAGACCGTGACTCTCTCGCTGGCCCGCTCTCAAGCAGGCACACGGGGGCACAGGCAGAGCGCGCCAGGTGGGAATCTAACACACTTGGTTTCAACCCAGCTGGGGAGGTAGAGGCAGGGCTGACGTGTCTCCAGGAGCCAAGGTGACGGGGTCCCTCCAAACGCCCCCCCGACTCATGCCCACAGACGTGTACAGAGCTCTGCTGAGTAGGGAGGAGGGAGAGGCAGCACCAGGCAAGGGGGCACCGGAGCTGGAGGCTGGGGCGTGCAGGCGGTTCCGTCATCTCTCCTCTCCCCTGTCCCCCTCAGGGGCTCCGCGGAGAACACCTGAATGCAGGGCAGAGGAGAGAAGAGCAGGGGCCCCCAGAGGGCCTGCTCCCCACCTAGAGAAACTTGCAGCCTGCGGCCCTCCACCCTGTGCGACACGTGAGGAGGGGGCGGCCTTGAGTCAGAGCCCCTGTTGTTTCGTCGTGGATCCCTCCCCTTGGCGCTGTGTCAGCCCCGCACCCCCAGAGCCCTGCGCGGGGATGGACTGATGGACGTCAGCACGAGAACCCACGCCACCCGCCAGCGGCCGCTGGTGCTGTCGGGTCATTAGAGGGGGTGAGAGCCCTTCCGGGATGTGGCTCCTCTCTGGGCAAGTCCGGGCTCAGGGCCACTGCTCATGAAGGGACCGGCATGGTGACAGCTGCTCAGGAGGGAGCCTCGGCCTGGACCACGGGAGACCAGAGATGTGGCCCATTCGCCGTGGCCACGGGGAATCAGGGAACCGATGACATGGGAGTGCCCAGAGGTCAGCACCCGCCCGGTGCCGGGGACGACCCTACGCTTGGGGCCTCCAGAACGACAGCCGAGGGGCAGGGTGGGCAGGAGTCCGGGGGGCTGGTTCTGGGCCCTGCTAGGGCACTGCTTGCCCACCACGTGGGCACAGTCACCCAGTTCATTCGGCCATCCGTCCATCCATCCATCCGTTCAACAAAGCATCCAAGGCATCAAAGCCCGAGGCGCCCATCTCATCAGCAAATCGTGGCTCTCTTGCCTTCTAGGTTTATCCAGAATAGGCCGCGTCTTATCTTCTCCAACCTGTCACCGTGTCCCAGACACCTCGATCACTGCACTGGCCTCCCACCGAGTCCCTGCGCCTCCCCCTGCTCCCACACACACACACACACACACACACACACACAGTATGCAGTATAGCACAGACCCTCTCCTCGACTTCCATCCTGTCCGAGTAAGAGCCAGCACGCTGACAAAGCCCGGCCTCCTTGAGGTCCTCAGCCACCCCTGGCACATTTCACTGTCTCAAGGCCGTGCCACCTGCCGTCCCCTGGGCCCGGAACCCTCTTTCCACGGACACTGAGAGCTCAGCGCACTTCTCGCCTTGTCCGCGAGATCTTCCCCAACCGCACCATCCACACGAGTCAGCCAACTTGCTATAAGGGGCCAGAAAGTAAGTAGTCCCAGCTTTACGAGACAGACGGTGTCTGTGGCAACTATTCAACTCGAAAGCAGTCGTAGACAGCACGTGAGGGAGAGTCATGGCTGTGTCCCAATAAAACTTTATTTATAAATCCAGGTGACAGCGAGCCAGATCTGGCCCCTGGCTGATCTAAAAGAACAGCTCCCATCACTCTCTAGTCTCTCCCCTCTGCTTGGCTTTGCCCCGTGGCCCTCGTCACCCTACGACGACACATGTATCTGTCTACTTTGGGTAAGCGTCTGACTCCGGCTCAGGTCACGATCTCGCGGTTCGTGAGTTCGAGCCCCGCATCGGGCTCTGTGCGGACCGCTCGGAGCCTGGAGCCTGTTTCAGATTCTGTGTCTCCTTCTCTCTCTGCCCCTCTCCTGCTCACACTCTGTCTCTCTCTCTCTCTCTCTCTCTCTCTCTCAAAAGTAAATAAACATTAAAAAATTTTTTAAAAGTTCACTGAAATCAACACAAAATCGTAGCTAACATATATAAATACATGCGTATATTACATACTTATGCACGTTTGTATTACGTGTGTTACGTACATTGTATATGTAATATATAATATGTGTGTCAGGTGGATATGTGTATATGCGTGTGTACACATATCTTTAGTGCTCATTTGTCGAGCTAATAGGGAAACAGAGCCGAGGAGGCATAAAGTAGCGTGCTCAAGGTCACAGGGCTGGGAGGGGCAGAGCTGGACAAACCCGGTTCCAGACCCCTTCCCGGGAAATGAAGGGTGGGACTGGCCCACGGCCTGCACTCCTGACACCACACGTCACTCCCCACCTCCAGCGGCAGACGCCCTGCTCAACGACAGCCCCGTCTCCTGTGG
This sequence comes from Lynx canadensis, assembly GCF_007474595.2. Taxonomy (NCBI): domain Eukaryota; kingdom Metazoa; phylum Chordata; class Mammalia; order Carnivora; family Felidae; genus Lynx; species Lynx canadensis. The sequence goes on from NC_044316.2 coordinate 56,570,311, forward strand.
AGTCTGCACCCACCTGGGCCTCCGGCCCGGCCCTCTAGGCGGCATTGGCAACGGGTCAGCAGGTACTTGGTGCTTCTTTCCCCGGCTGACCCGGAAAAGGCCAGCAGAGCAATCTGTCTCGCTCACCGCCCCCCGGGCCACCGGGCCAGGCATCTGCCTGCTCCCTGGGCTCTCCTGGCTCCTCCCGGAGCCGCTGAAAAGCCGTGAGGACTTCAGCTCGGGACGAGAAAAGAACGCTGGCGGCTTTTAAAGCAAATTTGCCGCAGAAAATGAGATCGAAGTTTCGGTTTTAGCACCAACTCGCTACAAAGGGTGGTGAACGGAGGTGAGACGGTCTGTCGAGAAGATGGTTCGTGCTCCCTGGTTACTGTCCTCTCCGTCTTCCTGTCTCTTTACCCGCCGACCAGCCTGCGGTCCCCACCCGCACCCATGAAGGCGAGCTCGAGATGCCCCCGCACCTGCTCAGTGCGGAGGGGCAGCCTCGTAGGCTGCAGGGATGCCATCCGTCGGTTTCCACACACACACGCAGGGTCCGTGATCACGGCTCTTTGGGTGGGTTCTCTCACAACAGAGGAGGCGGTGCAGGTAGGGTGGGCCAGGTCCTCAGACCGGCTCCGGGAGGCTCCGGGCTCAAACGAGAGGCTCTCCAAGCCTTATTTGGAAGGGAACTCTCCAAGTGTGTGAGCCTCATGAGTCACCCAGCAGGAATGCTTGTGACATCTCATAACAAATCATGACTCCTTACCTCCGCGAGCTTCTTCACAGGCCGTCACTTTAGCTCATTTCACCTGCTCAAACCTGCGAGTGGGTAGGTCCGATGCTTCATCAAGGAGGCGCACGAAGCCCAGCCGGCCTGGCCCAAGGTCACGCTGGGAGGGAGCGGCTGGAGCGAGAGCAGAATCCGGGCCTCTGGCTTCCACCCCAGCGCCGGTCAGGCACCTGCCCCTCAGAGGCCAAGCCTCCTGCCTCTTCGACGCAGAAAGCAGTGCTATCACTTAAGAAATGCGCATTGGCCAGAAACCGAACTAAGCATAAGGCTGGAGACGAAGGCGAAGAAAACACAGTTGCAGAATCTCCAGGTCAGAAGAGGCTCCACCGGAAAGCCAGGCTGGCCTCCTTTCCAAGCTCTGGGCCACTTACCCACAGCTGCGTAACAATATCACCACAACCTAGCAGCGGAAGACAGCCCTCGGGTACTATGTCACGTCTCTGTGGGTCAAGATTCCGGCACACTGGGGCGCCTGGGAGGCTCGGTCGGTTGAGCGTCCGACTTGGGCTCAGGTCATGATCTCAGGGTCCGTGAGTTCGAGCCCCGCGTCGGGCTCTGTGCTGACAGCTCAGCGCCTGGAATCTGCTTGGGATTCTGTGTCTCCCTCTCTCTCTGCCCCTTCCTCTCTCTCTCTCTCTTACTCTCTCTCACTCTCTCTCTCTCAAAAATAAATAAAAATGTTTAAAAAAAATTTTTTAAAGAGTCTGGCCGAGCTTGGCTGGGTCCTCTGCTTTAATCTCACCTGCAAGCTGCCATTGAGGTCCGGGCTGTGGGCTTATCTGAGGTTCAACTGGGGAAGGATCTGTTTCAAAAATCCTGGAGTTGCCGGCAGAGTTGAATTGTCCGTGGCCCGTCGGACGGAGGGACTCAGCTTCCTGCCGGCTGTCGGCCAGAGGTCATCTTCAATTCCTAGCTGGTAGCTGCCCGCGGCTTGCCTTCAGCTCCTTGCTGTGTGGGCCAACCCCCGCCACCCACGGCCATGTGCCCAACACCAGCCAGAGAGAAAGTCTCTCGGTGAGACGTAACACAGAGGTCACAACTCAGGTACCCAAACCCACCTCCCTGTGACGTTTGCTCATCGGCCAGGGCCCCCGCAATCCGGAATGACACAGAACACGTCTGCCGTGGTAGAAGTTGAGCTCCAGGTGGGCAGGTACCGTCTGGACTCTCAAAGGGCAGGGTTACCAGAGGGTTCCAGGCACATCAGAGGTGTTTAGCAAATATGCGCCAGGAGAGTCGAGAACGCGGATTGACTCAACAGGGGTAGTGCCTGAGACACAGGTAGGGAGCTTGCTCACCCGTAGGCCTTGGAGGACAGACCGTCACCGTCTTCCCGAGGACCCTTGGGAGCATGTCACTTTTACAGGATCCCGTCCAATCCCGTCACTAGAAAAATCATTACTGGCCCAAGGCCGCACAGCCGGTGAGCGGAAGAGTCGGTCCCCGGAGCTGGGCCCCTTGTCTCCCGGCGTCCCTCTGCCTCTGCCTTCAGACATGGAGGACACAAAGCGGGCCTGGACCCTGCGTCCTGGGAGACTGCCTCCCCAGGAAGCGTCCAGACTGCTTCCCCACTTTCTGTGAGCTGTCTCGGTCCCCGGCCAGGCAGAGCAGATGCGGCCCATCACATCCTCCTAACCGGAAGCAGGCTGGCAGCGGGTCGCAGCTGTAACGGGGCTCCAGGAACCAGCGCTGCTTACCGAGCACCTGCTGTGCCTTCCGGAACCCGGTGGCCTCTTGCACCGGGAGCCACATCCCAGTGCGTTCCCCGGGGCATCGGGGCCTTCCCAGAACTGACAGCCGGACCCCGCCTCCAGGCTCTGTTTGCTCCGGAGCTGCTCGGGAGGGCCCCCATTTCCCCTTCCAGCACAGGCTCTGACCCGTGGGGACACCCGGCAAGCGTTGAATGGACGACTGAGTAGAAGGGGCTCAGGGGCCTGGCTGGGAATCTCCGATGGGAGGCCCCCCCGGCCCCCGCAAGGAGAGGCAGCAAGACTGAAGGGATCCCAGGAGGCTCCCGCTGGGGCCTGGGCCTGGGCCTCTGAGCCACCGGCTGAGGTTCTCCAGAAGCAGAGACCCCACGAGGAGAAGCAGGACCCACAAGCCCGTCTCCTTCCTTGGACACTTCTTCTCCACCCACATCGTCATTCTTCCAGCCCCTTCGGCTCTGCGGCCTCCAAAGGGGCCCCTCCCACCAGCTTTCTCTTCCCCTTCTGCGGCTGGTACTCGATGGCTCGATAAACTTTACTAATGAAAGGACTAGGACGGGGGCTCAGTCAGAGAAGTGTCCGGCTCTTGATCTCAGCTCAGGTCATGATCTCACGGTTCGTGAGTTCAATCCCTGAATCGGGTTCTGCGCTGACCGTGTGGAGCCCGCTTGGGATCCTCCTCTCTCTCTCTCTCTCTCTCTCTCTGCCCCTCCCCCACTTATGCACTCGCTCTCACTCTCTCTCTCTCTCAAAATAAATAAAAACTTTTTTAAAAATTGTTAAAAATAAAGTATTAGGATGATCACTGTTCCTTTCTCCTCCGCATATTAACATCCCCAAGGTCCTGCCACCTAAACCGATCTGTAAACCTTCAGAAACTTTCCACGTGGTAGGCTTGAGGTCACTTTATCTCCTGACTCGGGCTCTCTGCATTCAGACTTCGCGACCATAAGCGTGTACTGAAATGATTAAGTCATAACAGCTGACATTGACTCCCGCCACGAGCTTCCCACTCCCCTCCTCGGGGGGTCCCCAGGCTGCCCCTGCCAGAGGGGTTTCGTGGGACTGCTGACACCAGACGGTCCCGGGAAACCGGGACGCTTGGTTGCCCTCCAAGGAGGAGGCACTCCTGTGTTCCCCCATTCTACAGATAGTAAAACTGAGGCTTAAAGAGGCATACAGCTCTGCTTCAGAACCTTTCCAGAAAACGAGCAAAGAACTTGAATAGACACCTCTGCAGAGAAAACAGGCAAATGATCAGGAGGTATGTGAAGAGATGCTCACCATCATTAGTCATTAGTGAGTGCAAATCCAGACCCCAAGAGGGTACCGCTTTGCACCCCCTGGGATGGCTGTAGCTTTTTTTATTATTTTTTTAACATTTATTCACTTAAAAAAATTTTTTTAACATTTTTATTTAATTTTAAGAGACAGAGAGAGACAGAGCGTGAGCAGGGGAGGGGCAGAGAGAGACGGAGACACAGAATCGGAAGCAGGCTCCAGGCTCCGAGCTGTCAGCACGGAGCCCGATGCGGGGCTCGAACCCACAAACGGTGAGATCAGACCCGAGCTGCAGTCGGACGCTTAACCGACTGAGCCACCCAGGTGCCCCAACATTTATTCATTTTTGAGAGACAGAGTGCAAGCAGGGGTGGGGCAGAGAGAGAGGGAGCTTTTTTTTTTAAGGACATAGCAAGCGGTGGGATGTGGAGAAATCGGAACCCTCATACCCTGCCGGTGGAAATGTAAAACGTTGAAGCCACCATGAAATAAAAGTTTGATGGTTCCCCAGTTAATCATAAAATCTCCATATGACTCAGGATTCCACTCGTAGGTATAGCCCCAAACTGAAAACAGATACTCAAACAAGTACTCGGGCACCCACCTTCCCAGCAGCACAATCGCCCAGAGCTGGAAACAACCCAAGGGCCCATCCGCCAAGGAATGGATAAGCCAAGTGAGGTTCATCCATCCGATGGAATATCGCTGAGCCCTTAAAAAGGAGGGAAGCACGGACACCCGCTACGATGTGGGCGACCCCTGAGAACGTGAAGAAAGCCAGCCACGGAGACCACACACCGGATGACGCCATCCATACAAAATGCCCCAATTAGGGGGCGCCTGGGTGGCTTAGTCGGTTAAGCGTCCGACTTCGGCTCAGGTCACGGTCTCACGGTCCGTGAGTTCGAGCCCCGCGTCGGGCTCTATGCTGATGGCTCAGAGCCTGGAGCCTGCTTGGGATTCTGTGTCTCCCTCTCTTTCTGCCCCTCCTCTGCTTGCTCTCTGTCTCTCTCTCTCTGCCCTCCCCCGCTCATTCTCTCTCTCTCTCAAACTAATTTAAAAACAAAAAAAAAAAAAACTTTACTGTGGTTAATTGTATATTATGGAGATCTCACTTAAAAATCAAACCCATGTCTCGGGTCACACAGTCGATGAGCATCACAGCTGGCATTTAAGGGCGCTCCAGCCGCCCCGTGAGCCTGTCCCCACCTTCCCTGCCGTGCTGACCAGCAGCACCCCCCCCCACGTTCCCTCTGGCCACATCTCTGCAGAGCCCCTCCACACGTGCACTCTTGCTCATCACCGAGGCCACCTCCTACCCCGCGTGGCTCTCCCACCAGCCGCCATCAGGCCACGGAACGCCATTAGGGGATGTTTGCCAATCTTTTCCCCCAAACCGCTGCAAAGTGCCTTTCGTGAAATTACTGAGTGAGGCCCAGCTGGCCGCCCCCGGGGGGGGGGGGGACAGGACCCCCGCCAGGTCATCTCCTAAGGTCCTTCGCCGGCACCGGGTGGTCCTCCCCGCTCCTCTCTCCTGCCCCCGAGTCATCCCCAGACCCTGCCTGGTGCTCCCCACTTCCCTTTGCTATTCCTACCTTCGCTCAGACACAGCCAGAGGCTCTCCGGGGCTGGGGAAGCATGGCCCCCTGCCTGTGCGTGTGTGCGTGTGTGTGTGTGTGTGTGTCAACGGAGCTGCAGTCAGATAACGATGCCGCCGTCCCCGGAAGCCGGCAGTAAGAGACTCTACCTGCGGTTCACTCAAAGCCCTCAGCAGCCGGAGAGCTGGGGACAGTGGGGATGCTGGCCCTGCCAGAGGAACCTCCTGTCTTTTCTGTTTGTAAAAACGTTAAGGAGAAACAGAGGAGGGGAGAGGATCCCCAGGCCTGCCCCGAGCGGCCCCCTGGGTGAGGACGTGACGTTGAGGACGGGGTCCCTCTGGTAGCCTTCTTCCTGGGGGCTGCAGGATGCGTGTGCGGTGACAGCGAGGGCTGACGGGGGACGGGGGACAGGGCCCCTGGTTCGCTCTCCTCTCCTCCAGCCCGAGTAACAGGGAAGCAATGAGCACATAAGGGCAGGGGAGGCAGGGCCTGTCCACGCCCCACGGGAATTCAGGGACGAGGAGGACGCAGATCTGTGGGCGAGGACGAGGAAGCAGGTGCTTGCAACTGAGAATGACGCCCACCTGCCCGAGAATCCGCTGGGGCACGGGGAGGATGCAGAGTCCTAGGCCGGCCCCCCACCTGACGGCAAGGAAGGGTGGAGACCGCAGAGTTGGCCAGAAGAGGGAGGAAAACCATCGCCGTCCCCGGGCAGAGCCACCAGACACGTGGTAACGGGCACCCGAATGAGCACCAGGCAGGGGTATCAGGCAACCTCGGACAAGCGGCCTCCCCATCGGGCTCCGTTTCCTCCTCTGAAGACTGAAGGTTCAGAAACATAGCGCCGTCTGAGGTCCTCCGTGGCTGGGATGGTCCCTGACCGTGGCCACCTTGTGGAAGCGAGGAGGCCTCTGCCCGCTTTTAGGGTGGGCTTCCCAGTGCACGCATGCAAACCCAGAGCGGGCACCCTCAGCTGGGCTACAGACCCCCTTCTCCAAGGTTCCTAGGGAGGTTGGGCATATCAGCTTTTTAAAGGAAACATTAAAATATAACATGCACATGTCACAAATGCGATCAACACCCAGATCAAGAGGAGAACCTTGCGGGGCGCCTGGGTGGCTCCGTCGGTTGAGCGTCCGACTTCGGCTCAGGTCACGATCTCGCGGTCTGTGGGTTCGAGCCCCGCGTCGGGCTCTGTGCTGACAGCTTGGAGCCTGGAGCCTGTTTCAGATTCTGTCTCCTTCTCTCTCTGCCCCTCCCCCGCTCATGCTCTGTCTCTCTCTCTCTGTCAAAAATAAATCAACATTTAAAAAAAAAAAAGAAGAGAACATTGCGGGGGCCTCCCGGGTGGCTCAGTAGGTTAAGCATCTGACTTGGGCTCAGGTCATGATCTCGCGGTTCGTGAGCTCGAGCCCCGCTTCTCTCTCTCCCTCGCTCACTTGTGCCCTTTCTCTCTCTCTCTAAAAAAAAGAAGAGAACATTGCCAACTCCACTCCACAGAGGCCCCCCCCCTGCCCCTTCCTGTCACCACCCCCCCAGCCAGACAACCACTGTCTTGACTTATATACCGGAGATGCTCTCCATATAAATGGAGTTACACAGGACGCGTTGCTTCTCGCACCAACATGGCTTGTGCAGATTCCGGGTTCCCTGTCCGTGTGGGGCCGCTGTCCTTCCTCGTTCCTGGTACTGCCTCCCATCGTGGGAACAAGCCACGATCAGCCTGTCGTAGACCGTGAGATCATGACCTGAGCTAAAGTCCGACGCTCAACCGACTGAGCCACCCAGGCGCCCCAGGGGGGTCCGTCCTTTTCATGGTAGCCACTCTGTGTCATGTGTAATGGTGTCCCCGTGTGATTTTAATTTGTGTTTCCACGATGATTAGTGAAATTGAGCACCTTTGTATACGTTTATCATGTGTCTTTTTCGCATCGATTCGTAGAAGTTCTTTATATATTCTGGCCACTAAATATAGCTGTAGATATGCTCATAGAGATAGACGCAGAGATATATACACGTAGAGATTACCAATGTCCTCTCAGATTCTATCGAGGTGATTTTTCTCCTTTTTTCTGCTAATGTAATGAGTTACACCGATCGAATCTCAGTTGTTAAATGGGCTCTCCCTTCCAGGGATGAAGCCCGCGTCATCGCGACGTGTCCACCCCGCCAGTGGTGGGTCTGACCTACTAGTGTTTGGTTTAAGACTCGGACTCATGTAGGGACGCCTGGGTGGCTCAGTCGGTTAAGCGTCCGACTTCAGCTCAGGTCACGATCATGCGGTTCGTGGGTTCGAGCCCCGAGCCCCGCGTCGGGCTCTGTGCTGACGGCTCAGAGGCTGCTTCGGATTCTGCGTCTCCCTCTCTCTCTGACCCTCCCCCGCTTGCTCTCTCTCTCTCTCTCTCAAAAATAAATGAACTTTAAAAAAAATAAATGAAGGACTCTTGGGCTCATGTTCACAAGAGAGGTCAGCTCATAATTTCCTCTTCTGGACATGTCCCTGTAAGGTGTGGGCACCAAGGCTGGACAGCTGCATCAGTGAGGACGTGTCCCTCCCTCTCCGTTCTCTGCCAGAGTTAGTGGGAAGCTGGTTTGCTGGGCACGTCAGTGGCTGATTTGGGGACAGAACTGCACAGCCAGGCCTGGGGACTATGTCTGGGATCCTGTGTCTGAGGCCTCATCTGCCTCCAGAGCGTGGTCTCACCTGACCAATGCCAAAATAGGCTCAAGCGGGAGGCAGGGGCTGCAACCAGGGTCCCTCTGGGGGCTCTGCTCTGCCTTTCTCTCTGTCCCTTTTCAGCTTTTCTCCCTCTCTGCTCCCAGTGCCCACTGCTGTCCTCCTTGCCTGTCTCTCCTGTTCTCTTCCTGCTTCCCTTCCTCTGTTCCCCCTCCTTCCCTCCCCCTCCCTCTCCCTCTCTCTGCCAAGACTCCCGTAGACCCCTCCCCAGTGCGGTGGGGGTGAGGGTAGGTGTGGGGGTGTGAGAGTGAGTGGACAGGTGCGTATGGATGTAGGAGGGGTATGGGGAGGATAGAGGGGTGGGAGGGTGGGTGTATGTGGGTAGGGGTACATGGGTGTGTGGTTGTGGATATGGGGGTGGTATGAAGGGGTGGGGGGTGGGGAGTAAGGGTAGGGGGTGGGTGCACGTGTGAGTGGGGTGGGTGTAGGGGAGGGTGGGTGCGGGGGTGTGAGGTATGTGTGTAGATGCAGAGGGTGGGGAGTACAGGTGTATATGGGTGGGTAGGGGTGTGTAGGGGCATATGGGGGGGGCCGGAGGCAGTGCCCGCTGCTGGGAGCTGCTCCCCCTGCCCGGGTCACTCACTGCTGTGGCCGCTGTGGCCGGGACTCAGGCCCGAGCCTCTCTGGGGCATGCCCCACCCCCCGCACCCCTGCCCCATGGCTGCTGGGCCCCTGCCCTCTCCACGTCCTGGCTGTGCCGCTGGGACGGGCCGCCTGCAGTGGCCCTGTGGCGTAGGCTTGAACACTTCTGGGGAGCCACGAAAGGTTCATGAGGGCCGAGTGAGGATTCGTGCTGCTGGGGAAGGCAGGCGCTGGGCTCCAGGGTGGCAGGGTGGCAGGGGAGGGGGCACAGCCAGGAGGGCGCGCCCTGGCCTGTGGGCAGGGAGCTGGGGAGGGCAGTCTGGCACCGACCCCGGCCACGGAAGGGGGGCGCCTCACCGCCGTGGCCCCAAAGTCAGCACATCGCCACCAGGGGAGGAGGGGGAGGGACGCCCTGTCACAGGAGAGCGTCCCGTTTGCTCAGACACAAGATCTAAATCACGCATGGCCCTGGCCAGGCGTTGACCGGCTGGCCTGGAAGGGCTGCCCAGACAGCCTACTGCCTTCGGGGCGGGGTGGGGGGGGCCGGAGGGGGTCGCTTACGGCCACTTGAAGGTCAGCGAGCCAGCGCGCGCAGGCATCCAAACACCTGAGTGAGGAAAATGCAGCTCTCCCGTCTCGAGGATGTGCCGAGGGGGGCAGCAAAGCAAGTGGGTGCATGGCTGCTCTGGGAACGGGCGGCCTACAAAAGGGCACATGTTGGGGCGCCTGGGTGGCGCAGTCGGTTAAGCGTCCGACTTCAGCCAGGTCACGATCTCGCGGTCCGGGAGTTCGAGCCCCGCGTCAGGCTCTGGGCTGATGGCTCAGAGCCTGGAGCCTGTTTCCGATTCTGTGTCTCCCTCTCTCTCTGCCCCTCCCCCGTTCATGCTCTGTCTCTCTCTGTCCCAAAAATAAATAAACGTTGAAAAAAAAAAAAAAAAAAGGGCACATGTTCCAGAACCTTCCGTGCTGACCCGGTGAGCTGTGATGACAAGTGACAATCCCGACGGAATGGTCCCCCCGTCCCCTCCTCCCCCGGCTTGCTCACCCAGCCCAACACTTCAGCCAAGCTCTGACCCCAGAACCTCACCCCGGCTCCCAGCCGGCCGTGCCAGGGAGCCGGACCCACAAGCCTCAGCAAGACCCCAAGCCGAGAGGCCGGCGAGAGCAAGCCATCTGGCAAGAGGATCCTGCTGCTCAAGCTTTTACCTTCCCCTCTTGCTGGCCCTTGTGGCCACTCTGAGCCACCGGCCCTGGGTGTACCAGGAACAGGAGAGAGCTCAGCCAGTCCGGGGCTGGAGCCGGCCTGAGGTCTGGCCCAGGGCCGCTGCTAACTCCTGTGCTACATTCGAGCACATGCCTTCCTCTCTGGGGCCCGTGGGCCTCTCTGCGAAGGGACAGAATCACTCTGGGCGACACGGACCGTCCCTCTCTGCCCCCAGCAGCACGTAACTCCATGGGACCCGGGATAAGTGAAGCAGGCACGTGGCACCGGTGACCCCCGAGGCCACAGGCCAGGGTGGGATGTCGCCCGTGGGCACCGGGGTCCCTGCAGTCCCAGAGAAGGGTCTCCATGGGCTTCCCCCAAGCCAGGGGCACCATGGGCTCTCAGAAGTCACGTTCATCATTCTTGTTAATTACAATAACGAAAATAGTGATCGTCCTGTTCACAGCCTGGCTGAGTGGGATGGCGGCTGCCTTAAGGGAATCATTAACACGAAGGAGACGGATATTCCTAGAAACTAGAGGGACTCCCCAGGCTCCAGACGGCTGGGGAAGGGACGGGGCGGAAACGAACCCTGGGCTGTAATCGGTGGCCCTGGGTCGGCACCTGTACAGGGAGACCCTCGTCGGGGCCCCGGAAGCGGGAGGGTTTCCCTTCTGAGCTCAGGAGCTGCGCACCTGCCCTGGCCGGGGGCTCTCGTTCCTGGAAGTCCCATGTGCTGCGGGATGCCCAAGACTGGCTGTCCCCCTGCGCCCTCAGGGGCCACCTCCTCCTGGCCTCTGCCCTGGGAGCCTCAGCTGGCGGTGGTGAGAGAGAGGGAGGGAAGGACAGGGAAGGAGAAAGGGTCGGAGAAGCCGTTCTGTGCCGACCAAGCTTTGGTCGCTGGGAAGGGAGCCTTGACTCCCGCAAGGGCGAGGACTGGTTTGCATAGAGGCCACCGGCGGAGCCTACGGGGCCCTCGGGGAGCATGAAAAGTGGGCTTAGCCAGTGTCCGGCATCCAGGCGATGCTCTCCCTCCTCCGCCTGCTGGCCGCACCTGCTCCCCGCTACCCAGCCGCCTGGCAGGAAGTGCCTGCCTTCATCAGCTCCGCCCCAAAGCCCAGGCTGACCCGATGGCAATTTCACAACATCAGCCCAAGTGCCCGAGAGAGAAAAGCCGGGGGGGGCATTGGGGTGGGCATCTGGGTCCAGTTCATCCATCACCCAGGCACCAGGGGAGGAATCACACCGACGCGACCCGCGGTAGCGAGTGGCCAGTTCGAGAGTGGTCTTTCCCCCCAGAGGTGTCTGTTGTTTCACGTCCTGTGAGGCATGGAAGGGGAAGCTCGGCCCAAGAAGCAGAAGAAAGGCTTACAGGGGCCGTGGACAGCACTCAGAAACTTGAAGCACTGCCCGGGGAGAAGGAGACGAGTTCTTTGGCCCCGGGGCCCTCGGGAGACGCGGGGCCGGGGAGGGGGGGCGGCGGGCAGGGTGGTACCACGGCAAAGGGAGTTACCGTGATGTCAGGAGCCTTCTAGCAACGAGGTGAGCTGACGTCACGGAAGGGCTGCCTGAGCAAGGAATGAGTTCTGCACCGCTGTGAACAGTCAGGTCCACTGGGGGGGCAGCGGACAGCAGGGCGGGGCCCAGAGTCTGTGTGAGGCAGGACCCACAGGAGAGACTGGGGATGGGAGTGGGGTGGGGGTGGGGGTGGGGGAGGAGAGAGAGAGATGTTAAGATGTTTCCTATCCAGGTCTTGGCACACGCCGGTGGAGAGACTAAGCGGTCCCCGCCGAGTGCCAGCTGGAGCCCAGGAAAGCGGGTGGTGTGAATTCCATTCCAAGGGCAGGAGAAGATATCGTAGCTCAACCGTCAGGTGGAGAGAATTCTCCCTTCCTCCGCCTCTTTGTTCTGGTGGGTCGGACCACGCCCGCTCGCACTGGGAAGGACTTTCTGCTTTACTCAGTCCACGGACCCATACGCCAGCCCCTTCTAGAAGCACCCGCACGGACACACTGAGGAACAGCACTCGGCCAGCTCTCTGGGCACCCGGTCCAGTGGACACACACAATCCACCGTCACGGCCCCTAAGGGACCCCCGTGGCATCCCCAGGACGCTTCCCTGTCCCCACAGAGGGTGCCACAGAGGCCGCGTGCCCAGGCCTCTGCTCACCTCTCCAGCGTCGCGGCTGGCACCCACCCCTGTGTGTCCCCAGACCCCTGGGATCCTGGGAGCCTGCCCTCGCCTGGCCTGGGCACGCACTGGACCCTCTGCCCCTCTCCTGAACATTCTTCACTTTCCACGGTAAGCCTCGCCTCTTCCGGGGAGCTGCCCCCATTGGGTCAGAGACCGCCCTGTCCCTTACCAGACCCAAGTCCCTCGGGGACAAATAGCCACAAACCTCGAGATGTACACGAAGGGGAAGCCCCAGGGGCTGTGAGGGGAGCACCGTGGGGAGCACTCGGACCGGGTGGGAGGGCTGGCTGGCCACTTCAGAGCATCGGGGTGCTGACGTGAGATCCAGTAGAAGCGAGCCTGCATTTCCAACCCTCCTTTATCCAAATGCTTACGTGACCCTGCAATCACCCAGTGAACAGTTGGCAAGACCCAGAGTCAAACCCCAGCTCGCCAGCAGCTCTCAGAGGCAAGGCTGGCCTCCCTTCCCAACAAGGGCCAGCTGCTGGCCGGAGGCAGCCTCTCCAGACTCGGGGAGGCCCCGCCAACGGCCTCCTCTGCAGGCAGTTGCGTGAAGGGCTGAGCCCTCTGTGCCAGCAGGGAGGGGGAGCCCGGAGGAGGAGGAGGAGGAGGAGGAGGAGGAGGAGGGAGCGAGGGAGGGAGGCGGGGTGGGAGGAGAGCACTCGTCCTCCTTCCCCAGGGAAGCCAGAATGCTGATGTATGCAGTTAACCCAAATCGAATCTCCGGAAGGAACAATGAAAAAAAGGAAAGGTCCGACCTGTTTGCCAGCCTTCTGCATGTTCTGTGTGGGGATCTAGAAGGCATTTTGAGAAGTGGTTCCCCGGCGTAAGCCTCTGTAACCTCCCTCGAGCGCAAGAGTGATGGCCACGCGGGCACCGGCCACACTGTGGGGGTGCATCCGGGGCGGTCTGACCCTCTCGCCTTTGGGCTTCTGTCTTGTTTGCAACCAACAGTTTCCATTAGGGTCTGTGTCTCCGCTCACCGTCCTGTCCAATTTTGCGTTTTCTTCCTGTTATCCGAGAAGGGTGGGGGAGCAAGAGTTGAGGTTTTGCTCAACTTAGAAGGCGGATGTGGCCCGACCGCTGGTTGCTGCCGAGTCTTAACACAGAGACCAAGATCCCCGCACCCAACCTGCACGCGTAGACTCAATAAATAATGCCCACACTGGGGTTATTTTTCAGATGCACGTACATGCAGTCGTGGATAATCAAATACAAATTGATTTGAAACCCCTGCGGAATTCAGAGGAGCGTTTTCGTCATTGTGAGTTTTCGCGAGCGTGAAGAGATCCTCAAAGTGGTCGACGTGAAAACGCCGCTCGCAGACCTGGAAAGATGGGGAGCCTCGGATGCGCGGCAAACCGTTTCCTTTTGCCCAAGAAAATACGGTCCGGGGAGGTCGAGAGGCTTGGCCAGAGTCACGCAGCTGACCCAGGATCTGACCCAGGACCAGCACGAGGGCTTCACTCTGAATTCCCAGTCCCCTACAGAGCGGCACCGGGGAGTGGATTCGGCGAAAAGATCCGGGCGCAGTGGTTGGCACAGTGCCCCGCACGCAGTAGGACCCAAAACCTGATGAAAAGCGCCACCGATCGTGGCTACTGCTCTGACAGCCTGCTGTCTGGCCTGCTTCCACTTGCATTTGAGCCACTCGGACCCCGTGAGTCGCGGGCTCACACACTGGGGGGCCGGGCCCACGTGGTACAGCCCCCTCGCGTGTTCCACCATCTTGCCTGCGAGTGGGAGCTGAGAAAACGACATCCGTCAGCAGGGAGCCCTGGCCAGGAGCTCCCAAGCAACGGGGACTGTCCCCGCCATGGCTCCGCCCCCCGCAATGGCCTCTCCCCGGGGGCAGGTCTGTGTCCCGCGCAAAGAGCAAGAAAGTCAGACTGAAAACCCGGATGAACGGTTCACTGTTTAGCAGCGAGGCTTCCGAGAGGGATCAACCAGTGGGTCAGGGGGTCGGACATGGAAGGACGGACGGATGGAAGGATGGGTAGGTAGGTGAGTGGCCCATCTTCTCCGGATACTCTCTGAAACCGCAGCCAGCAAAGCACCGAGTGAGACGGCGAAGGCGCCAGGCACGGTCCTTCGTGCGGTCACCAGAAGACATTTCCAGGGAGTGTAACACCACCAAGCAGCGGCCGAGAGTTCCAGCGCTGCCTTGAGAGGAGGATCGGGGTCTGAATGGGGAACAGAAAGAACGTACGAGCCCTCAGCTCAAAGGAGCAAACCACCTTCTGCCCTGAGCGGTAGGAACACGCGGCGAGGAGGCCAGGCCCGCTGGGCCCGGGAGGGAGAGACGTTGGGGCTGTCTGGACAACGCGGCCGGCGCCGCCGGAGGAAGCGTTTTGTCTGAGAAGGACGTCCAGGCGCGGGCCCTGGCCCTGGACAAAGGTCGGAGGTGGGCCTCTCCCCCCAGCAGCTCAGGGCCGAGGGCGGCCATCTGGGGCTGCACGGCCGGCCCCACGCTGCTGCTCCCACTTGGGGACGGAGCGGGTGGCCGCCGACAGCTCCCCGAGCCTGCGTCTATTTATAACCTGCGCCCCTTGCCTTATTTATTGGGGGTTTTTTGGCTTCTGCCTCCCAAGGTCCCATGTGCTTTGTTCTGCCGGAAGGAACACGGCTGCCTGGCCTTGGATACTGCCACTGCCGAGGACCCCACCTTGGTGGTGACAACAGAAGGCCACCCATATACACACACTCACACACACACACACACACACTGAGGCGCGCCCACATGTGTGCACACGCTCGCACATGCACACACACTGAAGCGTGCACTCGCTCGCACATGCACACAGACACACAGACTGAAGCACAGACACATATGCACACACTCGCACGTGCTCACTCACACACTGAGGCACGCACACGTGTGTGCACACTCGCACGTGCACACTCACACTGAGGCATGCACACACGTGCACGTGTGCACACACACTGGCACACGCACACACAGATGCACACATATGCACACACAGGCACACACTGAAGCGTGCACACATGTGTGCACACGCTTGCACATGCACATAGACACGCACACTGAAACACAGACACATATGCACACACTTGCACACGCACACTCACACACACTGAGGGATGCACACATGTGTGCACACGCTCGCACATGCACACAGACACACACTGAAGCGTGCACACATGTGCATGTGTGCACACACACTGGCACATGCACACACAGATGCACACGTATGCACACACTTGCACACACAGGCACACACTGAAGCGTGCACACATGTGTGCACACGCTTGCACATGCACATAGACACGCACACTGAAACACAGACACATATGCACACACTTGCACACGCACACTCACACACACTGAGGGATGCACACATGTGTGCACACGCTCGCACTTGCACACGCACACACTGAGGCACGCACACGTGTGTGCACACTCGCACGTGCACACTCACACTGAGGCATGCACACACGTGCACGTGTGCACACACACACTGGCACACGCACACACAGATGCACACATATGCACACACAGGCACACACTGAAGTGTGCACACATGTGTGCACACGCTTGCACATGCACATAGACACGCACACTGAAACACAGACACATGCACACACTTGCACACGCACACTCACACACACTGAGGGATGCACACATGTGTGCACACGCTCGCACATGCACACAGACACACACTGAAGCGTGCACACATGTGCATGTGTGCACACACACTGGCACATGCACACACAGACGCACATGTATGCACACACTTGCACACGCACACACAGGCACACTCTGAAGTGTGCGCACACACATGCACACTCTCACGCATGCACTTGTGTGTGCACATGCCCACCAGGTGACCACTCCCTGGCCAGGGCCCTGCTCCTCCTCCCCCGGCTCCAAGCCCCGCCCCTTGCACATCACCCACCTCCGCTGACCCGCGTCCCCTGTTTTACCCAGAAACTTGTCTCTGACTTGCCTGCACCGACATCCGAGTTTGAAAATCAAATCCCTTTTTCTGCGAAGAAAACCCTGAGCGGATCCTAGAGTAAAGCCAAAAAACTCTTTCTGTGCACACTTGTCACCCACCTGTCATTCAGCTGGAGTCCACTGACCAGGCCGGGGTGGAAGTCACAGGGCGACGGACAGGAGTGTTGACAGTCGGAGCTGCGGGACGCACGGAGGCCAAGCTGTCCCCAGAGGACGCCTTCGAGCGGGTCAGTGAAGGCGGGGGCTCCGTGGCCTGCACAGCCCCGGGCCCAGAGGAGAAGCCCACCTACGTCACCGAGACCCTCTTTAAGGGTTTGGATCTTCCCATCCATGATGGGCACGCTGGGCCACACCCACGGGTAGGGATGGCTGCCCCAGGAGCCCCCCGCAGCTACTCCTCTAGGGAGGCACTCGAGCCCTGCCGATGGGCTCCCCAGACTCCCCGACCCTGGCGGAGGCGCCTTAGACGGGAGGGGACCGACAGCCGGTCTGGCCGGGCAGGGGCCGGCTGGTGTGAGCAGCAGCGGACAGAGTGGAGGCAAGGCGCAGTATTTACAGCATTTAGGGAATCACCAGGCCCTCTCTCCTCTCTCTTGCCACGGACCCAACGTCTAGCGTGCATGTGCTGCACCACTTTTGATCATTTCTTCCCCCGGAGAAAAGAAAAATACCAAAACGAGTGCCCGCCCAAGCTTGACGCTCCTGGCCAGAGCTCCCACTGAAGAATGAAAGACGAGAAAGCTGCCACCCCCCCCGCACCCCCCCAAGTCTCCCCGGGGGCCCCTCTCGTCGCCTAGCTGTGGGCAGTGCCAGCCTGCACGCTGGGCTCAGGCCAGACGCTGGAGCAGGGGCGGCCGGCACCGGAGGGGCGGATTTCTCCTCTTCCCAGCTGGGAGGCTCGAGGAGGCCCCTTTAGACCCCAACCAACCGTCTCCAGCTGGACTTGGCCGGTCAGCCTCCGACGAAGGGCCTGAGAGAAATCTGGGGGCTGAACATCCCTCCAGGCTTTTCACCATTATTATTAAAAGGGAGCGTGGCCTGCATGATGAAAGCCGGCACTTTGGCTCCCACAGGCCTGGGTTCCAATTCTGCTCTGCCGCTTTCTAGCTGTGTGACTTGGGGCAAGTTACTTAACCTCTCTGGGCCCCATTGTCCCCGGCGTATACGGAATGCGGATAACGTCGATGCTGCCTCCTCGAGTTGCTGTGCAGGGTGAATGGCAGGGCCCACGTACGGCGATCGGCTCGCGGCCCCACGCAGAGTAAGGGGTCAATAAGGAAGATGTCATTGCCACGTTTATTTACAGCATATTAAATAGGGAACCGAAGGAGTCTATTCAGGTCAATGGTAGAACTGTAACCGGGCGATGACTCGGGTTGAGGCCAACTTCCAGCCCTGCCCACTCAGCAGCCGTCCTGCCGCCCAGAGCGAGGCCTCCGCTCTGGCCTGGTCCACCCCCCGACTGCCTTCTCTGCACCCTCAGGTGCCGTTGCACACCCACGTCCTACCTGCCTCCACCCGTAGGCGCCCAGCCTCAGACATGCATTTCTCCGGACACACACTGAGGTTGTGTTGAAGGGACCAGTTTCCTTCTGGGGCTGCCCACGTGCCCCCTGGAAGGGACTGCCCTTCCCTGGGAAGAAGAAAGGATTACACTCGCCCGTCCTCTAGTCCCCCCACCCCCACCGGCTCCATTTACTGATGAGCCCAGAGAGGGTAAGCAACTTGCCCCAAGACTCACAGCAAGGCAGCGGCAGAAGGCTCTCGGGGTTCTGAGTTCCAGCCTTGGGTCTTCTCCACGAGCTTGTTGAGAACTGAGCTTCACGTTCTAATGACGGAGGGTGAATGGGCCCTCGGTAAATATGACAAACCCCTCCTGCCTCCCCACCCAACCCCAAGCCTCCTGAGAGCCGCTCGCACACCTCCTGTTGTCTGCACACAACGGTCTCAGGCCCATGTCCCTCCTCCTCCTCGAGACTCTACTGGAGAAGACATTAACCGGAGTCAGGGATGGGACGGGCGTGGGACAGGGCACAGGGACAGACACCGACCTCACGGAGTGGCTGTGAGCACGAGTAGCCACATCCACCCGGTGTGGAGGTCAGACTGCCCCAGCCCGGAGCCTGGGGCCCTGGGGCCAGCCCGCCTCTCCCCGCCAGAGCTGCGCGGCCCTGAGCTGCCTTCACTCGCGCAGAGGCCCTTGGGAGCCTGCCCCACCGCAGACAGCTGTCGCCAAAGAGAAGTCACAGAGAGACTCTGTCCCAACGCCCCTCCCTGGCACCTTCTGTGGTTCCCGGGGCCTGAGGCCACAGGGACAGGCACAGCAGAAGCGCCTGGGGAACCGCGTTTCTTCTGTGTGGACCAATGAGGGGACGGAAGGTGCACTTTCAGGGACTTGATCTCGCTTGAGATGAAGGTGGGAAGCGGGGCGGGTGCTCCCCCCCCCCCAGCACCCTGCCCTCAGGAAACAGGGCCTGGAGGCAGGAGTTGGCTGCATTCATGGCCTCCCTGCCCTCCTGCCTTAAGGACAAGGTCGGCCAACCGCACCTGGGCAGGGACATAACGGAAGAACATTCCAGAGCATCACGCACAGGTGAGGGCCCTCTTGCCCGGAGTCAGGGCTGCCTGGAAGAGGCCGACTGTGAGTCAGCTTTGGAAGAAGATGTGCGGGAACAGCCTAACTCCTGGTCTTAAAGCTGCTTTTCTCGACCGGCTTGCCTGGAGGAATCCACCTGCCGGATGTTGTTCCGTGGCCACGGCCCCCGGGCGACGAGGTGACCTCTGAGGTGTCCCATGCAAACCAAGCTGGGGCAGGGCCTGCGTTCGGGAGGTTTCTAGAGCGTCTCTGAGTGTCCCAGGTGACACGAAATGGGCGCTCTTTTCCTCTGAGCCCCTGTCGCTTTTCCACGGTGACCTTCTCGTGGCCTCGGGCAGTTTGAGACTCCAGGAGGCGGGGCCACACCAAGAACCGCAAGTGGGTGGGGCAGAAATCAGGGGCCCCAGGGCTGGGCGCCCCCTTCCTGTCAGCCCCTGTCAATACTGCGGGTTCCCCCCCTGATCTCTGGGCCCCGGACCCACCCATCTGGGGAGCAGGGACCGCCCACGACATCGGCAGCATCTTCACACACACACGCACACACGCACACACACAGAGCACACACCCCACAGAAACAGCACACGCGCACACAGGCACATTCCGGGCTCACCCGGCTGCCAACAGCGCCTTGGCCAAGGAGAAAAGGGAGGGCGGACACCCTGTCTGGAAATCGCCTCTGCCAGGAGCCTGCGTAAGAGCAACAAACCACGTCCCGGGCGCTGGGTGGACCTCACTTCAGTCTGGAGAGAAAAGGGGCTCCGAGGAGGGCCAGAGCCCTTGGAGCCCACCCGGCTCGCCTCCCCGCGGCCCTCAGCCTGCCGTCCGGGCCGGGAAGCTTGGCGGGCCCCGACCAGCCGCAGGGGGAGGCGGGCTCTGGGAGCAGGGCCCCGGGGACCCGCATCCCCTGCGGCCTCAGCAGCACCTTCTCCCGGGTGGCTGACCTCTCGAAGCCGTGGACGGCTCGTCAGGTAAGCGCTTGGACTGTGTTGAGACTCGAGGCCGCCCGGCCAACCTGGGGATCCCCTCCCCCCCTTGGATTTGTCTGCCTGCAAGTCTGGGGATGAGGAGCCAAGGGCACAGCCTGAAAGGCTTCCCCGAGAAAGAGCCGGGACGGCCAGCCGTCTGTGCCAGCCCAGGAGGAGGAGACGGCACGCACGGGCCCGGACCCTGCAAGCCCAGGAGCCCCCCCCCACCCCTGCCGCCTCCTTGTCCAGGCGCATCTGTGAGCCCGGCCTGGCGACGAAAGCCACTGCCTTTCTTTAAAAAAAATAATAATAATGGATGGGGCGCCTGGGGGGCTCAGTCGTTTGAGCGTCCGACTTCGGCTCAGGTCATGATCTCACAGTTCGTGGGTTCGAGCCCCGCGTCGGGCTCCGTGCCGACAGCTCAGAGCCTGGAGCCTGCTTCGGATTCTGTGTCTCCCTCTCTCTCTGCCCCTTCCCCACACACGCTCTGTCTCTCTCTGCCTCTCAAAAATAAAGAAAACGAATTTTTTTTAAAAAAAATTTTTAATAAATAAATAATGGATCAACATCATAAGTCAGTTGCGGTCCATCCAGACGACAGAATATTATTCAGCGCTGTAAAGAAAGGAGCTATCGAGCCATGAAAAGACACGCGGGAACCTTAAACACACATCACTAAGTGAAAGAAGTCGGTCTGAAAAGGCCACAGGCTGTGTGATTCCAACTGTATGGCATTCTGGAAAAGGCAGAGCTATGCGGACAGTAAGAGGACCAGTGGCCGCCTGTGGGGACGGGGGAGGGAGGGCTGAACCGGAAACACGGGATTTTTAGGGCGGGGAAACTACTCTGTAGGACACTATAGTGGCGGACGTGTGTCATTCATTGTACGTTTGTCTAAACCCACGAAAGCGCACGAACCTAACCATGATGGAAACGGTGGACTTTAGCTACGAATAACGTGTCAACATTGGTTCAGTGATAACAAATGTGTCTCCCTAATGTAAGATGTTGATAATAGAGGAAACTCTGTGTGTGTGTGTGTGTGTGTGTGTGTGTGTGTGTGTGTGTGTTAGAAATGGAGGGTATATGGGAACTCTGTACTGTCTGTTCAATTTTTTCTAGAACTGCTCCAAAAAATAAAGTTTATTAATTAAAAAAATAATGGGGCGCCTGGGTGGCTCGGTCAGTTAAGCGTCCGACTTCAGCTCAGGTCACGGTCTCGTGGTCCGTGAGTTCGAGCCCCACGTCGGGCTCTGGGCTGACGGCTCAGAGCCTGGAGCCTGCTTCCGATTCTGTGTCTCCCTCTCTCTCTGCCCCTCCCCCGTTCGTGCTCTGTCTCTCTCTGTCTCAAAAATAAATAAAACGTTTAAAAAATTAAAAAAAAAAAGAAATCATTTAAAAAAATAATAACGACAAACTGCACGCAGCACACATTTTATCATGTGCCCTTATTTACTCTGTCATGTTCTATATTCTCTGTGGTCTGGCGCCCAGGCCCTTGCTGACCCTGGAGGGACTGACCCCCGCCCCCCAACGAGGGCTGGTGAATTCCCAGAGGGATCAGACCCCTCTGCTCACAGGGAGCCCGTCTTTCGTGTACAAACCAACCCAGAGCCCACACCCCAGCCACTCTCTCAGGGTCTCACAACGTCTCACAGGGTCTCACAGGCCAATGTTCCCCTGTTCTAATCACCCCGGGGCCGAGGACCAGACAACAACCTGCTCCAGGGTACCCCCCAGAGTCCCCTGATGTGATCCCGGCTAGCTGATCCTAAGTCCGCTTGCCCCGCCTCGCCCATTCCTTCCCGTGAAAACCACAACACAGGTTGTTGGTCACGCCCTCCCTCTGTCCCTCTGCCTCCTGACCAATTCTGGTGCTTCCCCCATGGCCCTGCAAGGCAGGGCGTGCCCCCTCCTCTTGGGATCTATGAGTCACAAACTATCTTTTCAATGGCCATTGTCCCCGGATCTCCCGGCTTAAACAATAATAAGACCCACATTTGGAAACAGCGGTGGCCTGCGGGGCCGGTACAGCTGAGGCAGTGTCCCCACCCAGGACCCCAGCTGGGAAGGTGACCCTGGCTTAGTTTCAAGACAGCACCAAAAAACTCTAAACAGGAGGGGACTTCAGGGGCGCCTGGGTGGCCCCGTCAGTTGAACGTCCGACTCTTGATTTCAGCTCCGATTGGGATCCCAGGGTTCTGGGATCAAGCACTGAGCATAAAGCTTGCTTAGGATTCTCTCTCTCTCCCTCGGCCCCTCTCCCTTGTTCTCTCTCTCTTTCTCTCTCTACAATAAAAAAAAAAAACTAATAAAAATTTTAGAAAGAAGGGAACTTCAACCTCACGGTACGAGATCCACAATCTCTGGGGCTCCTGACATGGGGAGCAAGGATGGAGTCCAGCCCCGTATTTCCCAGGTGAGTAAACGGAGGCCCAGAGAAGGAAGGGTTTGCTCAGGGTCTCTGGACTAGCCCGTGGCCCACCCTGCACCCGGGTGGCGTGGAAAGCCACGGAAGCAGAGCGTGGTTGCACGCTCCCATGTGCCAACATCTAGCTGGACGCTAACACACCTGCCTGTTCCAATCAAGCTCCCGGAGGCCCAGCGGCCGGAGAGGCTGCCCCAGGCGTCTCACTCTCCTTCCTGCTGCCCGGCGTCCTGTCCTCACACCAGGGGACATGCAGGTGACATTTGAGGGCTGACACACAGGAGAAGCCCTCTACCCGCCCACACAGCCTACTCGTCCTACCCCCCCGCTGACGCAGCAAAAGCCAAGAGACGATGCTCTTAGCAGAGAGGCCTTGGTAAGTGGCTGTGTGTGATGGGGCCAGGTGACCATCGTGTGCAGCCCAAAAACGGTCACAAGGACACCTCCGAAACCTAAGTGGGGCCGGCCAGAGGGGACAGGCAAGGGAGCCAGGCTGTCGTACCAGGTAATGTGGTGTCTCGGGTGGTGATCTGAACCCCAACGGGCCCGTGGAGAGGGGGTCCTGGGGCCCAGACGGGGTTGCGTGTGTGTGTGCGTGTGGAGAGGTGGGTGGGCTCTCCTTAAGGGGTCATTCGTTAAGCAGCCGCCGGTGAAGTTATCAAGGCGCGCCCAGACCAGCAGTAGGAAAAATAAATCACCACTTCAATCAGCAGCGAGACTGGTGGGAACCGTTTTGGGGGAGAAGAGAGCTGGGGGATGTACCAGAGTGACATGGAAATTCCATGTCACTCCAAAGACTGCTGCTCTCTGAGGCGCTCTGGGCCGACACAGGACGCTCGCCCGTCTGGGCACGTCAGTACGTCGCGTCCCAGTCGGTGGCGCTGGATTTGGGAGGTGACTGGCCTCCCTCCGCCCTGTGGACACGAGCCCAGCTAGGCCCTGTTATCTGTGCCCCTTTAACTCAGCCCACACCGTGGCAGGTGGAGAGGCCGGTGTCTGTTGGACCCGGAGCAGGGGTCCAGCTCGCGGGCGCGGGGACCCCGGAGGAACGAGCTTTGTCTGGAATCCGGCATCCTGCGCGGAAGGGAGGGAGGCGGCTCAGGGCGATGTCGTAGGAAGAGGGACCTTCGTCGTGCGAGGGTCATACAGCTGTCTGCACTTGACTCGAACCCACCACCAGGCACCTGGCGGGGGGACCGTGGGTCTCCACCCTTCTCCTGAGTTGTCCTCGACGCGGGGCGAACGGTTCTGTCTTCGCAAGAGCCAGACGAATGGGTCGACTTTGCAGATGCTTCAGAATCCGGGTGAGACATGTCCCTAGTGACCCCTAAAATACAGATTCCCGGGCCGGGGCTGGGCCAGACGCCTGGGCGAGCAGGTTTGGAAACCGCAAGGGAGGCAAAGGGAATGTTCGACGTGGACCCGAGAGGCCAAGACGGTTCCCACCTCGCTAATCCCCGCTCTCAAGCTGACCGGCTCTGTGAACTTGGGGGGGGAGCCCCTTAGCCGGGCTCCAGCCCAGGCTTTCTCCTCCGAGCGTGGCAATCAGAGTTTGGTCTCTGCCAGCCCGGCAGGCTGTGGGCAGATCGAGTGGGAAACAGGGATGTGTTTGTGAACCACCCAGCCCTGAACGCACACAGGATGCTGTTGTCGTTAAGCCACTTCCCATGCGCTGTGTGAGCAGCCACACCCACGCGGGCCTTGGGCCAGCCGGGCCCCTCCGCGGGCGCCCGGGTTCCAGCCTCCCCTGTCGAGGCCGCGTGGCGGGGCCTTCCCGGCCCTTCTTGCCGGGGTCTATCCTGGGGTCCGCCTCGCAGCCGCTGGTCCCGATTGAAGTAACAGTGACAGCAGCAAGCTTCCGTGAGTGCGTTGTGTGTCGATGCAATCCCTTCTCCCACCAACCCATTTTTCAGACGAGGAAGCTAAGGCTTAAAAAGGCTCAGAAATTGCCCCAAATCACACGAGCATGTGAGACGGAATCGCCATCTCAGACCTGTCCGGTGGCTATTGTCCCACTGCTCTCCACCGTCGTGATTTTTGCCCGAACGACGCCCCACCTGTACTGTTTCGCACAACGGTGCACGTGTCCAGGTCATGTGTCCACTCACGCATTAGACACATTTTTATGGAGGACCTAAGACGTGCCAGGCACTGTCTAAGGGGCTGGAGTCAGAGCGTGAACACAACAGACAAAATTATCTACCCGCGTGGGGCTCACCTTACACTGGTGTCTATTTCCCTAACGGTCTCCAATCACTGTTTAAAGTAACGCATACTTTAAAAGAGAAGTTTATGGGGCGCCTGGGTGGCTCGGTCGGTTAAGCGTCCGACTTCGGCTCAGGTCATGATCTCGCGGTTCGTGGGTTCGAGCCCCACGTCGGGCTCTGTGCTGACAGCTGGGAGCCCAGAGCCTGCTTTGGATTCTGCGTCTCCCTCTCTCTCTGCCCCTCCCCTGCTCACACCCTGTCTGTCTTTCTCTCTCAAAAATAAACATTTAAAGAAATTTAAGGGGCGCCTGGGTGGCTCAGCCGGTTGAGCGTCCGACTTCGGTTCAGGTCATGATCTCGCGGTTCGTGGGTTCGAGCCCCGCGTCGGGCTCTGTGCTGACAGCTCGGAGCCTGGAGCCTGCTTCCGATTCTGTGTCGCCCTCTCGCTCTCTGCCCATCCCCCACTTGCACTTTGTCTCTCTCTCTCTCTCTGTCTCTCAAAAATAAACATTTAACAAACCAATAAACAAAATAAAATAAAATAAAAGCTTATGTCGCTACTACAAGTGAAAATTCAGCACCAGATTTTCTGATCCTGTAAACGTCAGTACCGTGAAGAATCAGGGTCATCAAAATCTAGCTGAGCGCTCTGACCTGCTGAAAATGTGAATCCTGAAGCCTGTTCTTGTTTGATTAAAACGAGAGATTTTCATCCTCCAAAAAGGTAATCATAGAATTACCATAATAACCTAGGATTCCACGCTTAGGGCTGTGCCCAAGAGAATGAAAAATTGATTCCCAGACAAATACCGTACCCGTGTTCACGGCAACACCGTTCACGAGAGCCAGAAGGTGGAAACAGCCCAAACGTCCATCCACAGAAGGAGACCAAAATGTGATCCGTCTGCACAACGGAATGTTTTCAGCTGTGAAAAGGAACGTAGCGCAGACACACATCATGTGGGTGAACCTTGAAAACATGATTCCAGGCGGAAGTCGCACATAAAAGCTCAGAGAGACTATAATTGCATTTCTATGAGATATCCGGAGTAAGTAACTCCACAGAGACAGAAGGCAAACCAGGGATATGGGACGGTGTTGGGGGGGGGGGCATTGGGGAGTCGTGGGGGAATGCTGGGGGGGGCAGAGTGGGGGGGGATGGGGCCAGGTGGGAACAGCGATGCCTAACGAGCACGGGCTGATGACAATGTCCGGACCTCACCCGAGATGGCGATGGGACAACCTTGCAGGCGTGCTGAATGCCGTGAAAGCATCTGCTTTCAAACGCTTCATGGTTAATTTTACGTTATGAGAATTTCACCTCAATTTTTTAAGAAGCGAGATTTCCGGGGCGCCTGGGTGGCTCGGTTGGTTAAGCGTCCAACGTCAGCTGGGGTCACGATCCCGTGGTTCGTGAGTTCGAGCCCCACGTCGGGCTCTGTGCTGACAGCTCGGAGCCTGGAGCCCGCTTCAGATTAAGTTTTTTAAGTTAAAAAACAAATTTTTTTTAAGGGAGATTCCCAGGGTTAGTGAGGCAGCAAGGACATATCTTTTCCCAAGGAGATTTTTCTCCTTAATGGAATAAAAGGGAAAGAAAGAGAATTGCACACTGCCTTCCGATCTCCGTGGCACTTTACCCACAGTGCCTGGTTGGGCTCCCCTCCCTCCCCGGCGACCTTGACTGCCCCCGGGAAGGTAGGGGGCAGGGTCTGTGTGGATCAGCTCCGGCTGCCATGGTAAGGCACCATAGACGCAGGGGCTTCAACAACGGATACTCTTTTTCTCTCCAACATGGAGGCTGGAAGTTCGAGATCAAGGTGCCTTCTCCAAAGATTCTGAGTCTCTGCGAATTAGGGCTCCAACATGTGGGTTTGGAGGGACACGGTCCAGCCCGTAACGGTGTCCCGGGTGACTGATGAGAAGAAGGAGGTGTGGAGAAGTCACCTCAAGTCATAGAGCTGGTGGGAGCAGACCAGGCCGGGAACGCAGGTTTCCAGATCCCCAGGCAAGCGTTTTCCTCCATGCCCACTGCATCTAGCGGTGACCACGGGGGCCCTCGCTGCCGTCCTCCAAGTGGCGGATGGGAGCAAAG
The DNA here is from genome assembly GCF_007474595.2 of Lynx canadensis. Classification (NCBI taxonomy): domain Eukaryota; kingdom Metazoa; phylum Chordata; class Mammalia; order Carnivora; family Felidae; genus Lynx; species Lynx canadensis. The sequence continues at coordinate 56,596,649 of NC_044316.2, forward strand.
TCGTCCGCACCCACGAGATCTCCTTTCAGCAAGCGGGTCTACGTGGTCCCAGCTCCCTGCTGCTGCAGAGACCTCACCGTATTTCCCGCTTTGTCCCACAACCGGACTTCACGAAGGCCCGAGCATCTGGGAGGGGACTGGGCCATCAGCTAGTTACATCTAACGAATTACCTGTCCACAAACCCGGCGGGGAGGTCCCACGCGGAGGACGCGTGCCGGAGCCCGGAGTTCGTACCCGGAGAGATTGCTAACTGTGGGTGTGCGCTTGGAATTCAGAGCGGGGTCTTCGTTTCGTGTCTTCTCCGGGCATCCGAGAGATTAATTTGTGAGAGTAAACAGACTTCGAACCGGGCTTTAGTCTCGGAGCGGCGGCACCTGATTTGGCCATCCTGGCTCAGACTGCCCCAAGCCTTTGTCATTTCGCAAGTGGATGAAGGAGGTGGCAGATGGCGGCAGGTGGAGGGGGGAGAAAGGGCGCCCGCGGAAGTGCCTGCTCCCCGGGTTCGGCTCCTGCAGCCGAAGCCAGGCCAGAAACAAAGGGAAGGGAACAGTGCAAAGGAGCCGCGCTCCCTGGCCTGCGCCTCCCCACACCCGCCGCCCCGAGGAGCCCTGTCCCCCCACCAAACACAAGGAAGCCGCGCCCGTGTCACCCGAGGCTGTTTTAGAGGACATCCCTGGAAAAGATGTTCATCTGGAGAAGCACGTCTTCTCGGGACCGGCCGGTTGGCTCCCGTTCCTCTAGAATGGACCCTACGCTCTGCTTAAACTGGAATCGGGGGTCCCCGTCAAGGTCTCTGCTCCCCTCGCCCCTGCAGCCGGCCACCAAGCCCACAGAGCCCATCCTCAGAAACCCCCCGTCCGTGTCATAACGTGGGGCCCCTGCTCACACCCATCACCGTCCGACCACGTGGCTCTGGCAAAGCTTACGCCTGCCCGGTCCCCTCCCAGCCTCCATGAGGGCAGCTCTTGAGCCTGGGGTCTTGAACACCCTTCCCCACCTCCACCACTAGGCTTCCTCTCCCAGGCAACTCCTCAGCTCCTGCAGAACCCAGTGGGACCATCTCTGCCTCCAGGGAGCCTCCCCATCTTCCTATGGGCTCCAGATACTCCCTCCACCCAGTGCACTTGAGTAAACGTTTGATGAGTGAGTGAATGAATGGATGAATCAATGAGAAGACTTGGCTGCTGAACAATGAGCCAGTCCAAGGGTGATGGGAGGTCACAACACATCGTCAGAGACCCAGAAGGCTCCTTGGCTCCCGGGCTCAGTAACCATCCCCCACCACCCTGCAGGGCATCATTTTGGATAGAGGGCTGTCGCCTCGTCATGGGATCTGGTGGGTCTGGAAAAGGGCTACAAACCGTGGTGACAGAAGAGACCCAGTGCCGACCCCGGCGGCCACTCGCTCTGTCCCTTGATGTAAAAATACTGCTCAGAGACGCTTCCTAGCGTCCTGTTTGCTAGCAGTCCCCAAAGGATCAAATAAAGGGCCTTTCGGGGAAAGGGTCAAGGCCTTCTCTGCTCCAACGTATCTATGTGCCCAGCGGAGGAAACCATCGACAAGACCACAAACGCAACCCACTGACTGGGAGAAGATATTTGCAAATGACATATCCGATACAGGGTTAGTATCCAAAATCTGTAATGAACTTATACAACTCAACACCAAAAAAAAAAAAAAAAAAAAAAAAACAAAACCAAGTAATCCAACTGAAAAATGAGCAAACAGGGGTTGGCCAGAGCTAGCCAGGAGAGGGACAGCACCAAGGCCAGTGGACAGAGGCTCTCACCTCTCAGCACGGGTGCCAATACCTGAAAAGGGCAAATAAACTTCTCTTTGGAGAGTGATGGTGACAGCAGCTGCAGAAACAGACTCTGGGCCCCTCTGCGATCACCGGGAACGAAAAGAAACACCACGTCCGTATCCAGCGGCCGACGGTGCATCGGCCACTGAATCTGCCCCAGCTCCAAATCCAACATTAGTGCCTGCATCACAGGTTTATGGGGACACTTGAAAGAGTGAACCCGAGAAAAGGGTTTGTTTAGCCCGGGTCCGGGTGCTTGGCGAGGACACTTGCTGTAAGTTGGTGTTTTTTCGAGGCACCTCCACGCCTCCCGCGTCACACCGAAAGTCACAGCCACCCGTAACTTAACAGCCGGATGGCGGCACAGAAGCCCTATCTGGTGTGGTCACGGGTGATGATTTTTAAGAGTCTTTCTTTTTTAGAGACACACAAAGAAATTTTTTCTCAATTACCTACCTTATATTTTTGCAAACCTTACTCTCGCTTGTGCGTGATCGTTGCTTACACCTTGTAAGTCAGTAGTCGTTGCTAAGGTAAAACAATTACACAAATAAGTAAAAAGTGTCAGTGACTCGGTCACATCCGATCTCTGATATTCCAGGAAACACCTGACCGGGGGCTCGTGAAGCCGCACCCTCCCTCTGACGGCTGCTTCTCTGTGAGATATCCAGAACAGGGTCCCCAAGGCGCCCGCGGAGCGCTGGTGGGGTGCCCAGAAAGACCCAATCGGACTCACGTCTCCCGGGCCCCCACCGTGGTGCCCGCCACCTGCCAGCGTCACGGCCCTCACCGTGAATGGGTCCAGAGCCCGCCCCCTCCTTTCCTGCCCCGGTCCTGGCCTTGGCAGCAAAGCCCTGATCTGTACGGATCTGCTGTCTTGAAACGTCCAACTTCGGCTCAGGTCACGATCTCGCGGTTCGTGGGTTCGAGGCCCACGTCGGGCTCTGTGCTGACGGCTCGGCGCCTAGAGCCTGTTTCGGATTCTGGGTCTCCCTCTCTCTCCGCCCCTCCCCCACTCGCACTCTGTCTCTCTCTCTCAAAAATAAAGATTAAGAAAAAATGTTTTTTTTTTAAAGAGGGCCGTGCCAGACAGGCAGCGCCTAGGGCCGGGTGTGGACTCAGCCCTGGGTGGGACCCAGCACTTTTCTGTGACGTCTTGGGCACATTCCTCATGCCCTGGCCTGTTTCTTTTTATGAAAAATGGAAATGATAACCGAACGTCCCTGGGGACTAAACGGAACACAGTGACAAGCACCCAGCCTGGGTCCTCACTCAGCACTCGCTGGCCCCTTTGTCTCTTGGCCTGTATGCCCCTCCAGCCCCGGGCTCCTGGGACAGGACAGCCGTGGCGCTGCGGAGGGGGTCCCGCCAAGCTGCAGCCCGCGGGGCCCCTGACCGCGCAGCAGTTTCCTACGTGACCCTCAGCCCCTGGGCGCGACACGCTCCCCCGAACCCCAGCCTCCCCCCCCCCCCCCCCCCCCGTCAGTGCTGGGGAAGTTCAGACTGCAAAGCATCCAGGCCGGGTCCGGTCTGGCCACCCTGACCACATACTCACACTCATCCTGCCAGAAAGGCCAGCCTGTGGTTGGGCAGAGCGGCCATTATGGTTTCCAGAAAATTCCTCTGAGCAGGGAGAAGCTGTTTGCCATTCCTGAGGCCTCTCCAGTCAGTATGAATGCGGTTTTCCAATTAGGCTGGGATTGCTCCCAGATCACTGCTTGAAACAACCACCTCTCTGCTTTCCCTGCAAAGAAACAAAATCCTGGAGATGGGGACACGCCTCCCTGTTGTTGTTGTTTTTTTTTTATTAACTTGTTTTATTTTTATTTATTTTTTTTTAATTTACATCCCAATTAGCATACAGTGCAACAATGATTTCCGGAGTAGATTCCTCGGTGCCCCTTACCCATTGAGCCCCTCCCCCCTCCCACAACCCCTCCCGTAACCCTCAGTTTGTTCTCCATATTTATGAGTCTCTTCTGTTTTGTCCCCCTCCCTGTTTTTATATCATTTTTGTTTCCCTTCCCTTATGTTTATCTGTTTTGTCTCTTAAAGTCCTCGTAGGAGTGAAGTCATATGATCTTTATCTTTCTCTGACTAATTTCACTTAGCATAACACCCTCCAGTTCCATCCACGTAGCTGCAAATCGCAAGATTTCATTCTTTTTGATCGCCGAGTAATACTCCATAGTATATATACCACATCTTATTTATCCATTCATCCATCGATGGACATTCGGGCTCTTTCCATACTTTGGCTATTGTTGATGGTGCTGCTATAAACATGGGGGCTCCCTTTTGTTTTTTTAAACCACCTCTGAGTGTTTTCCCTGATTATCCAGGTAGTATGGGTTGTATGGCCCAGGAACACTGGTGGGAGGGTATGTTGTTTCGGGGGGGGGGGGGTGGTCAGAAGTCCAGGGCCAGGCGGTGGGTCTGCTCACCACGTTGGGGACTGCACAAGGAGAACTGAGCCTAGAGAAGGAAGACGCGTCCCCTCCAGGTGGGACCAGCCAGAACGCACTTTGGAATTCTTCATTCTGCCTCCGGTCAGGAACGTTGGGAAAGGGTTGAAGTCCCCAGGCCGGCTCTCGGGTCCTCGGCCCAAACGTGCACAGGCCCCCTCTACTTCCTCCTTCTCGAGATGACGTCTCCGGGGACGCTTGCAGAGGCAAGCCCCCACGCTTCCAGAAGCCCAGCCTGCGACATCGAATGCCGGTTTTGTGAGCGAGGCGTCCTGGGGGCTCTGGCGAGGTCAGGTTCACACGGGACGGCCGCCCAGCCAGAAGGTCGCCCTGAGCCCAGTCAACTCCCAGAATCAGCAGATGAGCACACGTCTCCAGAGGCGTCATCCCAACAAGGCTGATAACGGTGTGGTGGGGACAGTCCCCTTCCGAGGGGGATAAAGCGCGACAGGTGTGTGTGCGTGTGCAGGGAGTGGACGCCGTGTTTGAAAGCTCTCCACCGAGGCAGCTGACCGTGAAGGGAAGAGAGGGAGGGGACCTGCGCGCTGCCCCTCCCCCGACTCCCAGTTTCTTTCCTCCGGGTCCCAGGCCACAAGCCCACCCAGGAGGCCCGCTCAGAGCCTCAACAAGGGATCCATCATGGGGACTGGAGCCGCCCTCGGAGACGGAGCCTGGGGACGGCGTCCCAGCCCCAGCCAGCCCTGCCACGTAAACACCTGGGCCTCAGTCTCCACCTCCCTAAAATGGGGCTAGTGATTGACACTCGACCTGCCGTTGTTTCGGAGCTATCACTGGAAAGAAAATGAAGGATCTAGAAACTTTCAGGGCAAAGGCCACCGTGAGGGATTGTCATTATGACTGTCTAAAGGGAGGTGGGGCGGGGGTCCGGGAGCTCACATCTCCCCACGGCGAACACGACACATTTACATAAAAGCAGCTCGGGAAGATCAAGGTTGCCCGCAGGGCTCGGAGTCTCGGCACCAACGGGAAGAAACCCCTCGGGGGTGGCCCAGACTGTCTGCAGAGAGCCCGTCCGGCCTTTGGCCCCAGTGAGGGCTTCTCAGATTTGCAGGTAAACTGAGGACTGCTTCTGCGACCCAAAATGACGGCCTCTTCTAGAACATCTGCCAGAGGCACGGGCTCCTTCTCTGTTTATCATAATCCCATTTTCTGCCTCCTACCTCTGTAGCTGCAAATCAGTGCTGCCTCCTGGGGTGGAGGAGTGAGCGCCAGAAAACGAGGCTGAAAACATCATAAAGTAGGAAAAAAATCATTAGCACCTTTTTCCCGCTGACCTGCAGGCAGCCTGAGAGACGAGGGGAGAGGGGGGACGAGACCCATAAAGGGGGGAAAATAAATAAAAGTCACACATCGCGCTGGGAGAGAGTCCACACGGCCGACCAATGGAGGCGGAGCGGGCTCTCTTGATGGAGGCAGCTTTCGGGCTTTCCAGTGGTTTCCATGGTACCCGTGCCTTCATAATCCTCACCCAAACAGCTCTCCTTCAGCTCACCTTGTGTCACCGAGCCAGAGGAGATATGGAGTCAGTGTGACAAATATGCTGATATAGAGAAAGTCACGGGTGTGTGTGTGTGTGTGTGTGTGTCTGTGTCTCTGTGGGAAGGGAGACAGGCAGAGCCAGGGTTTTCCTCCAGAATAAGCGACCTCAGTCCTTGCCTGGGGCTCCGAGGGCATTTCTGGAGCCCAGCCCAAGCAGACTCTGATTTCAAGACATCCATGGACTTAAATACAGATGGGGTTTGGAAGGGAAGGTGGCCGGCGCCCTTCGCGGTGGATGGTCAGGTCCTACCCAGCGGGTGGCTTACGGGTGCGGAACGCTGAGCCTTTCTCAGCCTCAGAACCCCCCAGAGAAGGAGGTGTGGAAGCCCCTCCCCCCCACCAGAAGAGTCTAACCACCCTCCGTCCGGTGATGTTTTTTCTGTCATTCGTTCAACCAGTACGACCGGGCTCAGCACACTGGCCGGTTTGCAACGAAACCTCGCCCCTTGTGACATCCGCTACCTTCCCGCCATCAGATCGGACCCCGGGCAGCAGCAAGCCGCTGGAAAGGATTCCGGGTTCTCGTTCCCCCTTTCATCCCGTGGCTCTCTCTCCCTTTTCTGGCTTCTTTTTAAAGATGCTCTTTAATGGTGGGAAAGAGGCCCTTCCTCTCTGAGCCCAACAGCTGGGACACGGGCGTCCCCTCGCCCCTCCTGACGGCAGAGGCAGGCGATGGGTCGGGGTGGGCACCCGGCCTCGTGGCACCAGGTGAGCACAGGACCGTGGGAGACGGGCATCTGCCACCGGGTCCCTGTGGACGTCTGATGCGGCCACGCCAGGGCCCCTGAGAGTCAAAGTCTCCATAAGGCATGCTCCTTCTCTACCCAGAGGTTCCGGCCGCCGCTGCCCCCTCCTTTCCACCTGGCGCCTGGCCACGTGCCCCACTGCCCTCTGGGAGAGCCAGTTGGGCACCTGCCATGGAATCCCCCGGGACCCCAACAGGGTAACCCCCTGGGAGACCCTCCTCCCACCCTCCCGTACCCACACCAGGACTCTTGTCTACAAAGGAACCAGCTAGAGAAGGCCCACCGTGCGTCTCCCGCGTCCCGGAGAGGGGGTTGGCCGCCTACCGTGCAAAGCAGGGGTCTGGGCCAGAGTGCCCACAAGGGAGGGGGCTGCTGGAGCTTGTTTCTCTAGAAACACTGGAGGGTGTGATGCAGGCAAGCCTTGAGTCTCAGGAGAAAGGCTGGATTGCCCCATGGTTAGGGCATGGGCTCCGGAGCCTTCTTGCCTGGGTTCAGATCGAATTGAGTCAGCTTCCCACTGACTAACCTGTGTGACCAGGAACACCCCCGTTTTCCCGCCCATACGCTCACTGGGGGCAGAAATAGCGTCGTCTCCGTGAATCCGCGCAGGAGGGACACGGGAGGTGAGCAGCAGAGACCTGGGGACAGACGCACGAAGCAGAGCTCTGACTCCAGCCAGGCCCCGAATGAGCCCTCCCCTCCGCGCCGGGCACGGTAATCCCCGTCCCCGCTGGCAGAGTCCAAGGTTGGAAGATGGGTGTTCTCCCCACAGTCAGACCCAGGAAGGCACAACCTCCCAGGGGTGGCCCCGTCCCCGGGCCTCAGGTCCCTCCACTGTGCCGGGCAGAGCTTGACTGAAGAACCGAAGCGGGCCGCGGGAACGGGGCTGAGCGGCCGCCTCGGGGCCACCCCACTCGGCACACCTCCCGGGCGTGCCACGTACATCAAGGGGACACGGTGCCCCCTGCCAGGCTGAGGGCAAACCCTACGGGAGCCAAGCGAAGGCTCGCTGGAGGCCATCGCAAGGCCCGGAGGACGAGCGCAAGAAGGGAGAGGCAGATGCGGGACAAGGAGTGCAGGGGGGCCCCCGGCCTGGTGGGGGGACACGGGTTTTCCCTTCTCCTGGGGCCTGGCTTTGTCCTCGGGACTGAAAAGGGACTGGAAGAAACGGCCTGCCATGTTCCTCGTCCACACCGTCTCACACCCGGCCCCTAAGACTGGTGACTCTCACGGCCACAGCCCAGGGCAGGAGTCGCGGGCCCGCTGAGCGACGCTGCGGTTTCCTCTCAGCCTCTGCCCCTTGGAGACCTCCGCTGGGCAAAAGCGCCGGGGAGGTGTCAGCCCATCCTCACGAAGCCTCCCTGAACCGAGAGAAGACAGACGGACAGATGGGGGACAAGGCCATGCCCCTTCCGATGGGCGTGGGGGAGGCAGGGGACAGCAGGTGGGGAATCACAGGGACAGAGCGGTCACTGGGGATACTCATATAGGGTGTGTGCAAACGTGCCCGCGTTTGTGTCCGTGCCCCCCGCGCGTGGGGGAGGGCCCCAGGGAGAGAGGGAGGGAGCAGAGCACAGAATAAAGACCCCCACGGTGAAAGCCACCGCCCAGCAGAGCTGGCACACAGGAAGCCCCAGGAAGCAGGACTCACTGGGCACACAGCGGCTCTCCGTCCCACACAGCAGGTGCACGGTGGCTGGCTCTTGACGGCCCAACAGATCGCACAGGTCATAGATGCCTCCCGGTCCGGGATGTGCTCTCACGCTTCCTCCTAAGTCCGCTCCCCCTTTGCCCTCGTGTCACCAGGCAGTCACCCCAGGCCAGCAGCCCCCCCCCCCCCCCCCCCCCCCCGAGGGAGCCTTCTCCCAACGAGGGCTGGCTTCTCCTCACCCAGGAACAGGGGGGATTTCCTGCCTGTCTCTTCAGGCTGGGTGACGTCAGCTGTTTTTCTCGTGTGCAGCCAAAGAACCTTCCAGGCCTTCGTTTGTCTAAATGCAGAGGCCTTTGGGGACTAGCTGAGCTGGCTTATTTCCATCCAGCGTCTTGGAGCGGTCCAGGCTCGGGCTGCCTTTAGATCGCTGGGATGTAAGAAAACAGGGCCCGGCCAAAGGGCTGGAGGGACCAGATTCTTCCGCAGGCCAGATGCGCCTATAGAGGTGGACAGCTGGGGTGGGAACTGAGCCCAGTCGCACCTGAGGATGGGAGAGACCCCCGCCACCCCCCACACACACAGCACCAGCCCCAGCCCTGGTCCGGGATCAGTGTCCCGAGCTGTGCAATGGTCCAGACACACAGAGAGAGGAGCAGAGAACTGACCTCACCGCAGAAAACCCCCCGCGGGGCCTTCTCCTCTGGGATCTCCAAGGATCCCGCCAGCCCACTCCACGCATCATCGCCCTCAAGGTCAGGAAACCATCTGGGGCCCCCAGTTGTGGTGGGGATCACGGTACGGGGAAGTCCCCCGTGGAGCCAGCCGCCAGGATCAGGGCTGGGGTCCCCTTCCTCTCTCTCCAGCCGCACCGTTTTGAGCCTCGATTTCCTCCCCTATAAGGTGAGAAGCCGAGGTGAGGATGCCCGGCTCAGGGCCTCGTGAAGGTCAGGTTCACCCTTCAGCCAGGGCCTGGCCTGAAGTGAACCCCTTTCCGTCCTAATCTGGACCCCAGGACAGGCCTGCCTTCCCTCTCCACACCCCTCGCCTCACCTGGCTCCAGGCTCCAGGCACTGGGGGCCCTGCAGACCCCAATCTGTCTATCTCTGTCTCTCCCTCCCTCCTTTCCCTCTGCAAGGATCTCTCGCCCTCTCCTTCAGGAAGCCACAAAGCCATTCCTTCCTCCTGGATGCCTTTCCTGTTCCCAAGTCCTGGCTTGGCTGCCTCTCCTGGGGGCTTACATCGTGCCCCAAACATCCGCTACCATAGCACCGATCCCACTGGGCAGGAATTACCTGATCACCTGCCTCACAGGATGCATAATCTCTCAGACAGCGAGACGGGCCCATAGCCAGTTGTGCACCTGTTACCCGGCACAGAGTAAAGGACCATGAACTGCCCGGGGGATGGACAGATCTTCCCAGCACAGAGCAAAACCCCACCCTGGAGCCCGTGACCCAACAGATGGGACCAAGGTGGCACTAGGAACATCTTCCAAAGGGCTGCTGGGAGAGCGGCCCATCTCCCACCCCCACCCCCACCCTCCGGCTCCTGTCCCCCGCAGTCCCTGCCATCTCCCGATGCAGACTCATCAGCTGTTGCCATGGAGACGAGCCAGCAATCAGCTCGGTGCCCTCCTGCTGCACGGGGCGGGCAGAGCAAAGGTGGCAGCCAGCTGTGCTGTGAGCAGAGAAAACCTGCCCGGCAAGGACGGGCGCCCGGGTCCGGACTCAGACGAGCCTGGGTTCGGGGCCGGCCCCCGCCCACCCCCACTGTCCTTCCCACGGCAGCGCGAGCTCGGGCAAGTCGCTTCACCTCCCTGAGACACGCAGGTTTTGAGGGATGGGGTGCACCACGCAGGGCAAGTGTCGCCAAGGGTCATTTTGGGGTGCCGGCCTCTACATTAGCTTTCCGGGGGATGCTTCCAGAGTTTTCTGTCCCTTTGGCCTTTGTGTCCAATTCTCCCCAACTCAGGTGGGGCTGGAGGAGGAAGAAGGAGAGACTCCAGCCCTTGCCAGCAGTAAAAGATCAGGTGTGACATTCAAAGACTAAGAGGAAGTCTACAGGGCCACTAACGTGGTCTGGCCCCGGGGCCACCAGTGTGGGTGCCACACCAGCCACGTGCTGTATAATGAGCAAACCCACCCAGGGCAGTGGCCTTTGCTCTCAAACGACTTCCGGTGGCCTCACACTTGCCTGACAGCCTCCGTGTCTCGCTAGAGCAGGGTTAGGGACCGTCACCTGGTGTCCTCATTGCTTCCAATGGTGCCTATTGCTGGGGACAGCTGAACGTCCCCACGCCCGCCGGGAACTTGGGGACAGGACATGGGGAAGAGCTGCAAGTGACCCGTGGCCCCGAGGAAGAGGGCTCCCCGCCCCCACCCGGACAGCCTGGGCCGGCTCAGACCCTGCTCGGAGCTGAACGCCTGCATCTTGGGCCAGCTGCACCTGACACAGAACGGGGCCACCCACCGCCCTCCCCCGGGGGGTCAACCAGCCCAGCTGCTGGGGACAAGCTTGGCCTTGTTCCCCAAAGTGGGAGACAGGAAGTGGTCCTTTTGCTTAAATGATGGACAGACAGATGGATGGGTGGACGAATGGCTGCCTACAAGGACTGGAGGAAAGTAGTGAATAAAGGGGGCCCACAGAAACCGTGAGAGTGGGCGGGAGCTGGTGGGGGGCTCTGAGAGCCAGGATCACAGAGCCACCGGATTCCAGAGTCCCGTTCTCTGAACGTTTCCAGAGAAGACGGGTGCTCACAGCTCTGCTCCTTCGTCTCGTTCCCCTGGAGCTCTCTAAACCCTGAAAGGCAGGGCTATCCCCTCACCCCCAGACAGGGATCCCCACCCCAAACCAGCCTGTCACAGTGCCCCCGCCCCCGTGCCCACCGGCTACACTCGGACACTCACACCTGTCAGAACAGACACAGAATGGTGTCCTGACCTCACTGCCAGGCCCACCGGGATGAAGTGAAGGAAGGAAGGCGCCACACAGACTGCCCCAGATGTATCTCCCCGCGAACACGCTTCAGCAAGGCCTTAAAACAGAGATAGAGGGTCAGAGGGCCTTTGTACGCTTCATCAGTCTGGAAAACACCTAACAGTGTTGAAGACAAAAATGAGCCACTGGGACCTCATCAAGACAAAAAGCTTCTGCACAGCGGAGGAAACCATCAACAAAACTAAAAGGCAGCCGACGGAATGGGAGAAGGTATTTGCAAAGGACATATCCGATAAAGGGTTAGTGTCCAAAACCTATAAAGAACTTATGAAACTCAACACCCAAAAAAAGAAATAATCCAGTGAAGAGATGGGCAGAAGACATGAACAGGCACTTCTCCAAAGAAGACATCCGGATGGCCAACCGACACGTGAAAAGATGCTCAACACCGTTCATCATCAGGGAAATACAAATCAAAACCACAATGAGATACCACCTCCCACCAGTCAGAACGGCTCACATGAACACTTCAGGCAACAACAGATGTTGATGAAGACGCAGAGAAAGAGGCTCTCTTTTGCACCGCTGGCGGGAATGCAAACTGGTGCGGCCACTCTGGAAAACAGTGTGGGGATTCCTCAAAAAATTAAATATAGAACTACCCTACGACCCAGCGATTACACTACTAGGTATTTATCCAAGGGATACAGGTGTGCTGTTTCGAAGGGACACATGCACCCCCATGTTTATAGCAGCGCTATAGACAATAACCAAAGTATGGAAAGAGCCCAAATGTCCATCGATGGATGAATGGATAAAGAAGATGTGGTATATCTATATAATGGAGTATTACTCGGCAATCAAAAAGAATGAAATCTTGCCATTTACAACTACATGGATGGAACTGGAGTGTGTGTATTACGCTAAGCAAAATAAGTCAATCAAAGAAAGATAAATATCATATGACTGCATTTGTATGTGGAATTTAATAAACCGAACAGATGAACACAGAGGAAGAGAATGAGAAATAATATAAAAACAAGGAGGGGGACAAACCATAAGAGACTCTTAAAAACAGAGAACAAACTGAGGGTTGCTGGCAGGGTGTTGGATGGGGGGGGATGGGCTAAATGAGCGAGGGGCATTAAGGAGGGCACCTGTTGGGATGAGCACTGGGTGTTATGCATAAGTGATGAATCACTAAATTCTACTCCGGAAATCATTATCAAACTATATGTTAACTAACTTAGATTTAAATAAAATTCAAACATTCAAAAAAAAAAAAACGAAAAGGAGGGGCGCCTGGGTGGCTCAGTCGGTTGAGCGTCCGACTTCGGCTCAGGTCATGATCACACGGTTCGTGGGTTCGAGCCCCACATTGGGCTCTGTGCTGACAGCTCGGAGCCTGGAGCCCGTTTCGGATTCTGTGTCTCCCTCTCTCTCTCTGCCCCTCCCCTGCTGGTTCTCTCTCTCTCTCTCTCTCTCTCTCTCTCAAAATAAATGAATAAATGCTTTAAAATTTAAAGAAAAAAGGAAAGTTAGAGAAAATTCCGAGAAAAAGCAGCTATTAACAGTTTTGGGTGAGAATAATAAAAAAAAAAATCATACAAAAAAAGGAATACCCTAAACTCCCAGAAGACCGGACCGTTCTCTAAGAGCTGTATTTAACCCTGCTGTGAGCCGTGAGCCGCATCTAATCGCCCCATTTCACAGAGCGGGACACTGAGGCTCAAGCAAGTGCGACTTGCCTGCACGTAGGGCGCGTGAAAAGCAGCGGCGTCCGTCGGAGAATTGTGAGCCTGATTAAGTTATGCCCACAGAGCTCGGGGTCTCCACCGTTTTACGAGACGCTGCCGGGTCTGTTATACCATGAAAAACAACACCGAGGGCATCAGCGGGACCGACAGCCTGCATTTGCGGTCCGCCTCCAGCTCCCAAAGAGCAGACGTTTGTGTCGTGATTCCCGAGGCGCTTGAAGACACGCTCACAGGAAGGAGAGGTCGATGGAGTGAGAGGGGCCGCTCCTCTTGACTCCAGCGTGTGTGGTTCCGGAAGAAGCCACGGGCCAGGTGCGACTCAGCTGATACGCCGAAGGGCTTCACACCAGCAAAGGGTGTGTGCGGCTTCGTCTCCCAGGACAAGGAGGAGGGCCGTGCATCCGAGGCGGGGACCGGGTCAACCGAGGCCGGGGGACCCTGGGCTGGTCTCCTGACCTCTCTCTCTTCAGAGGTGAACACGCGAAGAGCAAGGTGGGGTCTAAGATGTCGTCTGGATCTGGTATTTGAAGAAAGGGGGAAAGGAGAAAGACCGCTGCTCTCCCTGGGACCTCGGGTGGGGCCCGAATTCAGGGGCCAGGCGGTTGGGGAAATGGTTACTCTGGACCCGGATACGTGACACAGATGAGGAGAAGCAGTGCGGCTCTGGGTGAGCAGGGGGGCATTCTGCCCACTCAAGGTCCCTCTCCCATCCTTTCCGGGCTTTAAACTCTAAAGACTCCCTCCTGACCCAGACTTTCTCTGGTCTCCCCACAGCTTGAAAGCCTTGCCTCTACTATATTGCAGGCTCCTCGAGGCCAGGGACCATCTAGGGACACTGTCTTTCCATCCCCAGCACCGAGCAGCCTTCCTAACCAACGGCAGCCACTTGATGTTTGTTGAGTGAATGAATGACCTATGAACCAGTCAGCTATTGCTACAATAATACTGCGTAACAGACGGTCCCCAAAGTCTCCGTAACTTACAAGAGCAAGCACGGACTTTTTTTTTTTTCTTATCCACGGTACAGGCCGGCGGGACAGTTCTGGGATCAAATGTCTCCTTTCTGGGACCAGCAGCTACAGGCAGCTCACGGTGAACAACGAAACACAAGAGCCCAGTCGTGCCTGCGCATTTGAAGCCACTGCCCGCGTCACATCCACAAACATTCCACGTGTGGCCACACCCAGCATCAACAGGGTGGGGCAAACTCCGCTCCCCTAGGGTGGGGGCTCTGCACAGTCACCCGGCAAAAGATCCGAGAGTCTATTTATTTTGAGAAAGAGAGAAAGCGTGAGCGTGTGCGCAAGCAGGGGAGGGGCAGAGAGGTGGGGAGAGAATCCCAAGCAGGCTCCGCGCTGTCATCTCGGCGCCCGACACGGGGCTCAAACCCACGCACCGCGAGATCATGACCTGAGCTGAAATCAAGAGCCGGACGTTTAACCGACTGAGTCACCCAGGTGCCCCGCAAATGGGAAAGTCTATGCAGAGAGGGAAGGAAGGAAGAATTTTGGAACCAAGAATCCAATCCGCCACAGATGGGGGAATGAAAACAATAAAAAGGCATGTGTCCTGGGGCGCCTGGGTGGCTCATTCGGTTAAGCGTCCGACTTCGGCTCAGGTCATGATCTCACGGTTCATGGGTTCGAGCCCTGCATCAGGCTCTGTGCTGATGGCTCGGAGCCTGAAGCCTGCTTTGGATTCCGTGTCTCCCCCTCTCTCTGCCCCTCCCCCACTTGTGCTCTGTCTCTGTCTCTCAAAAATAAATAAATGTAAAAGAAAAAAAAATTTTTCTTAAAAAAAGGCACGCGTCCTTTGCAGAGTCATTGAGCCGGGACATGTATAAGCGCTCTGTGGGCTACAAAGCACCAGTTAACGTTATCACCCTGCGATGTCACGACAAAACGTCCCCTCCACTGGACAACACGGGGACCATAAAGAGGCCTCATTCCTGAAGAGGGGCATGGGGTGCTGGGCAAAGGGCTTCACCTCGCGGTGGGACTGAAGTGCCGTGTGGGGCTTGGTGACACGACTTTAACGAGCCCCCCGAGGCCATCGCTCCTCAGAGAGTGACCGCGGGCAGGGCGGGGGAGCCCGCCGGGCTGGCATTTCAAAACCTGTTCAACTAGAGAAAATAGGGGGGTACCTGCAACCCTTCAGGGTCTGGGATACGTGTGGCTGGCACCAGATTCGGAAGGTTCCTGCCTCCCCCTCCCACGTGCACACAGGTCCACGCAGACACCCGCTCCCTGCGGGCTCCCCACACGGACTCATTTCACAGGGGTAAATACACCGAGTCGCGGACCTCGGAGCCCCCGCGAGCATCCCCTGAGCAACTACCAGAATACTCTGGGGGAGGCCGGCTGCCTCGGATCCCGGGAGAGAAGGGAGCGCCTGTCAGCCCCGCTGATTTTCAGAAGTTGGTCCGTTTTCTAGTTTCCCGTTTGCTCCTCCCTCCCTTTCCAAGGCTCCGCTCACCCAAGAGAATAACGCAAACATTCAGGATGGCGTTTTAATAGTCCCAGGGGCATTGATCATTATTATGAATTTGACAATAGCTGTGTTACCAGCGCCCGACAGCGCAATCACGCAGCTCAATACGCGTCGTAAAATCGCAAACGCCCTGTGCTGCCTTGATTTTCCAAGCACTTTCTCATCGGTTGCCTCAAAGGGGAGGAGTTAACCTCCCAGTTAGGGGGATGGGGAAGACAGGGGGTCAGGAAAGGTGGGACCACTGGCCAACTGGGCAGAAGGGATCCGAATCCGGTGGCCGCCTCTTCTCCCGGTAGAATCTTCCAGGCTTCATCCTCAGCCCCTCCGACCACCTTCCCCTCTCCCTGCCTCCCAGGGTCCCGCCTCGCCCCCCAGATCCCGCCCCGGCCCCACCCGCAGCCTTTCCCTGGCCGAAGCACCAGCCTACCTCTGTGCACACATGTGTCCACACCGAACCCCCACCCGCACCCCCGGGCAGCCGGCTCCCCATCCGGGTCACCCTCCTGCAAACACACAGACGCCCCCTGTCCCCTCCCGAAAGCGGAGGCAGCCAGGCTCTCTAGCAGGTGACCCCAGGCAGGGCAAGGGGGGCCGAAGGGGGAGATAGGGAAGGAGAGAGGGCAAAGAGAGGGTGCTCGAGCCCGTGCAACCCGGACGCCTGGGGGACCATCCCGCCGGGGACCTCCTAAGGAACAAGTACAGTGAGCCTCAGAACCGGCCCTTGGAAAGAGCTGAGCACTGGGCAAAGCTACTCCACAAATGGCTTTTAGCTTTGCTGTTCCACGGGACAGTCAAGACGGGCGCTCCACACGTGGCTGGCGCCCTCAGCACCGGTCGTCTCCCTTAAAGCCTGGCCAAGCCCGCAGCTCCAGGGCCTTCACTGGGCAGCCTGGTCCACACCCGCCACGTGGGTGACACAAGGACGTGCTATGGGTCACCCTGGGGACCAAGCACCGATGCTGGATGTCTCAGGCGCCCAGCCTGGCCTGGGGGTCAGGCGGGCAGGTGCATGTGCCTCCATCCACACTTCCTGGGTGGGTGCCCTGCCCGAGCTGGGGCCTGGGCCTGGGCCGCGTGATGGGACTGCCTCCCCCACCCCCAGTTCCACAGTGCCCCCCATCTCTCCACCTGCCCCTGACCACTTCTCACTTCCCGACCTTCTCCGGCCACTGGGAACCAGCCTCCAGTGCCAAGGAGAGCGTTTAAGGTCAGCCGAACCTCCTTCCGCTCCCAGCCCAGGAGAAGGGAGTGCTGGGGGGGTAAGCGTCCATAGTCCTCCAGCCCCTGTCCCGAGTGGGGGTGGGGAGGCCGAGACGGGTGCTTTGCACACGCGTACCTGTCAACTCACTGTCCTTGGATCCTAGGGAGCGGGGCTTATCATTCCCATTTTGCAGATGAGAAAACTGAGCCCCAGAGAGAACAAGGAGTTTGCTCAAGGTTCCTCAGTGTCTCCGTGAGCTCGGGCTGCGTTAACAAAATACTATAAAGGGAGGCCTTAAACAGCAGGCGTGTATTTCTTGCAGCTCTTAGAGGCTGGACAGCCAAGATCAGGGTGCAAGGAGATCCAGCTCCTGGTCAGGGTTTTCTCCCCGGCTTGCAGACAGTCGCCTTCTCACCGTGTCCTCACGTGGCAGGAGAGAATCCGGTGTCTCTCGTCTTGTCGTAAGGGCACAAATCCCACCATGAGGGATCCAGCCTTATGACCTCATCCAAACCCAATGGCCTCCCAAAGACCCCGTCTCCTAATGTCACCTTGGAGGTGAGGGCTTCAACAAATTTGGGGTGGCACGGAATTCGGTTCACAGCACTCGGCTAATAATGGGTTTAGACCGAGGTCTAGACGCAGATCTGAGGACGCCCAGCTGGCCCGGTGGGTAGAACATCTGACTCCTCGGCGTCATGAGTTCAAGCCCCATGTTGGGTGTAGAGATTACTTCAAAATCAGTAGGGGTGCCTGGGTGGCTCAGTCGTTGAGCACTCGACTCCCACTCAGGTCATGATCTCACGGTTCATAGGTTCGAGCCCCACATCGGGCTCACTGCTGTCAGCACGGAGCCTGCTTTGGATCCTCTGTCCCCCCCCCCCCCGCCCCTTCCCTGCTTGCACTCTCTCTCTCAAAAATACATAAAACATTAAAAACACTTTTTTAAAGAAGTCAGTAAACTTCAAACTCAGGTCTGTCAACACAGAAGCTTTTCCCCCTCTTCACTCTGCTTCTCAAAAGACAACCAACACCCCCTCTGTTATAGACAGGCTCACCGCCCAGGACCCTGGGGACGGGGGCTCCGGAGGACTGGCCTGGAGACCGTGGCTGAGGACTTCCTTCTTGCTCTTCGTGCGCAGGCTGGCCAGGGCCGTCCCTTCCGGATGAGCCGTTTTCTCCAGCAACCCCTAATGCCTTGCTCGCTCTCAGGAACGCCCACCGGGGCGTCATCTTCCAAGGTCGTTTGTCCAACCTGTACTAGAAGCCTTGCCCTTCCCACAAAGGGGGGTTTCTGAGCACTCAGCCCTGGGCTCCTTTCCCCCAAGTGCCTGGTTGCTGTAGAAACCTGAGAGCCCAGGGGACAGCTCCATGGTCTCCAGGACAGTTGAAAATTCCAGACTAGTCATCGGACCAAGGCTAGCATGGGCCGGCCATCCTTGGAGGTGCCACATTGCTTGTCACCACGCCCCGCTCCACTTGGCCGTGTCCCGGAGTGTGGGCCTTGGGGGTCAAAGGTGGGCAAGAGAGCGACAACAAGAAGTCTAGTGGGTTGAATCGTTGTGGGTCGAACCCCCCGAAAGGTCACGGTCAAGCTCTAACCCCAAGCACCTGTGAATGTGAACGTCCCTGGGAATAGGGTCTTTGGAGATGGAATTCATTAAGCAGAGGTCATACGGATTGGGCCCTAAATCCAATGACCGGTGTCCTTCCAAGAGGGAAGTTCAGGCACAGACACACACAGGGGAGAAGTTCAAGTGACGACAGAGGCCGAGACTGGGTTGATGTGTCTCTGCAAGCCAAGGACCACCAAGCACTGCCTCCAGAAGCCTCCAGAAGCCAGGAGACAGGGAGGGACCGTCTCTCCCCTAGAGCCTCAGGGGGAACCGACTTTGCCAACACCTCGACTTTGGACTTCTGGCCTCCACAACTCTGAAGGAGTAAACACCTGTTGTCTTAAGTCCCCCAGTCTCTGGGGATTTATTCCAGCAGTCCCTGGCAACTAAGAGAGTGTCGATTTCCCCGAGGCCCCAGAAGCCCTCAGAAAGAAACAGAGTTGGGGTTGCCGTCAACGCACCCTTTCAGGGACACCACGCAATATTGTGATTTAGAATAAAAAATAGATACGTTTGGTTTTCATCCCTCTTTCTGGCCCAGAGCTCCTAAAGCCCTTGGAATTTCCTAAGTGGGGAGCACAGTAAGGGTGATGGGATGTTGGCTGAGGTCGGGGGCTGGTTGCCTTGTGCCCAGAGGATAGAAGCTGTCAGTCCCACCCCTGACCTCCGGGAGGGGACAGCGGCTGGAGGGTCAAGCAATCACCAATGGTGGATGATGTAACCCATCCTGCCTTTGTAGGGAAGCGTCCATAGAAACCCAAAGGAGCCGGTTCGGGGAGCCTCCAGGCTGGTGGACAGGACGGGTTGGTGGAGATTTGGGGACGGTGGCGTGCCTGGAAAGGGTGTGGAAGCCGCCCCCCTCCCCTTCCCCACACCTCGCTTTATGCACCTCTTCCCTCCGGCTGTTCTGAGATACATCCTGTTGTAAATAATCCAGTGACATCGAGTGGAAAGAGTTCCCTGAGTTCTGTGAGCCACTCTAGCAAATTAATCGAACCCAAGGGGGGAGTCGTCGGAACCTCCAAACTACAATCCGTCATTCTAAGGGGGGGGACAGTCTCGTGGGACTGAGCCCTCAACCTGGGGGATCTGACGCTGTCTCCCGGCAGATGGTGTCAGGATTGAATTTCATCGTAGGACCTTGAGCCGGTGTCAGAGAATTGCCTGGTGGTGTGGGAGGGGGGAAGCCACACGCACATTGGAATTGGGTCCCAGAAGACTCTCGTGCCACTACGGGGGCAGTCACCACCCAGCAGAGAAGGCAGGACTCAAGGTCCGAGACAGCTGGCGCTGCCCTTGGCGGGGCAGACCCTTCATGTCCTGTGTCCGGGGTTCTCCACACCCACCTCCCAGCGTCGATTATAACACCACTAAGGGTGCCAACTCGTTCTGGGCACCTGCTAGGCCCTCACGGACCTAATTTCTCACACCCTCCAAGACCAGTGTGGTCATTGCGGATGAGATGACAGGCCATGGGGAAGCTTCTAGAACAGGCATGGCACACAAGGGTGCTCCGTGTGGCTCCCGTCTTTCCTCATGCGGAGGCAGGGAGCCACAAGGCACTCTTACGGGCAGGCTCCTAACAGAAAATCAACAAGGGGCAGACACCGAAGACCGGGGCGTCAGGCCTTGCGGCTACGTGGCCCTTGCCCTCCCGGCTCCTCTCCCCGCAGGCCCACCCCTTCCCAGAGGTGAGGCAAGACCTCCTCACTCCCGGCCAAGGGTTCTGTTGTTGCCCCCGACACCCGGTTTCCCCTTAAATATGCCCTGGGAGCTACCCGCCCATCACCATTGACTAAGCCCCCACCACGCACTCAAGCTGTGCCACACTGCACCACGGAGCCCCAAAGTGGCAGACGCTGTCCCTGACCTCGGGAAGCATGCCTGGCACGCTTCCGAAAGACACCCCAGGCCTTGAGCGATGGGAGAAGCCAAGGGCCATCCTGACTCCCCATGCCTGCAGCCACCACCAAGGGATCGCCCGGAAGCCCGGACTTCTCCAAGGGGGGCCCCCCCCAGGCCAGGGGCGAGGGGCGGGACCTGAAGTCCCAGGACACATTCCAGTAATCAGCTTACTCAAAAACACTGGGTGGGGAGGGAGGGAGGGGGAGTCAGACCATTCAAGCGGCCAACGATCACAAACATAATGGTTCTACAAAGGCACAGTGGGGCAGGGTGCGTTTCTGAGAGGAGCCTCGGGGGTTCACAAACCCCTGTTCGCGGGGCCTGCAATCCAGACCCTCGGGGTCGGCTCTCACCCGCCCGCTGCCACGCCACCTGCCCTCGCCAGCGGTGACCAGCATCCGGGCCCCGCACGAGGCACTCCTTTCCTCCCACGCGGTGTCCTCGGCTTCCCTCCGGGCCCACCCTGAACGCCCACCCGCCTCTTGGTCCCAGAGAGCTTGGCCCCTGGAGCGGACGCTGCACGGTGGCACCAGGGAGGCACCGAAGCTCCCCCCGTCCGGCAAGGGACGCAGAGAGGACACTGGCGTTCATTCTTCTCCTCCCACCCTGTCAGGCCCGGTCCCCTCCCGTAGCCGCCACATAAATCCATTTAACCTTTAAAGGGCCAGGTGGCAGCCCCAGGGAGGGAGAGCTAAAACTCCTGGCCCGACGCCCCCTCCTCCGCTCCGACTCCCCCGTCACAGAGGGAAGGGGGTTTAGAAGACGGAGGAAGAGCTCCCTGCCGGCCCTACCCATCCATCAAAGTGATGGGGCTCAGGCCGCCAAGCATCCAGGGAGGTTTTCCAAGCAGGGACAAAGGCCAAGGAATGAGGTCGCTGTGAGCGAATGAGCCTATCTGTCTAACTTCCCTGGAGGGCAGCCGTGTCCCTGATGACAGGGCCTTTCCCACCAAGGGGGCAGGCGGCCCCGAGGCTCCCCCAGGGTCCTGAGGGCCTGGCGGCAGGGGCTCCGCCTGGGGCCTGACACCCTGGGGCTGCCTCCCCCCACCCCTCACCTGGCACCGGCCCCGCCATTCGCTCAGTGGAGCGTCGTCCGCATTCCGGGCAGGGCCCTGGGTGCCCGGGAGGCACGGAGGGGGCAAGCAAAGGTGTTTCTGACCCCGTGGTCTGTGGGGGCGGGGAGGCAAGCTTGCACAAAATCATTTTTATAGGCATGAGGGTAAATCCTAGGATGCGGTAGGGAGGAGGTGCCGGGGAGCCCCGGACGGCCAGAGAGAAGACAGAGACAGCACCTCTGCAGAGGGGACATTTGGTCTGGGTCTCACTGCATGAGTAGGAGTTCTCTGGGCAGACAAAGGGAACTTGGATGGAGTGGCTGGGACGTGGGTGGTGATGAGATGGACGCCCAGGCCGGGGTCCTAGGCCACCCCCGAGGGTCAGCGAGACTAGCCCAGAGCAATGCCACAAGCTGGCAGACCGTGGGCTGAGCCCCCCAGACCCCTTGTCAATGCTGGACGCACGCGCTCAGGGATGGCCTCGGCTGCAGAAAGGCCTCGCCCTTCCCTGGGGTGGGGGGCTGCATCCGAAGTCCCATCGATGGAGGGCACGAAGGACCGGCGGGCTCTGAGGGCCAGACTCTCCCTCCAACGGGCTCCTGCTTCCCTCCCTGCATTCGCTCTCTAATCAACATCCTGCAGGCTCCATATGCCTCCGGGGAAACCGTACCTGGAAGGCAACGTTGGGTAAAGGTAAGGGCCGTAATTTAGAAATCAGTGGTCGGGGCGCCTGGGTGGCTGAATCGGTTAAGCGGCCGACTTCGGCTCAGGTCATGATCTCGCGGTCCGTGAGTTGGAGCCCCGCGTCGGGCTCTGTGATGACCGCTCAAAGCCTGGAGCCTGTTTCGGATTCTGTGTCTCCCTCTCTCTCTGACCCTCCCCCGTTCATGCTCTGTCTCTCTCTGTCCCAAAAATAAATAAACGTCAAAAAAAAAATAGAAATCAGTGGTCAATAAACCAGATCAGAAATAAAAGCTCCCCACCAAGAGACAGCACAAAGTGATTTTAATCTCATAATCAAGACTCACTCTGCTCCTGAAACACCCTCCGAGAACCCCAGAGTCGGCCCGGAGCCGCACAGATGCTGGGTCCTCCGCGTCCCCGGCCCGCTCCCCGAACCAAGACTCGGCCCACGAAGGATGTTCATGTGTGGCGGAGGGAGTGCGTCAGAAGCAGCGCTGGAAACAGCGCGTAGCCAGACGGCGACACGGAAGGAGCAGAGGACGTGTTCCGGGACGGTGAGCAAGGGCGCCAGGATATCGGTGTTCCGAGCAGCTTGAAGCTGCTCCCGCAAGAACAGCAGAGCTGCTGGAAACCTCCGACGTGCACACCACGGGGACGAGACGGGTCCGCACCCTGGCCGCCAGGCACTCCCCGCGCCAGGAGAAGGGGACCGCGAGGCGCCTGGCCGACAGATGAAGGCACCTGGGCTCTCGGGGATGGCAAATCGGGAGGTAACAAGCACAACCCACCTCCTCCCCTTCTCCTCCCCGGATCCCCGGGCTGAGCAGCTCAAGGCTGGAGACAAATTAATTTGCCTTAAGGTGCTCGAGTTTATCCATTAATTACACTCGTCCTCCCGAGCAATTTTCCACCTGCTTCCCACAAACATCCTCACGCCTCTGGTGCGAGTGCCAACCTCACACCCGGCCTCGAGTGGCTGCTGAATTGCCCTCGTTCATTTGTTTATTAGGAGGACGCTCCGTTGCCAGGGATTCGTTGAGGAAGACACCGAGGTGTGGCATTCATTTATTCTGACCTGCCCCGCTGTCTCTCTCCGCAGCTTAGGGAGGGAGGCGTTCGGTCCTCTGCTTTTCTTTTTTTTTTTTTTTAGACGTTTATTTATTTTTGAGACAGAGAGAGACAGAGCATGAACGGGGGAGGGGCAGAGAGCGAGGGAGACACAGAATCCGAAACAGGCTCCAGGCTCTGAGCGGTCAGCCCAGAGCCCGACGCGGGGCTCGAACTCACGGACTGCGAGATCGTGACCTGAGCTGAAGTCGGACGCTTAACCGACTGAGCCACCCAGGCGCCCCCTGTCCTCTGCTTTTCTAATGTGCCTGGCCCATGCGACCTGGTCCCTGCGGAACAGTGTGCAGGTGAGCGTGCATTTTCCCCTCTCACCTCCTCCCTGCCAGATCTCCGGGGACCCGCAGGCTGGGGGCTTAGGGCCGCTTGGGGTGGGGGAGGGGAGGACCCCCGAGCTGGAACCAGGGTGCAGACCCACCCCCTAAAGCATGAGGGTGGGGGGAGTGACCTGGGTGCCGGGCGAGGTTTGTGACTACGGCACAGCAGATGCCCTGGGCCTGGGGTGAGGCAGGGGTGAGGCAGGTGCCCCCCTCCAGGCGCAGCCCTGAGTCAGAGGGTGCCTAGGAGCTGAGTGGACCCTGATCTCCTTAGAGCCGGAGAGTAAGGCCAAGTGGGAGCCTAGGAAATGCCGGGGACAACACAGAGGGGCCACAGAGGACCACGAGGGCCCGGGGAGCACAGAGCGGGATAGGACAAGGTCCCTTGTGCGACAGGTGGCATGGGCTGCAGGTGCAGCAGCCCAGGGGACCGCTGTAGGAAGGACACAGGCGGGACTGGGCAGGTGGGGCAGAGTGAGGGCAGGGCCTGGACAGCCGGGCCCACGCGTCAGACCTGAGTCTGGGCCGGGTCCCCATCCCCGAGGGGGCGGGGCCAGGCACGGCCACCAGGAGGCCCTGCGGCAGCAACACGGGTCTCCAGGGAGGCCACCTGCCAGTTCTTCTCACATAGCGGAGCCACCGGAGATGCCAACCGGCCAGCCCTCTGCACACTGGGGCCCTGTCCAGGTGGCCTTGGCACGCTAACCTCTGGGAACCAGCCGAGACCAGCCTGGGTTTCAGGGTTACATCTAGGTCAAGTTCTCCGCCAGGCACTCAGAACTTATACATCTACTAAGCTGACCTGCGCCTCAGTTTCCTTGCATGTAAATGAGGAAGAATAATGATCGAAACTACCTCACAGGAGCGCTGACGGAATTCTGACAACGTCACTAAAACCTCGGATTGCGAGTCACTTGTGCTGCGAGTATTTTGCAAGACAAGCAAACATTTCTAATAAATTTAAGAAAAAAAATTTTTTTTAACATTTATGTATTTTTGAGACAGAGAGAGGCAGAGCGTGAGCAGGGGAGGGGCAGAGAGAGAGGGAGACACAGAATCCGAAGCAGGCTCCAGGCTCCGAGCGGTCAGCACAGAGCCCGACGCGGGGCTCGAACCCACGGACCGCGAGATCGTGACCTGAGCCAGAGTCACGTGCTTAACTGACTGAGCCACCCAGGCGCCCCTCTAATAAATTTTAACTTGATAAACGAGTAAGGCCTTGCAGTACGAGTAGTACGTGACATTGAATGTCACATGATCACAACGGAGTCAAATGATTCTCTCTCTCTCTCTCTCTCTCTCTCTCTCTCGCTAGCTTGCTCACTGCGGGATTGTGGGTAATCATCTCTCATGCTTGGATGCTTGGCCTCAGGCCGCGGTGTTTGGCAGAAATCAGGGATTTTTCAGAACATTGGAAGGTGCCCACAACTGGTACCAGTGTATTTTTGTCACTTCAAAGGACCTGTGGACAGTCCTTTGCTTTGCCAGACAAGAGTGAGCTTAGGAAGGCTTTGCTTCATTCTAGGGCATTGGATAGGCTCCTTGTTAAAGCTGCATGAAAAGAAAGAGATTCCATTGAGCCAACAGACAGCAGTGATTCCGTGAGTGACGGTGAGCTCCACCAAGCCCGGAATCTTCCAGACTCTGAGCACTCCTGCGGGAGGGGCCTTGATGACAGCTTCTGCCCCTCCCGCCACACTCAAGCACGGGACTGGACTTTAGGCCAGCCCTGCACCGTGAGCTCCTCGGGGCTGACAGTGCCCCCCCCCCACCCCGCTGCCCTGCCCTGAGCCAGCAGGCAGCATCCCCACCTGCTCTTCGGAGCCCCCTCCCCACCCCGCATCCCCTGGGCGGCCCATGCCGGGGACAGGGCTAGAACTTACAGCCTTCGTCATAGACGGCAGCACAAAAACACAATAAAATAAAATGAATGTTTTCTCGGTGAAAATCCATTAGATGAGTTACTGTTGTAATTTAATAATAGGATCGGAAGCTGTTGCAAATTATCGAAGTATATAATTAAAGTAAATCTATTTTAAAGTCCTTTATTGCTGGGTGTTTCCCAGGTCTCAGCTCCCCTCCCCAACCCCCCTTCCCTCTCCGAGTGTGGGGAGGGGGACAGGTGCCATGGGCTTCTTTGGAGCCGTCGGCACCTGGTAGCAGGCAGGGCTGAGGCCCCAGCCTGGCCTCCCCTTTGGCAGAGCAAGGGGAGAATAAGTGACAGGCACCAGCTGAGGTCAGATCCCAGGACCCACCCCCTCTACATCCTCTGGGTGAGGGTTGATTTTTGCCCTAAACGCTGAACCAGTTAAACCAAGGAGGGGGTGGGGTAGGAAAGGGGGAGGCTTATGCCCTGAGAACACCCCGTCCGGAGGGGCAGTTGCCACTGACCCCTGGACCTCAGCTTTGCTAATAATTATCGATCTCAAGATGGTGTCGTGCTTATGGGGCAGCAGGAAGCTAAGACTCAGACGTTCAGGGGCCCCTGGGTGGCTCAGTCGGTTACGCGTCTGGCTTCAGCTCAGGTTGTGATCCTGTGGTCCGGGAGTTCAAGCCCCATGTCAGGCTCTGTGTTGACAGCTCAGAACCTGGAGCCCGCTTCGGATTCTGTGTGTCCCTCTCTCTGCCTCTCTCTCTCTCTCTCTCAAAGGTAAATAAATATTTTTTTAAAATTTTTAAGAAGACTCAGAGAGGTTCAGGACTGGCCCGGGGTCACAGAAGGGCAAGGGGCAGAGCTGGGATCTGCCCTTGTCAAGCCCTGGACGCAGGACCAGCCGCCTCCCCTAAAGCTCCAGGCAGGGATAGCTGTTTGCTGGGTGTCGAAGCCCTCTCTAGTCACCTTGCTCAGCTACTGTCCATTTTCCAAGGAGGAAAGACGGGTGACACACACAGCTGCCTCCACGGTTGTTTCCCACCTTCCAGGACTGAAGTGTCACACACAAAGTTCAGCCCCAGTCTCTCTCCGCGCTCGAAACCTGGAAAGGGTAAAAGCTTCAGACCCTCTGGGATGAATCTCCCCCATCAGGAAGCCCGGGGTAGGTCCTGGGGGGCTCCCAACGCCCCCAGACCCTGCGTTCTGCCTGGCCTGCCACAGGGACGGGGCGTGCAAGCCCGCCAGCCTGGCACCGGAAGGGGCCGGCTGAGCCTTCTGTCACCTGTCGTGATGGTAATGAAAGAATTTCTCTAGAAAGAATTTCATTCAAACCCAGGACAGCGCGTCTCCCCCTTTTCTAGAGCACTCAGGACCGCTGTGCCCCTGGCAGCCGCAGAAACCGAGTGACCCAGAGAGACATTAAGCCACAAGGGCCACTTCGTTAGCACAGTGAGCTCTTGGCTTAAGAGAGAAAATGATCCCCCGGAAAAAAGAGGAACTTCCTGCCCACTGGCAGTTTTCCAGGGTACTTCAGGAGAGCCGATCCTTGCCCCTGCAGCCCTGGGCAGGGACCCCGTCCTCCTCCTGCTGGCCTCCCTCCTCCTCCCCAGAGGACAGAGCACTGAGGAGCC
Organism: Lynx canadensis; assembly: GCF_007474595.2. NCBI lineage: Eukaryota > Metazoa > Chordata > Mammalia > Carnivora > Felidae > Lynx > Lynx canadensis. Next base: position 56,623,467 of record NC_044316.2, read on the forward strand.
CCCCACCGTCACCCCAAAGAGGATGAGCAGGAGGCATGGGCTAGGCAGGCTGCGGTCCTATGCAAATGAGATGCAAAGTGGATGCAAATCCGAGCTCTCTGAATCTCCTGTTGTCATCTGGTAGCTGAGCCCTCCCTGCGCTCTGAAGGCCACCGTCTCCTTCAAGTGCAACAAGGACAGCGTGCTCTGGCGATGGGACAGGGAACAGGGCTTCGTGGAAGGCAGGGGGCTGCCCCCCCACCACGGGCCTGACCGGCCCTCGGATGCCACGTTTCCCAGGGTTCTTCTAAGCACCTACGTTCTCCTGCTCATGGAGCTGTAGACCAGGGTCGACTGCAGAGATTTGCAAGTTACCGTGATCTTTTCTGGTCGTGATCTGCCTGTGCTGGGGCTCCACAGCAGACATCACCTTTGTCCACTGCATAAGCACTCGGGATGCACGGTGACCACCGTTTGTTGAGGGCCCTCTATGTACCCCACGCTGTTCCAGGTGTTAAACAGCAGGCATGCCCCATGCCCATAGAAAATGCACAAGAGGGGCGCCTGGTTGGCTCAGTCGGTTGAGCGTCTGACTTTGGCTCAGGTCATGATTTCGCGGTTCGTGGGTTCGAGCCCCGCATCGGGCTCAAAGCTGTCAAGACTGTCCGCACAGAGCCTGCTTCAGATCTTCTGTCCCTCTCTCTCTGCCCCTCCCTCACTTGCACTCTCCAAAAATATGTAAATATTTAAAAAAAGAAGGAAAGAAAATATACAGGAAAGCATAGCTCTAGCTACATCCGTAAAAATGTAATCTGCATTACAGAGCTGCAAAGTATGATTTTTTTTTTCCTATCTTACACAGGAGGATACGGAAGTCCAGAGAGGTTGAGGGACAAGTTCAAGGTCACACGGCTAAGCAAAGGACCACATCCCACCCCCCACCGCCCTACAGGTACACACCCCAACTGGTTTATAATGGTGGCGACCGTGGCATTCTCTGAGCCATCAAGTCGAGCAGGAAGGATTTCCAGGTGCTCCTCAGGGCGGAGCATTCCCTCAGGGCAGCGGGGAGCGTGGTTCAGACTTCCTTTGTTGGTTTTTTTTTTTTTTTTTTTGTCTGCCTCTTACAGCCCAGAGCTGGCCAGGGCTGGAAAGCCCCGCGGGGCCGACCAAGGGCGCACCTGCTGGGCGGGCGGGCACCTGCGGGTTGAGCTGGGGGCCCCCAGGAGGCAGGCAGGCTAGGCAGGGTCGCCCAGGACTCACTGCGGCACCCCAGCCCCTAGGAGTGCATAACACCAGTGGGTACACCACGACCTTTACCAAAAGGAGGGACGGATGGGTTGATAGTACCAAGGGGGCTGTTCAGACTGGTTTCCACTCAATGGCTGTTTGTAGGGAGCGGGGCGAATGGGGTGCAGGACTCACTCTCCTCCCCAAGCCTGTCTCGTCGTCGCAAAGGGCTGTGTCAAGGAACACACGGTCCAGCGGGCTGGGGGGCCGGGTGCGCTTGCCCCGCACCCCGTTGGCCTTGCTTGGGAAGACGCCCCGTCTACGGAAAAGGCCGGCGTGCTGGGGCTGTGAGCAAGGAGGGTGTTCAATTTCCCCTGGAGCCTAGACCAGCCTTCCAAGCCACAGCCCTTAGCTGTTAGGAAGAAAAAAAAGGCTTTTGTTATGAGAGCCCTCTTTAATGGGAAGGAAATGCAGTCTTGTCAAAAGCCCGGGATGGTAACACTTCCCTAACACAATACAAGCTGGTGACAACATCTAATGAAGACTTTTATGATAGGAATGTAATTGTAAAAAAAAAAAAAAAAAAAAAAAATGATTAAAAAATTGGTCTCGGTGCTTTGTGATCCAAGAGTTCATATGCGTCCTCATTCATGCACTAAATAAGCCCCTAATTAATCTTGAACCTTGAAGAAAGGAGACTAGATTGGCGTTTTCTCCATAAGGACGCACTTCACGTTTTGGGAAGTTTGAAGAGGCTCTTCAGCATTTTCCTTTAGTGGTATTTTATCAGCATTTTAGAGAGGTCTCATTAGGCTGCCGAGGCTGCTAATTGCATTACCATATTTTTAAGCCTCGTAGGTGAGGGTCAGGCTCTCGGGGCCCGAGTTCTCCGGCTCATTCGCTGGTTTGACACGTCAGAGATCGGGCATTCATTTTGCCTCCTGGAAGAAGGGAAGACAGGCCCCGGGCTGTGGGCTGAGCGGGCTCCTCTCCGCCGGCCGCTGGCTTGGGGCAGCAGAGGAAAGAGGCCACCTCTCCCACCGGCAGGGGCCAGGCTGCTTTCCCTTGGTGGAAAATTTAGCTTCAGGAATCATTCTGATGCCATCATTTCTAGGGAGGAGGAAGGAACATCCAACTTGACAGCCAAGAAAAGCAAAGCGAAAGGAATGTGTGTATGTGTGTGTATACATAGATAGATATGAATATATGCGGGGACAGATAGATATAAATATACATGCATATATAAATATATGTATATGTGTGCACGGGTAGATATGAATATATGCACATATGAATATATATGTGTACATAAATAGACGTGAGTATGCTTGTGTGTATGTAAATGTATACATATGGAGGTAATATAAATATGTGTGTATGTAAATATATGTATATGTGCGTGAAGAGATAAGAATGTGTGTGAACGCGTGCTGAGTGATGCTGCTTATGTTTGCCTGGATAGCTCCCCTCTATTTAAAGGCAATTTTGATGGAAAAGTCATTCCCAAACCTAAACTCCTGGACGGATAAAAGCGTGCCCTCCACTGACGGCTTCACGTATATTTGCTTAATCCTCACTACAACCCCAAGAAGACTTGACCGGTATTTCCCTCGTTTTACATAGCGGGTAATGGATTCTCAGAGATCCCAAGTCACAGGTCTCGTAAGTGGAGGAATGACCATTTGAAGCAAGGCCAGCAGATTCGGAGGCGTGAATATCCCCCCACCCCCAGAGTCAGGAGCCCAGGAGGCAAACAGAACTGGGTCCAAACCCCAGCTCTGCACCCCCAGGCAAGCGTCTTAACCCCTCTGAGCCTCTGGTAGCCATGTGTCCAAGAAGTGCAGAGATTTAAAAAAAAAAAAAAATGCAATGAGATCAGATACCTAGAGCAATAAATCCTGGCCTGGCCACTAGCCTCTCAGGCCACTGCAGGCCTGCGTGGGCGGCCGGACACGCCGAGCGGAGGCAGGGACCACTCGAGCAACTCGCAAACCCACGTCTCACCCACCAGAGCCACTCAGAGGCTTGGGATGGGGACAGCTCCCGTCTTTTGGCTTGAAAAGACCTCCCTCATTTCTCCTCCCCTCCAACCTCATCAGCAAAGTTGAAATAGACCATGTGCTGGGTCAGTTTCTCCTGGACAGTGGGAGGCTTTCTCCTCTGGGCTCTGTGTTGCTGGCTTCCCATAGACTTTTCTTCTAAGCACAGCAAAGGGTCATTTATTTCCCGTGGCTGGCTATTTTTTTTATTAAGTTTATTTATTTTGAGAGAGAGAGAGAGAGAGAGAGAGAGAGCATCTCAAGCAGGTTCTTTGCTGTCAGTGCAGAGCCCGACTCGGGGCTCGATCCCACAGAACTTGAGATCATGACCTGAGCTAAAATCAAGAATCGCACACTTAACTGACAGAGCCACCCAGGCGCCCCATAGGCTTTTTTTTTTTTTAACATGAGTGCCTGGGACCCAGCAGCTTCTTTTCATTAAGAGCCCCTCATATGCCTTCCCTTCCTCTCCCAGCCAGTCCTAACCCCACAACCCTGGGTCTCCCTGCAAGCTCATTCAGGCTTGGGGGGTCCTGCTCCCTGGTTGCCCCCTGGGAGGCCCTGGCAGTGACCAGGAGAGGGTTTTAATCCCCCCCAACAGGCCCCCGGAGGGAGCGATGTGCCCCACTCTGTGTTAGTACAAGGACAACCTCTGGAGATGAGCAGTCCCCTCCCGGCTGGGGATCTGGGCCTCCAGACCAGTGCTGCTGAAGGGCCACCCGAGTCCTTGTTCAGCACAAAATAAGGAAACCCTTCACCTGGACCCCAGGCTGCCAGGCAAGGACCACCGGTGTGGAAGGAGGAAGTGGGGGGGAGTCTCCGGGACCAGACCCATCTGGCTCCCTCCCGCTTGCGGCCAGGACACGCAGTGCCAGCCGTGGCCCCTCGCCAGCTGGCCGTGGCCCCTGCTCAGGCTAGGGGGGCTGTCTGTAGCAGGCTCAACGCTCTGGCCATGTCTACCTGAGCATCGTCTCAGACAGACTAGCAGTTTCTGGCAGTAAAGTCGAGGGCTGTCCGGGCTGCTCTGTAGGGTCCCTCCGCGTCCCCAGGTTTTGGAGAAGGAGGGAGGCACGTGGCGGTGGGGGGCGGGGGGGGGTCAGGGCCCTGCTTGTGCAGCCAGAAGCCAGCCAGACATGGGCACGAGTGCACCAGCCCGGCCGCATCCCACGTGCGTGGCCGTCAGCAGGTGACTCTCCGTCCAGACCTCTGTCTCCTCCTCTGCAAATGCAGCTTAAATCGTCACCACTTCTGGGGGCCTGGGAGGCCAGACGAAGACCAGTCCCTCAGCAAACATTTACGGAGCATCTGTCACATATGAGCCTCCTCACGTCCAGCCGAGGAGACGTGGTGGGTGAACAGGAAAGGATGGATGGGGACCAGTGGTGTGGAGGGGAGGGAGGGCCCCGGGAGGGCCCCGTGAGCGACAGGAAGGAGGCCTGGGGATCTCTTTTCCGCCAGGAAACCCTTTTTCATTCTGATTTTCTTTTGGCCGATCTCACTAGAAACTCGGGCCAAAAGAGAATGGCTCACACGACCCGGCTAGGAGGTGTTTCCTGTCCCAGGTGGGTCGTCCGTTCTCTCTCTCTCCATCTCTCCCTCCCTCTCCCTCTCCCTCTCCTACCCTCTGTCTGTCTCTCTCCCTCTCTCTCTCTCCCTCCCCCTTCTCTCCCTCTCACCCTCTCTCTCTTACTCTATTTCCTTGTCTCTCTTCCTCCCCCTCCTCTCCCTCTCTCTCTTCCCCTCCTCCTCTGTCCTCCCTTGCGCGCACGCGCGCGCGCGCACACACACACACACACACACACACACACACACACACACGGGCCAGCCATAAGAAAAAAAAAACAGGGTTGCATCCAACCCCAAAGATTCAGAATGACACATCCATTCCCACACTTCTTACCATTCTGTTCTTCACCAGCGTGAAGGCAACACGCACACAAACAAAACTGTTAAAATGCTCACCATATAGATTTACCTGGAAAGCGCACACACATCCATACGTCTAGGTATACGTGCCCTGGCCAGTGGAACCAGCCAGCTGTTGTCCCGATCAGCAGAAGGGGGCTCAAGGCCCAGTTACTAAGCCAGCAGCACTGTGGCCGGGGAGGGGGGCGGGGGAAACATGTGAGGCAGGCAGTGGTCCACCCTCTGAAGGCACTTGGTGACTTCTAGTCTTAGCGCAACCCCCACCTGAGGGCAGGGACCACGCAGTGTCCCCAGGACCCCCCTGGTGTCTCTCCTACAGCAGGTGCTCAGGCAGCGCTTGTCGAACGAATGCCCGCTCAACGCCCAGGTCGGAGGAGAGGGTTACTGGGGTGCTCGGGCCCTCCCACCTAATTCCTCACTCTGCCTAGAAGCCCTGCTCACTTGGCCGCGACCCCCTCGAGTCCTCCACGTGGCAAAACGTCCAAACGGGAAAGTCCGGAATGAATCTGGGTGGCCAACTAACTGATTCTCCGAGTCGGCGAGGTTTCTAAAGCGTGTGCCAGCCGAGGGCACTGTTATTTTATAAAACAAGGGATCTCTTAACACCACAAGGTGCAAAGGACATAATCCCAGCATAGAAGGTAGCTCTTTAACCGCACCACATGCAGCATTTGGAAGGACTCAGAACTCTGTCTGAGTTTTGCCGCCTTGGAGAACCAGCATCAGACATCAGACCAGGAGGGCTTTGAGGGGGGTGGGAAGGGGCTGAGCCGGGACGACAGGAGGGAAGTGGGGACCCGTCGGGGGAGGGGGGGAGGGGCGTTCACGGTCAGCGCGAGACTACACACCGGGTTCCAGGCGGAGCCCGAGACCTTGGGAAGGAGATGCGGGGGGTCCCGATCAGGAAGCCCACCGGGCAGAGAGCGGAACTCCGGAGCTGGGAACCCTCCACGCTTGGATAGAGTTTCACCTGGAAAGCCGATCGGGGAAAGTCAAAGTCCTAACGATTCCCTCTGGACACTGAGATTCCTTCAGCTTCTCAGCTAAAGAACCGGGGACAAATTGGGTTCAAGGCTGGCTCTCCGTCAAAGCTCTAATTGTCCAGAGACAGGTCTTCGTTTCTCAGGAAACTTCCCTGTGAAACCAGGGGCCAAAGCGAACAGAAACCCCGCTGCCTGAGTCCCACCTCCACCGCGCAGCCACACGGTGTGACAGCGTCACCCAGGAGGAGCTCCAGAGGACCGTCCCCCTCCGCCCCACCCCCCACCCACCCCCTACCCCCACCTCCGCCCCACCCCCACCCACCCCATATCCCCACCCACCCTATACCCCCACCTCCAACCCACCCCCACCCACCCCCTACCCCCACCTCTAGTCACCATCCACCCGTTTCACTCCACACTGTCACTGAGCACCTTCTCTGTGCCCAGGCACAGGTAAGGTCCTCATCCACCGAAGGTCCCCCAGCCTGTGGCCCTTTCGTCATCAAAGAGGAAGGAAAGAGAATTGTCTTTGAGGTGCCCCCCTAACCCTCCTGCCTCTCTCTCCCCCACCCTCCCGCCTGCCTCTTCTGTTTTGGTTCTCGCTGCCGGAGCAAACCTGAGGTCCACGGTGTGGACGCACAGGGAAGGGTTAGCCCCAGGATCTCAGCTCTGGCTGCACAGTCGAGTCCCCAGGGGATTGTCAAACTGCTGAGGCCCAGGCCTCACCTAGAGACGGTGACCTCGCGTGTCTCGGATGGCCCAGCTTCCCTTCTGTGCTTCCAAAGCGTCCCCGGGGGGGGGGGGGGATGGTAACACACGGTCCAGTGATAACCTCCGGAGCGAACGGCCGCATAGGGCCGCCGGGTTAGCAAGTTCCCCCCCACCCCCAGGTCCTGTCACCTGGACGGAAGGAGGAATGAACGGCGAGGCTTTCCGCGGCTTGGAGCGGAGCGGGGAGAAGCCAGGTCAACACACGAGGCAGGTGCGGAAGGGAGAAGACGCGGGCCCCTTCCTTCACCCACGCGTCCGTCCCGGGCTCTTCCCTCCCTCCCTCCCTCAGTGGCTAAAAGCTGGGGCAGCGCTCCAAGCCATTTCTCCCAACCTGGGAGCCGTCTGAATGGCAGCTGGGCGCTGGCCAGCCTCCAGGGCCGCCTCCCCTGGTGCGGGTTGGGTTGTAAGGGCGGAGCGGCGGTCACCCTCTTCCTTCACCGGCAGGCCGGCCCTGCCCGGCGTGAGTGGGTGCACAACAGCGGGATTTCTCTTTGACTTCATCCCTCCCGCTCTACCCATCTCAGCTCCTCTCTCTCTGTCCCCCGCTGCAGTCGCCAGTGCTCCCCGCTGGCATGTCGGCTCTGGAAGCCACGTCCCCAGCGTGTCACTGCAGTGTCCCGGCGCCTCGCACAGAGGAGTGCTGGGCGGAAGACGGGGTACCCGGCCAACATGCAGGATGATGGTGTAGACACCCGCACGCAGGTGTTCATCCGCCTCTGCGAGGCACCCCCCTCCCCGGGTCGGTCTGGCTGGACCCCTGGGCACAGCCCCTCACCCTTCCATTCCCCTCGCCAGGTCAAGGCAGGCGCTGTCCCTCCCATGACGGCTACCCCGGCCTCCTCCCCTGGGCCATGCTCCCAGCTGGCCTTAGAAGCCAGAACACCCTGGTTCATCTTAACCGGCCGGACGATGGGCTCGTGCAATCATTTACTAATAATTGCATTTCCCCGCATGATTTGCTTTTTAGAATACAAATTCAAACGGCGTCAGAGTTATTTATCCCTCTCCATGCGAGACATCCTCCCTCCGGGACCTCCTATCCGGCATGCATTCCTGGGGCGCCGAGAGAGGAGGGATACAACTACACACCTGACCAGGAGAGTGTGGTTCGCGAGATAGATGCTCCCCTGTCGTGCAGGACCCTCTGCGTGTGCCTCGGTTTCCTCATCTGTAAAATGGGAGAATAACAGTATCTCCCTGATAAGGTTGCCGTGTGAAATGAGCGGTGACATATAAAACTTGGAGCCCATCTCTATCCGTTCTCCTCATTCCATGCGCACGCACAGAAGGGGGCTGAGAACTGCCCTCCTGCACCGTAGGCGGTAATGGCTGTAAAGCTACACATCTGGTCACTTCTCTCCCCTCATAAAAATCTCTCCATGGCTCCCCAGTGCCCTTGAGCGGAGCTCTTCGAAATGCGGTCCCCGCTGACCTCGACAGCATCACTTTGCAACCCCCTCACGCCCCCCCCCCCCACCTTCCAGCTGTACCTACCAACTCACTGGAGGGGGTGGCGGTCGGGAAGCACAGCTCTAGCCCTGAAGAGGGCTTGTTCCCAAATCCATTCAAAGCCGCAGAGTGAGCTCGCGCAGCATCTGATCAGAATCCGCCTCCGGCGGCGTCCTCTGGTTTAAGGGCAAAATGCAAACGATAAATTCTGAAATTAACAGCCGCCAAGATTCCTTATCGGGTTCAGGAAGCTCCCCTTTCTGCAGCCAAATGCTGCTGGATGGTGTCTGCCGTGTTTCCCGACTGCCGTTTGTGTGTTCCTGCGGGGCCCTTATCTCTTCCCACGTTCTTAGTTTTTAGAGGATAAGAGAGCAAAGTCAGCTGTTCCCAGAATTATCAGCCTGCAGTGGGACCCACCTGCACTCGGTACTCACCACGGAGGCAGAAGAACCTTCTAAGACCTGTAAAACCAATCTGGAGGGGTGGGGGGGGGGGGCGGGCAGAGAATACAAAGGAAAGAAAACCAGCTGAAGAGCTGAGGAGTCAAATATTATCCTAATGAATTGGGAGGAGGGGGGAGTTAAGGCACTAAGGTTAACAAATGTTCCCGTGTTCTTTCCTTTCTTCTTTGCAAGTTGCGGTCTTGTGTGTTTCGTGACGCCTGGTGTCAGGGCGTCTCGGCTTTCAGAGCAAGGAAAGTCGGCAGGTTTCATCTGTTCCTTGGATGCCAACAGAAATATATCTCAGCAGTCACGGAGAAGGCTGGTCACACTCCCAATGCCGTCTGGGGAACCCGGCCGGTCACATCCCCGGCGGGCAGGCAAAGCAGATTCAGGGTAAGATACACTTTGGCCTTATTGATCGCGAAGCTTCTTCATTACTTCTGTAGGGCTGCAGATCAATAGGCCCACAGAAATAGAATAGATTTTTTTTTTTTTAGAAAATCAATTAAACAGAATATTTCTTACAGAACTGAGTTTACGTGGCCGCTGTGTTTGGGGCACGACGTAACGTCGTGTGCTGGCTTCTTCCGAAGGGCTTCCTTCCAATGACCAAGTGTCAAAGCTTTGTTTGAAAGGTCAAATTTTGGGGCGCCTGGGTGGCTCAGTCTGTTGAGCCTCCGACTTCAGCTCGGGTCATGATCTCGCAGTCTGTGAGTTCGAGCCCCACGTCCGGCTCTGTGCTGACAGCTCGGAGCCTGGAGCCTGCTTCGGATTCTGTGTCTCCCTCTCTCTCTGCCCCTCCCTGCTCGTTCTCTCTCTCTCTCTCTCTCTCTCAAAAATAAACAAACATTAAAAAAATAAAAGGTTAAATTCTTTTAATGATTTTTAATTCAAAAGATTTAAAACAACAAAAAAATAAAAGGTCGAATTCGAAAGAAGAAAGGATTCCCTGGGAAAAAGCAGAAGCGCCCCGTTGAGCCCTGAACCCCTGGCCTGACACGACCAGTGTCGTTGCCAGAAAGCAGTGACGTTGGCCACCTCGGCCACTTCCCGCACATCGTCATATGGGCGAAATCTGCCAGCTTGCCTCCTCTCGGGCTGAAAACGTGGATCTGAAACTCCTTGGAAAGCTCGGGTTGATGTCTGAATTTCCCCATTCTGAAAGCGGAGGGCAGCTTGGCAGGCACACAGGTAAAAAATACGGCTGGGCTGCGGCTGCCCAGATCGGCCGGCGCTGTGCACCCCCCTCTGTCCCCCAAGGACACAGAGGAGCCGCCTGAGGCTCAGGGACGCTGGGTTCAGGCTCCGGAACAACATCGAGAGGCAGCTACAGCCTGGAGCCTCTGCCAGCTGGCCACACACATTTGGGCTCCTATTTGGGGAGTGTGTGTGTGTGTGTGTGTGCATTTTATTTTTCTAGTTCACAGATACACAAGCAAATTCCCACCCTATCAGAGGGAGCCACTTGTAAATGGGCAGTGGCCCCCCAAATCCTGATCTTAGCAGGTGGAGGCAGTCCCCAGCATCCCAGTCTCCCTGCATCTTTCTTTCTGGCCTGGCAACATCCCAGAGGACATCTATTTTTTTTTTTTTTTTTTTTAATTCTCGGGGCACCTGGGTGGCTCAGTCGGTTAAACATCCGACTTGGGCTCAGGTCACGATCTCACGGTTCAGGGGTTCGAGCCCCGCGTCGGGCTCTGTGCTGACAGCTCAGAGCCTGGAGCCTGCTTCCGATTCTGTGTCTCCCTCTCTGTCTGCCCCTCCCCGGCTCACGCTCTGTCTCTCAAAAAATAACTAAACGTTAAAAAATCTTTTTCTAAAAATTATCCTTGTGCTGCTGGCACCTCTAGGAACCGACACGGTGGCGCGGTGTGGAGCCCAGCGGGACGACCGAGCTGAAAGTCTGCCCACACCACCGAGCATAAGGAATTCTACGTTCCCGACACTACATAATAAATAATAAAGCTGTAATTCCATAGAGGAGCCTGGTGATGACATTTAAAAATCTCCCTTAGCTTTGTTCTTGTGGTTGGCGTCATCAGAACACCAGGATGGAGTCTCAGCCTGAATTTATGTCCCTTTCAGCAGGTGGGTGGCAGGGGGGTGGGCGGGGGGAGTGTTATTTAACATCATTTCCTTTCCTCTGTGTCTTGTCTTGGGGCTTGTCGATCAGTAACTCAGGGATTCCATCCGGGCCTCTGTTCCTCCCTGCTCCTCCCAAGGGCAGCCGGAACCATACTCCAAGAACCTAGGTTACTCCCCTCGCTAAAGGGGCATAAGGCGTTGGCTTTGAGATTCTGAACTGGATTAGGAAAGGGGAAGTATGATGCTCCGATCCTTTGTGGCAGGGTCACAAGAGAATCAGAAAGATCCCCAAATTCATCTAAAGTGGCAGGCTGCATCTCCCTGGGACCAACGTCTGCCTGAAAACGGAGCCGCTGTTCCCTGCGACGCAGAGTTTCTGCCTCTCTGGTTCCTTAGCCTTCTTCCTTAGCCTTCCTGTCTCTACGGAGAGCAGGGCTGGGGGATGGGGGGGAGGGGAGGCAGGAATTCGAGAATGCCGGAGCAGCGTGCCTGGTTGAGGCCTTAGGGGAGGGGGAGCATCGGAAGGCAGAGTTGGGGCACATGGGTGGCTCAGTGGGTTAAGTGTCCGACTCTTTTTTTTTTAATTTTTTTTTCAACGTTTATTTTATTTTGGGGACAGAGAGAGACAGAGCATGAACGGGGAGGGGCAGAGAGAGAGGGAGACACAGAATCAGAAACAGGCTCCAGGCTCTGAGCCATCAGCCCAGAGCCCGACGTGGGGCTCGAACTCACGGACCACGAGATCGTGACCCGGCTGAAGTCGGACGCTTAACCGACTGCACCACCCAGGCGCCCCAGTGTCCAACTCTTAATTTCGGCTCAGGTCATGATCTCACAGTCGGGGGATCGAGCCCCACATCAGACTCCACACTGAGCGTGGAGTCTGCTTGGGATTCTCTCTCCCTGTCTCTCTCTCTGCCCCTCCCCACATGTGCTCTCTCTCTTTCTCAAATAAATAAATAAACATAAAAAAAGAAGGAGGAGGAGGAGAAGGCAGTGTAAATTTAGAGAGCCAGAGGGAGGTTTTTTGCATCCAGTGAGTTGGGTCCTGTTAGATTTCATGGTACTTACTACGTGTCTCGGCAAAATGGTGAGTGACCGTGGAAGGATCACCTTTATACCTTCCAGATTTAGTTGTTCAGAAATTCACCTCAGATCCACAATAGACACTGAATTCTAAGACTTTTTTTTCATGTTTATTTATTTTTGAGAGAGAGAAAGAGACAGAGTGCAAGCAGGGGAGGGGCAGAGAGAGAGGGGGAGACACAGAATCCCAAGCAGGCTCCAGGCTCCGAGCTGTCAGCACAGAGCCCGACGCGGGGCTCAAACTCACTGAGATCATGACCGGAACCGAAGTCGGACGCCTAACCGACTAAACCACCCAGGTGCCCCCAAATCCTAAGACTTTAAGCAAACAGTGAAGGAGAAACAACAGCATTGGCCCAAGAAACAATGTGGGAGATGAGAAAATCCGTATACGTCACCTATTGGGACATTTGTACTTGAAAAGCCATAACTCCAAACTCTTGCCTCTCAGAGATGGACCCGACAGGACTTCAACTCGTTTAATAAACGAAAAGAGTGCCAGCCCTCTTTCCGGGTAGTGCCTGATTACCAACTAAAGGGCCTGCCCTCAGGGAGATGTGAGGCAGATGAACAAATACGGATGGATGGGAGAGAAACTCCAGAAGCACAGGGATGGTCTGTGTGTTCGCTGCCGGATCTCTAGAAGAGTGCCTGCGAATAGTAGGTCTTCAGTAAATCACGGACCAGAGTCAGTCCATATTATACACGTATATGTACGTCAGGTGGCAAAGACTGTGTGCCACGAACACTTCCTAAGAATAAATCGTAAATGTCCTACAGGGGCTGAGCTCAAATATCCTTGACCCTGGGGCGGGACAGATGCACGGCCCTATAAGCAGCCCCACGTTCGCCCTTCACATACCATCCAATCAATCAAGCCCACGGGCCACACACACACACACACACACACACACACACACACGGCTTCAATGCCCACGCGCAGTGGGTGATTTTTTAACCCTCCACGCCAGACAACAAAATGATTTTGGGTAACTGCGGTAGGCTGAAAAACGGCCCCCCAAAACATCCTACTCCCTAGAATCTGTAAAGGTTACCACATATGGCGAGAAGGGCTCTGCAAACGTGACTAAGTTAAGGATCTGGAGACGGGGAGATGATCCTGGGTTAGCCGGGTGAGCCCTAAAAGTGATTGCATGGGTCCTTGTAAGAGGGAGGCAGAGGCAGATTTGAGAGAGGAGAAAGCTATAGAACAGAAGAGACTGGAGTGCTTTGAAGATGCTGGAAGGGGCCACGAGCCAAGGAATGCAGCAGGTCCTAGAAACGGGGAAAGGTAAGGCGAGGGGCCCTCTTCTGGAGCCTCCGCCGGGAGGGCGGGCCTGTCAACACCTTGATTTCGGCCAGTGACGCCCACTTCAGACTTCCGGCCTCCAGAGGTCTAAGGTGACAGACATGTATTGTAGTAAGCCACTATATTTTTTAAAATAAAATGTTAATGTTTATTTATTTTGAGAGAGAGAGAGAGAGCACGAGCCAGGCTGCTTGTGCGAGTAGAGGAGGGGCAGAGAGAGACAGAGAGAGAATCCCAAGCAGGATCCACACGGTCAACGCAGAGCCTGATGTGGGGCTCGAACTCACGAACGGTGAGATCATGACCAGGGCCGAGATCAAGAGTCGGACGCTTCACCGACGGAGCCACCCAGGCGCCCCAAGGCCACTGAATTTTTGGCAGTTTGTTACAACAGCTGCGGGCAACTCAGACAGAAATGGGATGTGTCCTCGTCGTTCTTTTCCTGATTTGTGCTTCAACGCGATCATTTTAAAAGAAGAAGAAGTTTTCACCTTGAAAAGTCATTTGAATTCGGCGCGACGTTTCATACGTGCGCTGGAATGGGTACTTGCCAAACGTAAACAACATCTTGTCCCAGTTCCTACTGTGTCACTGCTTTAAATTTTAAACACAAACAAAAACTATACGGAGTCACCCAGGAGGACTGAGTCAAGTCAAGTTTTTTTCTTCATCCCTGCGATCAGCGAATTGCCAAGGTTTACTCCAAACCTGCTGTTTAAATGCAGGACAAAGCGGGGCGCGTGGGTGGCTCAGTCGGTGAAGTGTCTGACTCTTGATTTCCGCTCAGGTCATGATCTCACAGGTTTGTGAGTCTGAGCCCCTCAGAGCCTGCTTCACAGAGACTGCTTGCGATTCTCTCCCTTTCCCTCTCTCTCTCTTTCCCTCTGTCCCTCTGCTGCTCACGCTCACATGCTCTCTCTCAAAATAAATACATAAACATTAAAACATAAATACATTGGGGCGCCTGGGTGGTTCAGTCGGTTGAGCGTCCGACTTCAGCTCAGGTCACGATCTCGCGGTCCGTGAGTTCAAGCCCCGCGTCGGGCTCTGGGCTGATGGCTCAGAGCCTGGAGCCTGCTTCCGATTCTGTGTCTCCCTCTCTCTCTGCCCCTCCCCCGTTCATGCTCTGTCTCTCTCTGTCTTAAAAATAAATAAATGTTAAAAAAAAAAAACATAAATACATGAACTCTGTGGGGGTTGGATTCACAAACGGCCCCCGGCGTGATCTTGAACCATCCCAGAGTCTTACAAACTACAACTATGTCCCCAAATTGAACACGAGTGGCCGTCCCTAGGCTGGGAACCAGCAGCACGCCTGGGGTTTTCCAAACTGACTCCCACGGAGAATACGGGGTTTATCAAAAGTTAAGTCACAGAAAACGTGCCGGTATGAAGCTTACAGATGCATTTTTAAAACCCCAAAGCGAAAACAATTGTTCAGAACTGAAACCAGCGAAAATATTTTTCAAGGACGTGGTTGTGAATTGCGGGTTGCCTGGTGTTAACAAAAAGCAGACCAACTTTTGCTGGTTTTATTGTTGTTTTTAAATTCCTAGCGATACTGCGCAACCTCGTCACCCGCACATGGGACAGACCACTCCCACCACCTGTCTCGGGTCCCTCACTATTCCTCATGGTCCAGGAAGAGGGAAAGCCAAGTCTTCCTCGGACACCCCGGCTCCCCGACCCGGCACCCACCCCATTCCAGGGGGCTGAGCCATATATCCGGGGCAGTGCATGGTGTGAAAAAAAGAGCTTGAGGGCAGAGGACCGGGAGAGGAGGGAAATCCACAAGAGACCCCAAAACCCTTGCAAGCATGCAAAAGGAGGATTCCCTCCGTGCTAAGGCTTGCGAGAGAGTTCCAGAAAAGACTGACCTGGGCAACATTGGCACATCGTGGGTGCCCTGGGCAGCCTCGTCTCTGATTTGGGAAACCTCTCCCAGGACACCCCAGCCCCACTGAACCTGGCCTCCCAGAGAGCCCTGCCCGGCCCTCCCCAGCCCGCAGGACCTCCCTACACTGGCCTCACACCCTCCATCAGGAACTCACCCACCAGGCCGGCCAGAGGAGCAGCGGGAAGGAGGAAGCGGCCTGGATCTCAGCCACCCTGCCCAGTGCGTCCAGCCGGCCCTCGACCCGGTCACAGCCTCCGGAGGTGAGGCGGTGGCCGGTCTGGTCACCACGGCTCACCCCCGTCTCCCCTGACGCCCCTGGGGTGCAGGCACCTCCTTGGGACCTATGGGTTTGGGAGTCAGCAGATCTGGATTCAAATGCTGCCAGTCACGGGCTGTTTGCCCAGACAAGGCCTCACCTGTAGCTGGGACCAGAATTGGGGCGTCAGAGCAGCTGTAAGCACCAGACCCGAACATATAGAGGGGGCACCTGGCACAGGGGCAGGCGGGCGGCCTCGGCTTCCCCGTTCCTCCTCCCGGCCCAGTTTTTATCGGAACACCCACACGGGAGGGCTCAGTGTCGTCTGTCCCAGGCCCCCTGCCCTGCCCCGATGACCAGGAAAGGTCTCCCTTGCCCCTTAGAGCAGCAGCTTTGACTGATTTCAACGGGAGCCTTTTGGAAACTAAGCGATCATTTCCTGCGGGGCCAGTGGGGGCGGCGATCGAGGGCTTTAGGGCGCCACTCAAGGCGGCCGCGGGGCAGGCGGCCCCGCTCTGAGATGTGCTAGAGTGGGCGCAGGGGAGGAGAGGGGAGGGCTGAGCAGGGGAGGTGAGCTGAGAGGCACACTAGCCACCGTCAGTATGCAAATCACTCGCCTCCAAGATAAACGATCCGGCTGGAAGGCAGGCAGGGTTCCCAGCGGGAGCCATTTGTCATTTCTACTCCCTACCCGGGAACAAGCCCCAGAGAGCTTCTCCAACCCTCCCTCCCACCCGGGTAGCTCAGCCCCGGGCACAGGTGCCCAGAACAAATAGAACAAATAGCGGCCCTCCACCTCCCACGGCCTTGGCCTTGGGTTGCCCCAGTAAGAGGCTAGGGAAAGCGCTCCTCAGAGGCCCGAGGAGAGGACCCTTGGTCTCTTGGAAAGGACGATGTGGCACCACAAAGCTTTCTCTCTGGCCAGTCAGCTCTCCGGCCAATTGACAAGTGGACGTCCTGTGCGTGAGCTGCTGAGATTTTCCATGATGTCAGCAGAGCCCAACGACATGTGGGGTTCACCCAGCAGGCCTGGCACCGAGGAGAGAAAGTGTGGGGCCGGGCTGTGTTCCAGCAAGAATTTGAGTCATGCTTGGAGCCATAGCCCCGTTCGTAAACGGTTGATGAGAGAAGAGATAGACCAGACAATCCTGGAGACTTTGAAGTTGCCAGAAACCCAATCCAAGTCAACCCACCCTTTCCTTTTGGGGCTCCTCATCTCGAGCGCAAAGGCTTGAGAACATCGCGCCGGGCAAGACTCAAAATGCCACCTGGGAGCGAACAGCCCCCAGGGTAGGGGCTGGCAAAGGTGACTGACTACAGGTCACATGCACTGAGCGCGTGCGTGCTGCGCTCGCCGTCTCGCGGGCGGGTCTTCTTCATCTTCACGGCCCCACAAGGCAGTACTCTCCTTGCGCCCATTTCACAGATGACAAAGTTAAGACTGAGAGGCCGAGCCAGTTGCCCAGGGTCATGCAGGTAGGGAGTCCCGTTGACTTTAACTGAACTCAGCTGCTTGAGAGTCCAGGTGGTTCTACTGACCCAGGTTGGGACACGGCAGGGCAAGGGAGCCAAGAAAGGGCGCCTGAGGATAAAGAGGGTGACCGAAGCCTCGCGAGAGAGGCCCAGGCTCTCCGGGACGGCTGGGGGGCCCTGGAAGCGGCCCCCCCACCCCGATCCTGCAGACAGTTGAGGAATCGGGGAGGAAGCGGAAAGGAGGAGGGGAGCCGTGGGGACGGTGAGTCCCAGCTGTGCTGCAGCCAGAGTGGAGAAGGAGAAGGGGGAAGGGGGAAGTCAGGGAGTCGTCGGCAGGATCGCCAAACAAGGGCAGCGAGGTGGCAGACCACAACGATTATCAGTCTGGAAGCATCCATGGGAGGGTCCGTCTGGGTGTCTCTTCCCAGCGGTGGGTGCGCGAGGAACAGAGGGGCAGGTGAAATCATGGGAGGCTGCCTGGAGGAGGCGTGGTGCACGTTGCTATCAGGGAGATCCAGGTTTCTGTGAGTTCAAGGGAGAGGATGGATGGGCCTTCCCAGGAAACACCGAAGGATGTGGCAGGAACCGGTCCGCTCAGAACGAAAGGGGCTGGGATGGAATTGGCAGAAGGACCTGGTGGACAGGGGACAAAGGAAGCTCAGCTGCTCCCCAGGCATCACGCGCTGCCTGTGCGCAACCTGCCCTGCGGCGCGGGCCCCAGAACCGGCATGCCCCCGGTTGTGCCTTGGCCACCTGCCCCCACGCCCCTGCCTGGCACCGTTCTATTCTCCAGGGGACCCACAGGGCACGGGACAGCCAGTCGGTGCTCTCTTGGAGCAGATAAACGTGATGCCTTGCTAGCGGTGATGAAGAAAAATAGGCAGGGGAGGGGAGGGGGGGGGAGGTTCCTCAGGCCTCTCCCACCCCCAGCCAAGCAGTCTGACCCCCTGGGTTTTATTCTGAGCCTGGCCCCAGCAGGTAGCAGCAGGGCCCAGCAGGGCGACCTGAATCCCACTGAGAACTCCGTCTCTGATCCTGCCTCCCTCGCTGTGACTTTGGGGGAAAAAAAAAAAAAGGCAACCAGAAAAAAAAGCAAGCTGGGGAAGCAAAGCTCCTTGTCATTTCCAAGTTTAAAAGAGGTACCGAGACAGGATAGTTGTCTCAAGGATCCTGAGCTAGGAGGAAGCTGGGTGCACAGGCAGGGGGGCCGGCCAGGCTGTGCTGAATACAGGGGCCTCTCCAGTGCGTCCTGCCTCTGCCACCATCCGAGCGGGGCTTTTGCAGTTCTCAGAGAGGTTAAGTAGCCTACCCAAGGTCACACAGCTCCTGTGCACAACCCCTGGCTGATGGCCTTCACAGTCTGTGTTTACCCTTTGCAGGACACTCTACTGTCTTTCTGAGGCGGCCCCCTCCCTGTTCCAGCACCTTCCCGCAGTCCACAGGCCTCTCCTGTCGGCCTCCCAAGGCCTGAAGCTTTAGGATGGACGGTCTGTCCTTCAGTGCCAGGAGTCTCTGCCCCTTGGGGTTAGGAAAGGGGGTGGTGGTTCTGGGCAGGTTGCAGGGGTGGAGTCAGGGGGCTTTCGGGCTGGAAGTATTGAGACCAGGAGGGAGAACGGGAGCCCTTGTGAAGTCTGAGCACCTCCTTCCCTTCGGTTTGCCCCCCCCCTCCGCCGCTCCCCCCTCCTGCCTGAGAGTCTGAGGTCTCTCATTGGGAACTTGGGAAGCTGTCACTTCCCAGTGTCCCCACTGGCCTCCCTTCTCCAGGCCCCAAAGCTGATGTCTGCTTCTGCCTCTCCCTCCCAGGGTCCCCAGACCTCCCAGCGAACTGCTGGGTGGGGCCAGGTGCTCAGTTTTCACCTCCCCTGAAATCAGGCGGTTGGCAGCCACCCAGAGCTGTCCTCACGGCGACTGGGCCTGGCCTTCCTCCGCACTGAGAGTGGGGACCCGCAGGGGAAGGCTGTGGGCAAGGTGCTGCACGGTGGCCAGCAGCGGTGGGAGCCAGATTCCTGGGCAGGAGGCAGGGCCCCTCGCCATACCCCTTCCCAGGAGCAGCCCCGGCTGTGAGCCTTTCCGTTGGTTCCTGGCGGGCCTCAGCCTAGGAAGAAATCCACCCAAGGCCAAGGTGTCTGGGAGCCACTGAGCATCTAGGCATCCACTGAGGAGTCAGGGAGTCGCTGTGGCTGATGACAGGCATTATCCCGAGCAGGAACCCCAGATGTATCACCAGGGCATCAGAAGGGAGCCAGAGACCGGACTCTGTGTTTTATAAAAGGAAGGCTCTGGACCCAGGGCTGAAGACCCAATTTGGAAGCTTCTCTGCTCCTCACCCTTCTCTCTCCACCCCCAGCCCCCTTCCTGGAGCAAAGGGAAATCCCGGGTCAAGGGTAAAGTCCCCTGCCTTGCCTCAGACTCCCGTTTTGTCAAATAAACAGTCCTAAGGCCCACAATTAATGAAAAGCTTGGAATGTGGCGATTTCCTAGTCCCTGGATTTGAACCCTCCCAGCCCACGATCCTCTGCTAGAGGGAAGGCCTGCCAGGCTCCCTCCTCCCCTGCTCCCTCCTCCCTCCACCTCTCTCCCTCCTTCCATTGTCCCTCCTCCCCCCTCCCCCTCCCCTCTCCCTCCACCCATCCTCCTTCCCGCCTCCCCAACTCCCTCCTCCTGTCTCCCTCCTTCCCCCAAGCCTCACCCTGTTCTCTGGGCCTCCTAAAGTCTGGTCTTCTTACACGGTGGATGGCTACGGCCTGGGCTGGCGGAGATGATAATTACTGCGTTAGCCCAGTGGCCTGAAGAAAGATTGGGGGGGGGGGCGGGGTGTGGACTGAGAACAGGAGGAAAAGAAGGTTCTTTATTAAATGCAGATGTTTTTAAATCACTGTAATTAACTGGAATGGATACCGAGAATCACAGGCAGAAAAACTAAATGGGCTTTTGTTTTAACTGTTTGTCATATATTTGAAAGGGTCATTGGAGAATATAACACAGGGATGCCCTTGCCCTCTTCCCGTTTGCTTGTGCCCAGCACAGACTTTCTCTGGGCACACGTGTCGGTGCGCGCGCACACACACACACACACACACACGTGCACTTGCCCACAAACACACATACACAGGCATATACACGTGCTCACACACACATACACAGGCACACAGTGCAGCCAGGCCTGAATGGGTCTTGGCTGGAGGGGGAAACGGGGCTCCACTCATGCAGCTGTGGAAGCTTCCTCAGGCCTGGGACTTCCTGCACGAACTCAGCGGACACAGACAGGCTCGCACTGAGCTGTCTGCGTCCCGTCACCGCGGTGAAGGGGTGTGTCCGTGGACCCTTGCAGCCCTCAGTCCACAGAGCCAACCGGGCGCATAGTGAGTTTTCCCTTCTACGCCCTGTGCCTGTCCTTCTCCAGCCCCATCACGAGAGCAAGGGACGGGGGATGGGGTAGGTGTCCCCAGATTGGGGAGGAGGCTGATGATCAAGAGGTTTCTGGAATGCTCTCCAGGAGCCAGAAACCCACCCCCCTTCCCAAAGAAACCGGGTTAGGGCACCGGGTTCCCCACTGTTGTATCTTACATGGCGATTTAGCTACACTGAGAGTCCAGCCAGGACCCAGCCTCACTGGGAACCAATGCCCCCATGGAGTGTCACCTCCCAGCACAGAGCCCTCTCGGATCCTCTGTCCCCTTCTCTCTGCCCCTTCCCCACTCTCTCTCTGTCTCTCTCAGAAATAAACATCTTTTTAATTTTTAAAAAAAGAAAGAAAAGAAACACTTTCTTCACCTTCTAATGTTCTCCAAATCGAAGCCCATCGTGTCATCAACCATCAGGAGAAACCTGCCAGCTGACCGTACATCTTATAATCACGGTGAATTAAAAGAGAGGGAAAAAACTATTGTGGTTCAAGGTGTTCCCCGAGGCTCTCAAGGTGAACACCACCTGCAGTTCTCTAAATTTGGTACAGCCCGCACGCAGGTGTGGACTTCTGTGGTTTGCTGTCGGAAGGGCTTAACATAACCTGGTCACCATGCTCTTAACCACACTGATTTATGAGGAAGGAAACTGGGGGGCCACGGGTATATTCTTACTTGCACGGTCTCTTGTATCTGTTTTCAAAGACGCGTTCCCAGCAGCAGCCGGGGGATTTCTTTGCACGTAGTTTTGTTTTGTTTTGCATTAGCAATGAACCCAATACACCCCCTTTTCTTGGCTCTGGTAGGTTGTTTTCAGTGTGCAATCCTGGTAATTACAGAGAAGAGGCCCCTCAGGTAACTGCTGAGAAAGGTCTCTTAATTTGACCCAATTTTCAATAAAATGCGGAACCTCAGCTCAGTCCCTTGGGAAATCACCGCAGGCCATAATCCCCAGATCTTTCTATTGGAAAGGCCTCGCTTCTGATCTGTTTGCATCTAGCCAGCAGCCCCTCTGTCTGCTGGGTATTTACCGATGGTGGAAACCAGAGGGCCTCCATACCCATGGCAATATCAGTCAGGTGCAGGGATCGCTTCTTCCTTCAGCTTCCTCCCTCTGATAAGAAGCATCATTTGCATCGCGTTATCTGCGATGATCTGCTTGAACGTGCCTCTCCTCCCGACTGTCAGTGGAAACCCAAAGCAGGATTTGATGCTTCATTCATTATTTACTCGTTTATTTATTGAGTGGTATTTCTATTGCGAACACATTTTTACCGGAAGCAGAAAGGAAACACACTCCAGCTTCTCAGCCCCCAGCTCCCCTCCCCTGCCCAGCGCTTGAGATGCCGTGCGTATTCTTAGGAATCCCAAACCCGCCTAGATTTCACGGCGAAACTCCCTCCCCGGCTGCTTTAGTCCCAGCTTTGCCTTCTGTCCCCCGGTTTTCCAGCTTGAAGCTTGGTCTGGCAGTCTGGAAGCAGACAACAGGAAAGCTCAGTCTTCCTTCAGGGAGAATTCCCTCCCGTGGAGCATGAATGTTTCCACTCCGGTACCCAGGAAATGTGGGCGCTTTCTGGAGAGCCACCACGCAGACTTCAGCAATTGCGGTCCCACGCCTGGGCCCTGGAGCCACAGGGATTCAGCCCTGCCCCCGGCTGTTTTGCACCACGTGTTCAAAGCACACCGAGATGCTAACAGCTCCCCGCGCTTTGCCCTGTCCACTCATGTGAAACTCAGCTCAGGCACCCGCTCCTCAAAACCCCAGGAGTGCAGGCCTGGCCCCCTAATTTCCCCCCAGGTCCCTGTGCCAAACACCCCATGCTCATCTGAAGTCATCAATCTGTCTGTGTCCCCAACAGGACAGAAGGCTCTTCGGGTGTATTGGAGAGCACTCCTGAAGCGGCGAAGGACAGAAAACTAAGCCAATGAGATGAACCACAAAGAATGTGCTAGGTCCCGGGGCTGAAGGCAGGGCTGGCTTCAGGTGCGGCTTGATGCAGGAGCCCAGACAACGTTGTCAGAACTTGTTGCCGTCCCTCTCTCGGCTTCCCTCCTTTGGCTCCGTTCCCAGCCCCGCTCTCCCTGAGGTGCTCTCAGCAGCGTATCCAGGGGGGAGAAGTCTAGTTTCCCAGTAAGTCAGATCAAAATAGTGGAAGAGTGGCTCATTGGCCTCACTTGTCTTCCCTTGATCGAGTACCCATCTCCCGACCAGAGCCTATGACTGGGAGGATGAGGTGTGTTGATTGAATCCAGGAGGTCATTGGAACGTCACTGTCGTCATCATCAGCATCTCACTGTTAGGCATCTAAAAGGAATGGGTAGGTCCTTAAATAAAAGCTGGGATGGCTATTCTCACAAAAAAGGAGGAGTAGAGCTGAGCCACAAAACCACCAATGCCTGCTGGGGCTGGCAGGGGCTGTGCTCAGCCACACTTGCCCAGGAGAGAGAACATTCTAAGAATATAGGAAATTTTAAAAACCCAAAACACCAAAAAAGATCTCACCACTCAAAAGACAGTTGTTAGCATTTGGGGGGCTTTTCTATATGTAGCCTTTTTAAACGTTTTTTTTTAATTATTTTAAACAATTTTTTTTAACATTGATTCATTTCTGAGAGACAGAGAGAGCACGATTGAGGGAGGGGCAGAGAGAGAGGGAGACACAGATCCGAAGCAGGCTCCAGGCTCTGAGCTGTCAGCACAGAGCCCGACTCGGGGCTTGAACTCACAAACTGCGAGATCGTGACCTGAGCTGAAGTCGGATGCTTAACCGATTGAGCCCCCCAGGTGCCCCTTTTTAAAAATTATTTGAGAGAGAGAGAGAGAGAGAGAGAGAGAGAGAGAGAGAGAACGAGTGCAAGTGGGAGAGGGGCTGAGGGGGGTTGGACAGAGGATCCCAAGAGGGCTCCCAGCTGACAGCAGAGAGCCCAATGCAGGACTCAAACTCACGAACTGCAAATCATGACCTGAGCCGAAGTCAGACGCTCAACCGACTGAGCCACCCAGGCCCCCCTATATGTATGCTTTTTTAATGTAGCTGTGGTCATATTATCTATGTGTTGGATGTCTTACTTTTTTTCACTTAACACTACAGCATTCGTGATACGTTGGAAATGATGCATACTGATCTATTTGATCATTCTGGAACAGGTTGCTTTTTAAATATATGCTATGATAAAAATACAACCTGAAGCATTTTTAAATTTTGCCTTGGGTAGACGAGGTGATTCTTTAATTTTTTTTTTTTCAACGTTTATTCATTCTTGGGACAGAGAGAGACAGAGCATGAACGGGGGAGGGGCAGAGAGAGAGGGAGACACAGAATCGGAAACAGGCTCCAGGCTCTGAGCCATCAGCCCAGAGCCCGACGCGGGGCTCGAACTCACGGACCGCGAGATCGTGACCTGGCTGAAGTCGGACGCTTAACCGACTGCGCCACCCAGGCACCCCGGTGATTCTTTAAAAAGTGGGTGATCTCTGGGGCGCCTGGGTGGCTCAGTCGGTTGAGCGTCCGATTTTGGCTCAGGTCACGATCTCGAGGTCTGTGAGTTCGAGCCCCGCGTCGGGCTCTGTGCTGACAGCTCAGAGCCTGGAGCCTGTTTCGGATTCTGTGTCTCCCTCTCTCTCTGACCCTCCCCCATTCATGCTCTGTCTCTCTCTGCCTCAAAAATAAATAAATGTTAAAAAAAAATTTTTTTAATAAAAATTAAAAAAAAAAAGTGGGTGATCTGACCTCAGGAACCCATCCTGGTGACCCTCGATTTCCAAACCCTGCCTCGGTCCACCCTCCCCAGCCGTGGTGGGCAGGGCATTCTGTTTGGCATCCCAGATACACCCAGCTTCACCCAGGGAACCACACTGGATTCTCTGGTGATAAATTCATCACTGGGATGTGGCCACCCTCCTAAAATTCTCTTCGGGGAACGATTTTCTGAGGTCTCACTTCGTGCCTAATTGACAACTTTCTTTAATGGGCTGGGATGATAACTCTTTATTTTTTTTCTTTTTTTTCTTTTTTTTTTTTTTTTTTTTTTTCCAACGTTTTTTTTTTTTTTTTATTTATTTTTGGGACAGAGAGAGACAGAGCATGAACGGGCGAGGGGCAGAGAGAGAGGGAGACACAGAATCGGAAACAGGCTCCAGGCTCCGAGCCATCAGCCCAGAGCCCGACGCGGGGCTCGAACTCACGGACCGCGAGATCGTGACCTGGCTGAAGTCGGACGCTTAACCGACTGCGCCACCCAGGCGCCCCTGATAACTCTTTCTTGACGCCACAAATGATGATTAATGGAGCTCCAACAGGACACGGGCTTCGCTTTATTCTCACCTTCATTATTTTAATCTCTCTCTGAATGACCGTCTAATGGATCTGTATTGCTGTCACACTGCGGGAATGGTGGGTGGGTGTCCATAAATCCTGCAAAACCACGAGAGGGCCCCCCGCTGGAATGCCGAGGCCACGGGTAGACTCAGTGAAGAGCCTGCCCAGCCCTTGGCTGCAGGAGGGGTGAAGGCAACAGGCAGAAATTATTGTAAAGTGGCCGGGTGGCATCAGTGTCCCCAGAATGGCACTGAGAGTTCAATTATAGTCACTCCTTGAGGGAAGGGAAGGGATGCAAACTATCCGGAACGCAAAGGATGGTGGGAAATTAAATAATGAAGCTGCGATTCATTCATTCAGTCCTTTGACATTTTACTGAGTTTATTGGTCGGTGCCGGGCGCCGGGAAATCAGCAAAATTGGAATGGCCCAGCCCTCCAGAGGCTCACAGCCTTCATGTTGGAAAAGACCTACAATCCAACGATGGCCATGAGCAAAGTGTTTCAAAGTGACGTAGGTTAGCAGGGTGGGGTTCACAGGCACAGGACCTGTGCAGTCCCACGGGCCGCCCACGTAGAAGGACCTCGCACTTGGGTTAATGCTCTGCTTTTGTTAGCCTTTATTTATTTTTTTTTTAATTTTTTTTTCAACGTTTATTTATTTTTGGAACAGAGAGAGACAGAGCATGAATGGGGGAGGGGCAGAGAGAGAGGGAGACACAGAATCGGAAACAGGCTCCAGGCTCTGAGCCATCAGCCCAGAGCCCGACGCAGGGCTCGAACTCACGGACCGCGAGATCGTGACCTGGCTGAAGTCGGACGCTTAACCGACTGCGCCACCCAGGCGCCCCATGCTTTTGTTAGCCTTTAAACTCATCCATTCTGGGGGCACCTGGCTGGCCCCAGTCGGTAGAGCATGCGACTCTCAATCTCGAGGTCGTGAGTTCAAGCCCCATGTTGGACGTGGAGCCTACTTTTTTTTAAATTTTTTTTAACGTTTATTCGTATTTTGATAGAGACAGAGCGTGACTGGGGGAGGGGCAGAGAGAGAGGGAGACACAGAATCCGAAGCAGGGTGGAGCCTACTTAAAAAAAAAAAAAATGCATTCATTCTGCAAAGACTTATTGAGTGCCTACTATGGGCCAGACACACCTCTGGGCACTGAAGACGACACAGACACAAATCCAGGACAGGCAGCAGCAAATAATTATGGAAAACTTGTAAGATGCCAGATGGGAGTAGGTCCCCGGGAGGAGGGCAAGACTGGAGACAAGGTAAGGGCAATCCTAGGATGCTCGTTTGTGCAGTCTACAAATACAGAATGACCGCCTACTATGTGCTATCACCTCGGGCACCTAGGCGGCTGGGATGGTTAATTTTACGTGTCAACTTGGCTTGGCTACACTACGATATTCAGTTGTTGGTCAAACGCCAGTCTAGACGTTTGCTATGACATTTATCAGATTTTTTAGACGCAATTAGCATTTAAATCGATAGGCTTGGAGTAGAGCAGATTACCTTTCAAGATGTAGATGAGGCTTATCTAATCAGTTGAAGGCCTTATGAGAGAGTGAGAGAGAGAGAGAGAGAGAGAGAGAGAAACTGAGGTCCCCTTGAGGGAGAAGGAATTCTGCCTCCTTACTGCCTTTGGACCCATCAACCCTTCCTTCCCTGCGTCTCCAGCCTGCCGCCTCCCTGCAAATTTCAAACTTGCCAGCCCCGGCCAATTCCTTCACATCGCTCGCCCTCTCCCTCCCTCTCCCTCTCATTCTTGTTCTTTCTGTATACCTTTTTAACCTACCTCTCTCTCTCCCGTTGCTTCTGTTTCTCTGCAGAACCTGAACCAATACCGCAAAGCACAAGGCACGGCTACTGGTTCCCCGTTGCTCCCTAGCTGCCAGGGTCAGAATGCAAAGGGACGGAGGTGGGTCCCGGCCCAGGGACGCGTCTCAGGACTCCCCTCCTTGAAGTCTCTACCGCAAAGAGCGTGGGAGCTGCCCCTACCCGTGCCAGTGGTCAGATCACAGGTGCCTTCCCATTTCCCCCTCCCGGGGGTCTGGGGGCGGGAGAGCCCCCCACCTTGCCCCTCGCCAAAGTGCCCAGCGGGCCCTTCGTGCAGAAGAGAGGCTTGCTTTCTTCCTGACGGCTGCTGTGTTCGGCCTGAGTTGAACCGACTCGGGATGCGCTCACCTTGCGGCAGGTACGGCCCTTAAATCAAGCCCAATAAAATCTCGCAAAAGCCACTGATCACTGCAGCGGCTGGCACTGTGCACGCGGTCATCTGCACACACGGTCCCCGCAGACGGACTGTGGCCTGCGAGTGGCCGGAGGCTGCTGCTGCAGCCATCTGGACGAGGTACAACAAGGCCTTTTAGTGAGAAGTACAGGATTCTCCGAAGAGATTTTTGCTGGAGTGCCAGGCTCTGCTCCTTTTTTTTTTTTTTAACATTGAAACGCGTGTCATTGTTCCAGAACGCTGTTGTCTTCTGGGAACAAACACAGAGGCCCATTGTTTACACTGCCAATTAGGAGCGGTGATTGACCCCGACGCACAAAGGCCGGGTTGTGTCCCAACGGCTGAGGAGAGTGTCTCCGATTCACTGACACAGGTCTTGGGACGAAGGAGCCCGGGCTGGTCACTTACTACGGGATCCTGCCGAGCCATTTTCTCAGGCTCCGGAGCTGGCGGTGCAGCTTGGAGCTGGGGGAGGGCCTTCAAGCAGTTTCCCCTGTGTGGCTGCAAGGCCCAGTGGGGCTCTCCAAGGTCATATCTCACCCCGGGGGCAGCCGCTGACCCTGAGGGCATGCGGCAGTTCCTCCCTGAAGAGCTGAAGAAGAAAGGTGGATTCGAAGGAGGAGCTGGTAAACTGAGGCTTCCTGGGGGGGGGGGGGGCGTGTGGATGCTCCCAATGGACGAAAATCCTTTGCCACCACACAGCCAACCCGGAGCCACCGTAGAGCAAGCCACTTGGCGTCCGGGGGCTCCAGAAAGCAGCTCTGTTGGGGGGGGGGGCAGAGTCACCCAAAGGCAACGACCGTCTGCTTGAGTTTGACTTCTGTCAAGGAAGCCAACCCAACTCTTTCACCTGCTTTAAAACTAAGACCGGGGCGCCCGGGTGGCTCAGTCGGTTGAGCGTCCGACTTCATCTCAGGTCATGATCTCGAGGATGGTGAGTTCGAGCCCCGCCTCGGACTCTGTGCTGACGGCTCGGAGCCTGGAGCTTGCTTCGGATTCTGTGTCTCCCTCTCTCTCCGCCCCTCCCCTGCTCACGCTCTAACTTTCTGTCTCTCAAAAATAAACGTTAAAAAAATTTTTTAAAGATAAGACTAACGGGGGGAGGGGTATCTGGGTGGCTCAGTCGGTCGGGTGTCCAACTTCGGCTCAGGTCACGATCTCCCGGTTTGGGAGTTTGAGCCCCACGTCAGGCTCTGCACTGACTGTTCAGAACCTGCTTGGGATTCTGTCTCCTTCTCTCTCTCTGCTCCTCTCCCACTTACACTCTCTCAAAATAAATAAATAACTTCAAACAATAGAAGACTAAGGGGGGGGGCAGCCAGCTGTCTCAGTCGGTGGAGCAAATGCCTCTTGATCTCAGGGCCACGAGTTCAAGCTCCACACTGAGCGCAGATCTTACTTAAAGAAAAAAAAAAGAAGAAAACGAACGGACATAAGACTTTCCCAAATAAATGCAGCAGTAACTAAAATCTGTTCTTCAGGGGTAAATATCAACGATCAAACAGGTGGAAGAAAGCAAGGGCACAGCTGCTTTTTCTATAAACAGCACTGACCCCTCCACATGGCATCTTTCCCGGAGCGGCAGCCCCCAAACAAGACCGAGAGCCCCCAGGTCCCAGCAGAGACAAGGACCTAGACCCGAGACCCTTTTGTATCTAGTAGGAGGTTCGTTACGCAAATTATGGCCTGTTCGTTTGATAAAATGGTGTGTCTGCCATTAAGATGGTTTTTATAGAGTTTGCTGTGATAACGTGAAAAATTACAACGTGAAAAAGTTTCTTCCTCCTAGACTAAACATGTTTCTTTTTTCCCCGGAGAGTAATTCAAAAACAATTCGTGGACTGTGAACATGTCCACGGCTTTTTAAATTACGCTAAGATAGGAGTCTGGAAAGAAACACTTTTAAATGTGAACATAATCTCAGGGCGCCTGGGTGGCTCAGTCGGTTGGGCATCCGACTTCGGCTCAGGTCATGATCTTGCGGTTCCTGAGTTCGAGCCCCGCCTCGGGCTCTGGTGCTGACAGCTCGGAGCCTGGAGCCTGCTTCAGATTCTGTCTCCCCCTTTCTCTCCGCCCCACCCCTGCTTGGGCTCTGTCTCCCTCCCTCTCTCAAAAATAAACAAACATTAAAAAAAAAATGAAATGTGAACATAATCTTTGAGGACTGGGACAACGTGATATTTTTCTTCTTTCTACCTTTCTGTATTTTCTACCAGTTTTCATAAAGAGTGGGTATTATTTTATGTCTGCCAAGAATAAAATAAACATAAAGAAACAAACAAGTGGCTGCTGTGGGAGAACAGGGTGGCAAGTCTATTATCTAGCTTTTGCCTTGTTCCCGTATCACGTTTGCCCGTGGGCTGACAAGTGACAGCTGGGAGCCCTGCCCAGGCCTCCTGGTCGACTCCTGACCACACCAGATGCCAAATTTAGAGGTTTGGCAACATCTGAATTTTATCAGGTTTGGGTTGTTTTTTTTTTTCCCCTCACTCTGGCTACACACACACACACACACACACACACACACACACAATCTACACATTTTGGCTCATGGGGCTCAAACACTGCTTTACAAGAAGCAGATTCACAGGGTACTCAACCCAGTCCCCTTACGGGAAGATGACCCCCTTTCATCGAGTCCTGCTTTCCGTTCTCCTCCAAGGGACACTGACCCTGGATGCCTGGCTGTGGGTGAGACAGATTCCCAGGGTCATGCTTTCCAACACAAAGGCTGCATTCCAGAGGTGACTTCTAGAGTCAACACGGGGTACCTCCCTGAGCTTCCTGCCCTGGGTCTAAGAGCAAGACCAGTCCCCATGGCGGCCAGAGTCATGTCTCTCTGGAAAATGCCTCTAAGTCTTTCGTCACGGCCACCACCTTACTTAATCTCCACATCCTCAATGTCTGTCCTTCCTTTCCTCAACACCGTCTACAGGGTGCCAGACACTATCCAAGGGCCGGGGAAGATCAGCAAGCAAAGGAACAAGCACTCTCTGCTCTCGTGGAAAGGACAGTGTAGTGGAAGGAAGGAGCGCTACCAATGGTCCATTTGTAAATGTAAATGAGGAAGTCGAAGGGATAAATGAGCGGATGAACGAATGCCTAAAAGGCCAAGGACCTGGACTGTCATATGATCCTTACTCTGTTCCATTCCACTGTGGTGCTGCCCGGAGAAGTATCCCCTGGTCCTCCCGCTCCCTTCTTCTCACGTCACTCCCCTGCATAAAACTCTCAATGGCTCCCTACTGCACACCAGATTACATTCTAACTCCCCAGCCTGGTGGCTCTCGGTGCTCTAGTTCCAAGCTACCTCTCTAGCTTCACTTCCTTCGAACCCTCCAGGATAACCTACATACTATTATAACTGTTGCTGTGTTTATTTTGCCTGTCTAGAAAATTCACCTCTGCCGTTGAAATCTTACTCATGTGAGGGAGGGGAAGTATGCGGGATACAGGATTTGGTGAAGATCCAAATACTCATCTTCTAAAGTGGGAAGTCCGGGGCGCCTGGGTGGCTCAGTCAGTTGAACGTCGGACTTCGGCTCGGGTCATGATCTCACGGTTCGTGAGTTCGAGCCCCGCGTCGGGCTCTGTGCTGACAGCTTGGAGCCCGGAGCCTGCTTCGGATTCTAGGTCTCTCTCTCTTTCTCTCTCTCTGCCCCTCCCCTATTTGTGCTCCGTCTCTCTCTCTCTCAAAAATAAATAAAATGTAAAAAAAAATTTTTTTTAAGGCATGGATTTGTCTGTTTTAAAGCATTTTTTAAAACCCTTTTTAGAGTGAGCTCTATGCCCAACGTGTGGCTTGAACTCACGACCCCAAGATCAAGAGTCACATGCTCTACTGACCGAGCCCAGCCAGGATCGCCTAGTTTGGCTTTTAAAAGTTGTTTTCTAAAAGTTGTTTTTCATGCCCAATGAAGCAAGATAAAAATTTAAACAGGGACTAAAAATATTAAGTGAGATGATGGCTCTAAAGTGCACAGCATAATGTCTGGCATGCAATGAGCAGAGAAGAAACAGTCATCACTACTTGGGTTTTTCCCATGAATCCTGCCACCAAGCAGAGGTGGGAGTGGGGACACCAGGCTCTCCCAGGTCATTTCATGTGGCACTCCCACAACAGCAACCTAACCAATTTCAATTCCTCTGTTCGGGGTATACTTTCTTCTCCTTGCTTATTACAGCATCCGACCGAACAATGGCATGTTCATCTTCCTAAGACTACATTTCTCATGAAATCCCCATGGAAAGACTTTCTCGAAGGTCTTCTAGTGTGCGGTGGGGCAGTGGTAGCTGCTGGAAAAACAAACAAACACCAAAGTCTAAACAGGGCTTCAGGTGATACAGGTGCATTTTTCACTCATCCGGCATTCCAAAGAGATGTTATTCTTGACGTCTCTGGAACATAAGCCCTTTTCGTTTTGAGGCTCCTCCACCCCCTGGAGCCCTGAGATCCTCTCCACCCAGGAAGGGGGGGGGGGTGGGGAGAAGGAGCAAGGGAAGACATAACTGCTTCTCTGCTGTCTCCGTGTAGAAGTGAAGCGCATCACTTCTGGTCACGTCCCATTGGCTAGAAGTAGTCACACGGCCCGACCTAGATGAGAAGGGGATGCTGGGGAATGTAGTCCCCGGCTTCACAACCTCTGCTCAGGGGAGACTCACACTGCGGAGGGAGGGATGCATTTCGATGGAGGCATCTAGGCCACCTGCAGAATGACCTCCAGAATCTTCATTTACTTATCCAAACTGTGTGGGTCCTGCCTCCCAACAGGGCCCTTCTGTAGTCCCAGCTGCCAGTCTTGTTAACATCTCTCCCAGTTAGTTCTGTATGTTCATTCCATGGGGCCATTCCATCCTTCTAGGGGTTTTTTCAAATACAAACTCCCTCTCCTCTTTGAAGACTTTTTCATTTCTTTTTATTTTTTAATGTTTATTTATTTTTGAGAGAGGCAGAGACGGAGAGTGAGCGGGGGAGGGGCAGAGAGAGAGGGAGACACAGAATCCGAAACAGGCTCCAGGCTCCGAGCTGTCAGCACAGAGCCCGACGCGGGGCTCGAACTCACGAGCTGTGAGATCATGACCTGAGCCGAAGTCAGACGCTCAACTGACTGAGCCACCCAGGCGCCCCGAAGACTTTTTCATTTCTATAACCCTGCACTGACTCACTGAAACTGAATTTCTGAGTTATGGAGTTTGAGAGTTGGACAGTTGGCAATACGGTCCACCCGCCTGATATAAGAGAAGGGAAATGAGACCCAGGAAGGCTGAGGGAATCCCCAAAGCGTGGCATTCAGAGCAGACCTGTTTGCCCTGCATGTGAACCGTTCAGCAGGAACTTCGAAGGCAGCGACAAGTCACGATCTGAATTTTGCTGAGCCGGGAATTTGAATTATATATATGTACAGGGAATGAGCCTGGCTGACCTCCAAGCATTGAGTCTCCTTGTTGTGATGGGAGCCAGTCTCCAAGATGGCCCCATGGGCTCTGTCTCCTGATACTCACACCCCATGTAATCACTTCCCACACTGAGCCACGGTTGGTCTGTGTGACCTACAACATTTGGCAGAAGTCACGGGGTGGTTGCTTGTAATATTTGACTATAGAGGACTTTGGCTTCTGTCATGGCGCCCCCTCATTCTTGGATCGCCCGCTTTGGGGGAAACCATGCCCTGAGCAGCCCTATGGAGAGGTCCATGCGACAAGAGAGCTGAAGCCTCCTGCCAACAGCAATGAGAGTGAGCTTGGGACAGATCCTCCGGCCCCCATCACAGACTCAGCCAGCACTCGCCCCAACCTCATGAAAGATTCTCAGCTAGGACCACCTTCTCGGCTGCTCCGGGGCTCCTGAGTCTCCGAAACTGTGCGACGCAGCACGGTTGCTGTTTTAAGCTGCTAAGTTTGGGGGTGATTTGTCACTCAGCAACAGATAACTAACACAGCCATTGTGGTTTTCTACTCAAAATCACATACGCGTTTTGGTTTACCTGGGAGGGGGAGAAAATCGAAAATCATAAAATATATTAAAGGTCTCTCTTTTTTTAAATTTGGGTTCTACAAAGTTCTCATAAAATGCCAATTGTAAATGCCCAACATTCTGGTATTTCTTCTGTGTGCTGCCCTGAGTAACCAAATAAACGGAGAAGGAGAAAAAGAGAAAGAAAGGAAGGAGGAAGGGAGAGAGGGAAGGAGGGAGACTCCTATTCGTATTTATGGAGCACCCAAGAGCCAGCACCCAGAGCCAGCTCTGCTCTGGGTGCTTAAGATTCATTAGTGAACAAACAACACAGAAGGATTTTGCACTAATGGAGCTCACATCCTAACCGGAAAGAAAGAAATAATAAACACAATAAAAAGTAAGCTGTGTACCACAGAAGGTGATAACTGCTGTAGAAAAGAGTAAACACAGAACAGGGAGACAAAAGTGCCTCCAGCTTGATCATGTGTCCTCTGTTAGGGGCTCGGGGAGGAGTTACCGGTGAACTTGAAACGTCTGCAGTGCTTTGCGTCTGCCAGGTGCTTGCAAATATTTGCTCAATTCGTGCAAGGCTGAAGGAGCTAGCCCCGGAATGAGGGGTTCTCGCAGATGGTAAATCCAAGAGTTACTGGCTGCTGAGACACTCCTAGGCGACCATCAGATCTGTGAGCAGATTTGGGCCACAGAGAAGCCCAGCTGGGGGACAGCCTGGGAGGGAAAGCTTGCTTCTGTCCCCAATGACAAGAGTCTCCTTTCATTCATTTCAACATGAACCACCTTCTCGCTCTCCGGGACACCAGATTGCCAATTTGACAGAAGAGGACGGAAGAAACGGCAGTGCCCCCGGAAGACTTCTGCTCAGTATCACGGGACCCAGACAAACGAGGCTGTTTTACATCCCCGAGCCCCTCGCAGAGGTGACATCCTCCTCGTGACTTCATCAGTCTTATGTTCTTATAGAACATCTTACATTCCATACTCAGGTGACCTCGCAGATTCTCACCCCTGAGTCTAGAAGGAACAGACACAAGTAGAAAGTGAGCATTGTGAAGTGCCCAGGTGCTGGGCACATGCAAACCCAAGGCTTGCCTCCAGAACATTCCAAATGTTACATTATGATTCAGACCCAAAGAAACAAAGGTAAACAAAATATGCCTCCCATGGTTTAGGTATGCGGTCCCCTATAGCTTGGGGTTTGGGATTTGCTTTAATAACAGGCAAAGACAGGAGGAGTAGGTCTTCCTAAGGCCTTAATACACCACAGACAATAAATTAAAACACATTACTATTAATGTAGAATAAAACAGTAATTTGTATTTAAACAGCTGTGGGTTCCAAAAGATCTAGAAAGAGAATTTTAGACCCATAAGGAATCTTAGGCTACTTTTAACTTTATTTAAAAAAAAAAGAAAGGGGCGCCGGGGTGGCGCAGTCGGTTAAGCGTCCGACTTCAGCCGGGTCACGATCTCGCGGTCCGTGAGTTCGAGCCCCGCGTCGGGCTCTGGGCTGATGGCTCAGAGCCTGGGGCCTGTTTCCGATTCTGTGTCTCCCTCTCTCTCTGCCCCTCCCCCATTCATGCTCTGTCTCTCTCTGTCCCAAAAATAAATAAACGTTGAAAAAAAAAAAAAGAAAGAAAGAGAGAAAGAGGGGCGCCTGGGTGGCTCAGTCGGTTAGGCATCCGACTTCGGCTCAGGTCATGATCTCACAGTTTGTGAGATGCTGTGTCTCCTTCTCTCTCTGCCCCTCCCCAACTTGTGCTCTGTCTTTCTATGTCTCTCAAAAAATAAATAAATATTTTAAAAAATTGAAAGAAAGAAAGAAAGAAGGAAGGAAGGAAGGAAGGAAGGAAGGAAGGAAGGAAAGAAAGAAAGAAAGCAAGCAAGCAAGCAAGCAAGCAAGCAGGCTCCTGGGTGGCTCAGTCGGTTAAGCATCCGACTCCGGCTCAGGTTATGAAATCACCACTCGTGAGTTTGAGCTCTGCGTCGGGCTCTGTGCTGATGGCTCAGAGCCTGGAGCCTGCTTAGGATTCTGTGGCTCCGTCTCCCTCTCTCTCTGCCCCTCTCCTGCTCATGCTCTGTCTGTCTGTCTCTCTCTCAAAAATAAGTAAAAGTTAAAAAAATTAAAAAGAGGGGCGCCTGGGTGGCGCAGTCGGTTAAGCGTCCGACTTCAGCCGGGTCACGATCTCGCGGTCCGTGAGTTCGAGCCCCGCGTCGGGCTCTGGGCTGATGGCTCAGAGCCTGGAGCGTGTTTCCGATTCTGTGTCTCCCTCTCTCTCTGCCCCTCCCCCGTTCATGCTCTGTCTCTCTCTGTCCCAAAAATAAATAAACGTTGAAAAAAAATTTAAAAAAAAAATTAAAAAGAAAGAAAAAGGTGGCATGCCTTCCATTTTTGGCAAAACACACCCTACTCCAGTGCACACGTGCGTGCGTACACACACACACACACACACACACACACACACACACACACACCTCTAGTCTCAGGAACAGAAGTGCCCCCTCCCCTGCATCTGCCCAGGGCCCTTCTTACTCCAGGCTTAACCCTTTCCAAACAAACAAACATCCTCTTTACTGGCTCTTTCTTCTCGGCATATTCACACACTTAAATGTCTCCCTTTAAAAAAAAAAAAAAAAGCAAACAGAAACAAAATGACTGAAAAACCACTCTCTTGGCCTCACCTGCCTCTGTAAGTCACATTCTCCCTTCCACGGCTTTAGCAGCGTCCTGGCCCTGCAGGTGTGGGGTAGCACGTACGTGGGTGGCTTAAGCAACGGAAATTTATTGTCTCCCAGTTCTGGAGGTCGGAAGTGCGGGATCCCGGGGTGCTGCTGGGGGGTTGCTGGCCACCTTTGCTGCTCCTTGGCTCAGGGATGCATCCCCCTCGATCTCTGCCCTCATCTGCACATGACCTTCTCCCTGTGTTCACGTCTGCGTCCACATGTCTTCTCGGGGTAGGGCCCACTCAAATGACCTCAACCTGACCGTATCTGAAAGACCCTGTCTCCCAAGAAGGTCCCATTCTGAGGGAGGTGGTGGGGTTAGGACTCCAGCAAATCTTTTGGGAGGGGAGACAATTCAACCCACGGAACCGCCAAACTTAAAAAAAGGGGTCCGTCCTTACTCTTCCCGCTCCCCGCTTGCCCCACAGCCTGCTGACCCCCGGCTCCTGCACTGCCCTTGCTCAGGACTAAATGACCTCATGGTTGCCCAATTTGGTAGAATTTTCCTGACCCTAACAGGTGGACCTTACTGTCACACGGTGTCACACTCCTGCCTCCTTTGGCCCCTCCAGTTCCACCGGGATTCCGTGTGTCGGGCTGGCGTGTCCTCCTCCTGGGTGTTCCTGGGCTCAGCACCCAGCCACCCCAGCTTCTCTCCTAACCCCCGCCCCAAGCTAATCCTGTGTGCTCCTGCCTTTGACCTACGCCCCGCCGAAGGCCATCCCTGACCTCGTCAGCCCAGACGGTTCTCCCAGCTTGCAGATCTGACCATCTCTCCTGGCTATTCCTCTGGTGCCTCTCAATCAAATGTACTCCACCTGATCCCCACCCCACCCCCGGGGGTCTCATCTAGGGCCTTCTGCAGCCCCTGTCTTACCATCCCCCGCCTCTAAGAAAACCAGGATCATCCTTTACCACCTCGCTCGTGCCTCATACACATCAGTTCCAAGTCCCCAGGAGCGAAAACTCTTTCAAATGGACCCTTGCCGTGTGACCTCTGTTGCCACTCTGATCATTTCTCTAGGTTCTAACTTCCTGCCCCATGGCTTTGCTCCCACCCTGGGCCATCACCTTCTGTCCCACCTTCTGTCTCGTCCTCTTCTGGGTCATCTACCACGATGTCCCCACAGTGATCTCTTGGACAGCCAAACATGGTGTTTAGAATCATTCAAGGGCTCTCCGTTGCCTTCAGGATGAAGTCCAAACTCCTAAACGTGACAGGAGATGCTCCTTATGATCTGGCCCCTGGTCATTTCTCCCGCTTCCTTTCCATCCATTTTATGAGGGCTGTTTCATCCCTGCTGACAACTTTGCTACCCCCTGGAAGTGCTGTACTGCTCTTTTATATTTCCTTCATACCCACTGTTCCCTCCGTCTTCAGTGCCCTTCCAACAGCTTGTGGCAATCTCCCCTCTGGCATCTTTCAAGAATCAAACCAGAGGTCCTTCTGGGAAGTCATTCTGAGCCCCCCAGAATGACCTAGGTCTTTCCTCCTGCCTTTCTTAAGCACCTTGTTACATATTGTAATCCTGGCTTTCAGCTTTAAAGCCCTAGTCCACTGCCTGACGCACAATACAGCTTCAATAAACAAATGAATTGATGAGTTATCTCTAACTCACTGACGGATACAAAGAAATCTGAAGTCCTCATTCATATTTTGAGGTTCTTGTCTCTATTCTAGGATTTTCCTCAGTGTAGTGGGAGGACGATGGCACCAGAATCCCTCGGGGAGCTGATAAAACATGCAGCTTCATGGACAGCACCTTGAACGTGATGAATCCGTATTCTAAACAAGCTACCTTAGTAATTCATGTGAACAGGGTTTGAGAACCAAGGCTCTGGAAGGCCTTTCAAGCTTATCATATACATTTTTTTAAAGTAACCTCTATGTCCAACGTGGGGCTTGAAGTCATGATCTGGAGATTAAGAGCCACGTGCCCTACCGACTGAGCCAGCCAGGTACCCCAAGCCTATCACATTTTAAAAAATGTGTATTTATTTTGAGAGAGAGAGAGAGAGAGAGAGAGAGAGAATCCCAAGCAGACTCTGCACTGAGTGTGATGCAGGGCTCAAAATTTGCCCCCAAACCTTGCATCCACTGACCCTAAGTCTGCTTCCTAGGATCTCACAGAATTTACCTGTGCCTATTTGTACACGGGAGTTCTTTAAAAATTTGAGGACAATCACCCTGTCCTGCCTGCTTCTTCTCCCCTATGTCGACTTCTTCTACTACCTCAGCCCTGCTGCATGACCAGAGGATTTCCATCGACGACTTGCTGTCCCCCTGACTGTCTTTAAGCTTGCCAATTTCTTTTGCCTACCATATAGTTAGTGCTCAGAACTGGCCATGATACTCCATGTGGGATTTGGCCAGCTCAGAATACACTCGAACTGGACGCTATTTTTTAAAATTTTGTTTTTACGTTTATTCACGTGTGAAAGAGAGAGACAGAGCACAAGCAGGGGTGGGGCGGAGACAGAGGGGGACACAGAATCGGAAGCAGGCTCCAGACTCTGAGCTGTCAGCACAGAGCCCGACGCGGGGCTCGAACTCACAAATTATGAGATCATGACCTGAGCCCAAGTCGGATGCTTGACCGATTGAGTCACCCAGGTGCTCCGACTGTACGTCTTGTAACAACCCATTTTGTTGAGCCATGTTGAGCATATGGTCACCTGAAACTAGAATTTCTTCTTTTTACATGAGCTTGTGTCTAGCCAGGTCTTCTCCAGATGTCATTAAGTGGCTGACTTTTTAACCCAAGAGCTACATTCAACATTTAATCGTCTTAAATGTGACCCTGGGGGTGCCTGGGTGGCTCAGTTGGTTGAGTATCTGACTCTTGATTTTGAAACACGAGGCATCTCACGTGTCGTGAGGTTAAAGCCCTGTGAGGTCAGGCTCCTTGCTGATAGTGCAGAGCCTGTTTGGGATTCTCTCTCCCTCTCTCTCTGCCGGCCACCCCTGCCCCCTGGATTTCGTGCAAATGCACTCTGTCTCTTTGTCTCAAAATAAATAAACTAAGAAAAAACGTGATTCTGTGGGTTTTGCCCATTAGCATAGATTATTAATTCACATCTTAACTATGAGATGGTAATGACAGGGCCCCTCAGGGGATGGAGACCCCAAATAGGCACTTACTCATTTTATAACTTTGCTTGGGGTCTTTACTCATTCTTTCCTCAGCTCAAACAGCCATGAATGAGTGACACTGTGTTCTGCAATCTCCACACTCATGGCATATGCCTCAACGTTTCTGGGTCGACCCTCATTTTATTTTATTTTATTTTATTTTATTTTATTTTATTTTTAAAAAATGTTTATTTATTTTTGAGACAGAGAGAGACAGAGCATGAACGGGGGAGGGTCAGAGAGAGAGGGAGACACAGAATCTGAAGCGGGCTCCAGGCTCCGAGTTGTCAGCACAGAGCCCGACGTGGGGCTCAAACTCACCAACTGTGAGATCATGACCTGAGCTGAAGTCGGACGCTTAACCGACTGAGCCATCCAGGCGCCCTATCATTTTATTTTAAAATGTTCATTTATTTTGAGAGAGAGAGAAAGAGAGAGAGAGAACACAAGTTGGGGAGGGACAGGGAGAGAGGGGGAGAGGAATCTCAAGCAGGCTCCACACTGTCAGTGCAGAGCCTGACTCAGGGCTCGATCCCAAAAACTGTGAGGTCATGACTTGAGCTGAAATCAAGAGTCAGATGCTTAACGGACAGAGCCACCCAAGCACCCCTGGACCAACCCTAATTTTAAATATTCTTTCTGGTGCCACAGGTCCTCATGCCAAACTGCGAGTCTAATTTTTGGTT
This sequence comes from Lynx canadensis, assembly GCF_007474595.2. Taxonomy (NCBI): domain Eukaryota; kingdom Metazoa; phylum Chordata; class Mammalia; order Carnivora; family Felidae; genus Lynx; species Lynx canadensis. The sequence continues at coordinate 56,662,864 of NC_044316.2, forward strand.
TAGAAAATATGGTCAATATAGTGCTGCCTTTCCACCAAGTGTTTATAGTCTAAGATAATAGGAGGAGACAATTATTCTGTCTGGTTTAAGCTGAGGGAGGCAAGCAGTAAAGAGAACAAGACAGTGGAAAGGTGAGAAGTTACAGCACAAACTTAACATCAAGAACAAACACTAAATAATGTAACTTTGGTTCCATTTCCCCCAAATTTCTGCTTACTACAATGATTGATCTACCCAAGTACCTGGATTCCTCCATTGATTTAGCAGTCTTACTTAGTGGATGTTGCATATTTTGAAGATGTTATTATTTTGCACTCCCTCCTGGAGCATGTGGTAACACTTCTGTTTTTGAGAAAGACGAAAAAACGCAGGTTTCTCTGCAGTCAAGAATTAAATTAATGTAAATAAAATCTGACTTCAGATCCTTCTAAGGGATGTGGGTGTGGGGGAGGGGAAATCCACCACCCAGACATTTGAAGAAAGTGGTTTGTGAATCTGGCTCAAAATATGGCAGTAAGAAAGAGTGCATGACGCTCACGAGACCCTGATGGGAAACAAGAGCGGAGAGTTTGTTGTGTCTCTTTCATCCACGGACGTGCAAAGCATGACACTTGCGGTAACAAAATTGCATTGCCTGAGTACTGTGTCATTATCTGCTCTTCAAGATGGGGACACGTAGACAGGGAATGGCCTCTTCCAACGCGAGCAACTTTCAAGGAGCACCGCTGAGCTTCCTTCCACCCCCACGACGGGGAAAGCCGGCCTGCTACCACCACGCTGCGCGAAAACGGAGAAAATTCTTGGTTGTAAAAAAAATTCCTCGTCATTGGTACCGAAAGTTGAAAAGAGACTTTTAAATTGCACATCGCTCCTGGCCCTACCTACGGTTAATCACTACCGTCTACGGAAGAGGAGAGGCGGCCTGGAGAACCACCACCCGGTACCCAGCGCCTGGGCGTCAGGGTCCCGCCCTGTCCGGGGTCGGCGCGGTGGGGGCGGAGTGTTCGCTCTCGAGGGCACTGCTGTCCTCCCCGGGAGGCTGTTTCGCGGGGAGGTTCGTTCGGCTCGCAGCAGGGAGCTCCCCGGGGGACTGCTGCGTGCAGGGGCAGGCTGGGAGGAGGGCGGCGAGCTGGGTGCTCCGGGGCCCGGGTCGGCGCGCCTAAGTCTGTGCACGGTGGGGAGGTGTAGGGCGTGTGCACGGCACGGGCGGGACGCGCGCCGGAGCGGCCGCCGGTCGCCGCTGCACAGAGGGCCGGCGCCGCCGGGTGAAAATACCGCGCAAAACCGGGGCCCGGACGCCCCAGGGCGCCGGCGGGGGGGAACTGAGCGGCCTCGCAGGGCCGGGCCCGGGCCCCGCCGTCCAGTGCGCTGACACCGAGCCGCAGCGCCCACACATCTCGAAGGTCGCCAGGCACCGCAGGCGGAGCGCGGGGCCCCGAGACCTGCACGCGCCCGGACAGGGGGAGCGCGCGCACCCGCCGGCTCCCCGGCGCGCTCCCCGCGCGGTCTGCGGAACCACAACGCGAGCGGGTATTAAGGGGGAAGGACGGGGCGTGGCCTAGGCGGGATGAGCCAATGGGCCGGGGAGGGGCGCGTGGGGGCGGAGCTCCGGCGCGGAGCGCCGATTGGCCAGTTCGCCCTCCGGTATGCAGATGCGGCGGAGTCACGTGGCAGGGGCCGGGACGACTTCCTGTTGGAGGCCAACGCGGGGCGGGGAAGGGGGCGCGAGCGCCCCGTCTGGCTGGAGCGGGGGGAGGGGGGGTTCTTGTGTCAGTTAGAGCAACAAGATGGCCGCGGTGGCAGCTCCGCACCTCAGCGCGACGGCCCCGGGAGCCGCAGCCGCCGCCGCCAGACCGCGCCCGCAGACACATGAGAGCGCCCGGAAGCCAAAAGCCGAACCGGAAAGGGCAGTAAAAGCAGCAGCCACGCAGAGATCTGCGCCGCCGCCGCGGGACCGCCAGAGCGGAGGCGGAGGGAGCGGAGCGGCCGAGCGCAGAGCGTCGCCGCCGCCACATCGGATCCCGGGCCGCGAAGGAGCCGCCGTCAGCTCGCGGGCGCGAGGAGGGCGCGTCGCGGCAGTCGCCGGAGCCGGACTGGAACTGACGGGACGCGCCGCCGCCGCACGCACCCGCCCGCGTCGCCGCCGCCGCCGCCGCCGCCGCCCGCGCCGGGACCTGAGCCCGCGGCGCCGGCGCCGAGCGGGCCCCTGCCGCCCGAGCGCCCCGCAGGCCCCGGGGCGGCCGCCCGGGTCGTCGTCGCCGTTGCTGTTGCCGCGGCGGCCGCCGCCGCCAGGCCCGCGCCGCCGGAGCCCCGCCGAGGAACCGCCGCCGCCGCCGCCGCCACCGCCGCCGCCGGGGACGGAGCCCAGGTGAGCGCGGGCCGGGCCTCCGAGCCGCCGCAGCTGGCCGAGCTGGCGGCGTCGCCTTTGTTCGGCCGGGCCCGGAGCGCGAGGGGCCCCGGCGGGTCCCGGGCGGGAAGGGATGCGCGGCGCGGGAGGAGCCGCGGGCGGCGCGGGGCCGGGGCGTGCGTGCGCGCGGGGAGAGAGGTTCGCGGAGCGCCGGGTGCGGGGGAGCCGGCGGGGTCGCGACGGGTGGCGCGGCCGCACGCCAGATGTGTGCGCGTTCCACTCGCGCGGTTGCTGGAGCCGGGTTCCCCCGGAACGGTCACCCGTGGGTTTTTGCGTCTCTGATGGCACGCACGAGCCCGAGGCGTTTTTCGGTGGAGGGCCTCCCGCGCCGTTGTTGGGGGGAAGAGCGAGCCCCGGGCGTGCTTTGGGGGGAGGGTGAGGGCTCCCCTCGGCCCTCTGCGGGTGTGGAGTCAGGTGGGCTGCTAGCGGTGCTGCAGACTGCGGAGCCGTGCGCACGAGGAAAAGGAGCCGCGCCACGGCTGCCCTGCTAGCACATCACGTAACCCGAGCGCCCCAGTGCCACCTCCGCTCGAGCGACGCCTCGCTTGCACCTTTGCCTTGTGGATGACACTTAATCAGTTGATTCGTGGCCGTTCAAACGTGCGTGTGCGACTGGACGGGTTCCCTGCGTGTTAGCCGGGCCGAGGAACCGTCCTCTTGCAGGTCACACGGGGCTTTGGGAAGCTCCCCGAAGATGCGCGATCGGTGCCGCGGGGGGCGGCGGCGGAGGAGCCGCACATCCCGGCTGCACCTTCCGCGTTTGAAGGCACTTGACCGCATCAGCGGTTCTGTACAAGATGAATGGGACTGCCGCGAACCTTTGCCTCCCTGTCGGATGAAACCTCCATTTGAGTCGTCTGCTCGGTGATGTCTAGGCATGAACTGCAGATTCGGAACTCAAAATGGTGCTCTGTGCATGTCCAACTTGAGCGCCTGGAAGGAGTTGCGAGTTGGAGGCATCTGGCTGGGTTAATCCATTGTGTGGCCGACGGTCGGATTTTCCCCGGACACCGCGGTGCTGCGGTCGGTGTAGGTGGTCAGTGCGCGGTGATCGCTGTGTAGAGACGGCTGCGTCCCCGAACGTAATCTGACCCGCAGAAGGCTTATTGTATGCAACTTGTTTCCTGCGTTTAGAATCCAGTAACTGTGAGGATGCGTTGGAGACCCTGGAAACGTGGCTTGAGTGATCTCCGCGGACAGCGGACGGTTTGAAATATGTAGGGGTGTTGACAGTTCTGTGCATGGATTCCAGACTTCCTTCGGTCCTGGGAGACAGAGTAGAGGAAAAAAACTTAGCCCCGGGCCAGATGAACTTGGTTGGCTGAGGGCACCTTGAAGACATTTGCATTACCCCCCCCCCCCCAACCATGGAGGTGGTTCGGGTCTTTGAAAGCCTTTCGGTGCAGCGCTCCCAGGATGCTTTGCTGGGGGGAAATGATGCTAAATGAGGTTTTAAAAATGAGCGGCCCAGTTATGTTACCCACGCTACTTTTATTGTTGGTATTTACAGAAGGTAATAATGGTCTAAGTAGCTGCTACTTTATTTACCTACCCTGAAAGTTAGTTTTTTCTACAGAAACTTTTTGATGTTTGCGTTTCATAAGAATAGAGGTTCTTAGTTAGAATCTGTTCTTCTTTCACGCGTTGGGTCATGGGAAATTGATAGCTCAGAAAATGGTAAAAGTATTGGTTAAGTTAAACTTTACTTCTGGTGATGTAGAATAATTTCTTAAAGTTAGCATTTCCTTAAGCAAGAGAGAATGGACCCGTGGGTCCCAGGTGTTTTGTACATATATATTCAGACTTGATTTTATTCCGAGGATCTAGTTTTCAAAGACTGATTCTAAGCCTTACGTGTTTCTTGTCCAAACGGAAGACCTTACGGATGGGCACCTCTGCTTTACTGTTAAACTATGAAACTGAATAAGGTGGACACTGAGGCTGTCATAAGGCTTAATCCTTACTATTTCATTTTGGAATCTGGCATTTAAGTATTTTAGTAGTAACCTGGGTACATGTAAATGTTGACTTTAGGTTTTTCTTCTTACAATGTTTACTATTGTTGTTGTTTTTCAAGTGGCATATGTTTTAACACTTTGACAAAGATTATTTTGTAGCAGGTTTATATTTATACTTAGCTCAGGAGTTTTGGAACAAATAGTTGCATTAGCGTGCTGATTATGAGGGAAAGTAGGGGTGCATGGTTTCATTGGACCCACGGGGATTAAAACAGAAGTAAGGCATGGGGGAAATCTCCTTTCAAATTACAGTATTTCTCACCACCACCACCACCTTTTGGTTAAACAGCCGGCTCTACTGAGATAAATTTGTGCTTTTCCAAATGCTGTCATCTGGCTCACTTCCAAAACCAAGCTGGAGGAGGAGGAGGAGGTCAGGGCTGGAGTGGGGCGGCCTTTTTCCTCAGTGAAGAGAGCTTTCAGTTGGAAAGAAATGGAAGATAAGATTCCTGTAGCACTGGCTGCAAATGCAATGTTTGCATTACTGCCCCAGCTTCAAGTGAGGGCCAGGAGGTCTGAGTGTAACCTTATTCTTGTTTGACTCAAGAAAATGATGCTAATCTTAAATTTTTAAAAATAGAGTACTGGTGGAGATTAGTTTATTTATCCATTATTGGATTGGAGTATACGGAATGTCTTGGCATCATAGAACTTTCCTCACAACATTTTACGGCTTACGGGCCATTTTAAAGACTATTTGTGGGTCTCTAGGGGCTTCCCCAGTAAGCGTTAGATCCATGAGATTACATCGCACGCGTATGTTTTAGATGACCCTACCACTCAGTCAGGGTTTCTTGTGCAGAGGTTGCTGTCTGAGAAGATTTTATAAGGAAGAAAATAGATTGTCAACTCTGAGACCGTTCCCCATATCAGAACAATATATGAGATCATTAAGATTTGGGGATGCAGCAAACACAGATTATCTAGCCATCGCAGCCGAAGCCCCAGGGGCGGGGATGGGGGAGCATGAGAAACGGAGAGGAGACGAGGGACAGATTTATAGAAGGCCTTGGAACCAGGAGAAGGATGGGTTGAGGGAGCAGGAAGTGGAGCCTGGAGCAGGCAGAGCCTAGAAGGTCTAAGTAGGGGGAAACCAGGCAACTTTGTTTTGTGTTTGTTTCCTTTGAAATTCTTACGGCTCCTTATTCATGGTTTTGAGAGAAGTGGGTTTTTACCTTTCGTGCCAGCTTTATTTCAGAGGGTCTCTTGATGTTAAAGATGAGCTGTAAGGAAATCTTTTGAAGGAGCATTGGTGCTGCAATCTGTTTTGTATGATGACTGGATCATTTGCTTAATTAAGACAGTTAGCATCTTAATTTTGTTTGGAGACGTCATGCATAGATGTAAGTAGAGAGAGCAGAATATCAAATGAGAACTGGCCCCTCCCCCCCTTTTTTTCCAGGTAGATTTTACAGATTTTCTTTAAGCCAGTCTAATCACGGATATCTAAGTTTTTACAGATTAGCGTTAAAATAATCGTGTAGTCAGTCATGAGGGGAGCATTCTTTGCTCTGCAAAATAATAGACCGTAAGCTTTCTTTAGATAAATTTTTAATGCAATAATGATGTTCTCAATTATAAACATCCAGCTTATAAACAACTTTTCAAGAATATAATTACTTAAAAGTATAAAGATTACCTGTCAGAAAAAAACTATAACCTTGTGTAGAGATTGCACGTGTGATGTTGAAACCAAGAAATATGTAATCCTTGCCCTGTGAACTTGTTTGAATAACTTGATTAAGATAATCCTGTAAGTTTCCCATTGTGCAAAGCATGCGTTTCAACAGTAACTTACTTAATGAAAAGTAAAATACGTATTTTTAAATTCTCCAACTGGGATGTGACAAGGTTTTGCATATTAAAAACGTGGTGAAAATTCATACCCTTTGTGCCATTTTTAGAGTTGACTAAAAATGAATTCTTTTCTTGGCCACGGATGCTTTCAGAGAATGAAGAAGCTCTTGCAGGGATGGAGAGCTGTTTGTTAAGAATGCATTCTCCCTCTGTAGCCCTCCAAAGGCTGCAGAGCTGTGCGTGGAGCTAGACAATCTGGGCACCCAGCCATAAAACATCACTGCTGAAGCACAGATAGCTGTTCGCGCCCTCCTGAGCCCTCCTGGCTGCAACCACAGCAGAAGGAATGGCCTTGGCAAAGCAGTGTTCGCTGCTACTTTGAACTCTTAATACTCCATGTGGCTCTTTGGAGTTTTCGCCGTGCACTGGGACTTTGGTTTTCGAAGATACAGTAATGATTAAGGATGGGCAAGAATACAGCTTCTGAGATCTGTCTCTCCTAGGCCAGTAGATTTACATATTTGCTCTAAGAAGTAGGAGTAGTGGGTTGTCTGTCCCATGGTCTCCCTTTCTTTATTTGCCTCTTTGTCACAACACTCCCCTCCTGTGGGAAGAACAACCTGCCTGAAGACAGGTAGGGTCACTGGGCCACTGGGTCACAGCACCCAGGGCCCAGAGGGTCATCTGGAATCTGTCCTCCAGAGAGCTAACCAGAGGAATTGGTCTGTCATGGCCCAGTTCCCACTTTGCTTCCTCATAAGCCTTTTTTGGCACACACACACACACACACACACACACACAAAATTGAAAATTAAAAAAGGTTTTGTGCAAAAATATGACACTGAAAGAGTATGCAGATATATCAGCTCATCGGCATTATAAGGTTACAGCATTTTCTGTGACCAACATCTGTTCATATAAATCCATGTGATCCCCTGTGATCCTCTAAAATACAAACACCTGAACAGCTCTTTTCTTCTTTAAAGACCCTCTCTGTTGCCCTTCTTTGGAGCGTTTGAGAAATTAATACTCTTATGTCTTCATAATGCCCTTCCTGCGAAGGCCTGAACTGCAAACCTGCAGTATCACAGTGTCGAGCCGGATTATTCTCAGCAGGGGGGTGACCCCTGTCTGTGGTGGAGCCCCTTGCTAAGGTGCAGACTGGCCAGTGTCAAGGTGCTTTTTGGGGAATATGTGCTTTGTTGGGTTCATTTTATGTGTACAGTGTAGCTCATTAAGAAGAGTGTCTCTCGCAACTAAAATCAGTTGCTTGGGTTGAGCCTGGCAAAGGTATTGTTTACTTTCTATTCCCAAAGATAATTTCTTTTTAATTACTCTTTTAATAAGCGGGGAGAATCTAAGTTAAATTAGCAACTGGGAATTAAAGTTAAGATCTGCGATTGGGAAATGGCAGCGTTGGTACAATTTACCACCTTTCCAACCATTCGTGCTGTGAAAAGATGTTAACGGAGTTGTTCAGAAATTACGGGGGGGGGGGGGGATGCAGAATTGCTCCTTTGACTGCATTCTGTTTTCTCACACTGTGTACGAAATAAATGCGAAAAAGGAAGGGAAAGTGTGTAGGAAGGGAATTTAACAGGCTTTGTTCTTCAGGAGGGTGATGTTTTAAATGAGCGGGTTTGGGTGGGGAGATGATGAGGTGAGGGAGGAAGGTGATGGCTGTGTGGAAGGAAGGCTGTTTGAGTCTCTGGGGGACAATGGACAATTGGGGATGGGGAACAGGGGCATGTGCGGGTAACCAGACCTCCACTTAAAATAATCTTCAGGGGCTCCTGGTGGCTTAGTCAGTTAAGCATCCAGCTCTTGGTTCCGGCTCAGCTCATGATCTTGCGGTTTTGTGAGTTCGAGCCCTGTGTCACAGCCTGCTTGGCGTTCTCTCTCTCGGCCCCTCCCCCACTTGTGCTGTCTCTGTCCCTCTCAAAATAAATAAACTTGAAAACCATAATAATAATCTTCAAATAGGTGCAACTAGTACTCGAGCGCTTACTGTGTGACACGTACCGAGGACAGGAGCGATCTCTTACTGAATTTTCACAACACAGCATTCCCGGAAAATGGTTGCTTTTATTGTTCCCAATTTACAGACCAGGAAAGGGAGACCAGAGAAAGATCCTACAGCCTGTAGGAAGTAAAGCCAGAATTTACACTCAGACGGTCCACTTTAAAGCCTCACTCGCGGATAAATGACTTTGACTATTGGAATAGCTTTTTAATTGGTCTCTCCTCTGGTCTGTATCCTACCAATCCATCTGCTAATATTAACTGGATGCCTTTTGGGCACTTTGTGTGTGACATCCATTCCTGCACAGTAAGTTGTAAGGTAGCTCGTGTTACTGTGTACATTTTCTAGATGGGGAAGCTAAGGCCCACGGAGGTTGAATGACTTACCCAAAGGCAGGGCCTTAATGATGCATTCGGTCCTTTGATGCAGGAGTCTGAGCTCTTTGTCACCACCCCTCGCCCCCCACGCTGCCTTCTAAACCCCAAGCCTGGGCACAGCATTTCTTTCTTTATTCCACAAAAACTTCATGTCTTTTCTGAGCGGTGGCCTTGGTAAGGATCAACATCTCCCTGCCCTCCTGGAGTTTGACTAGTGAGAGGGGCAGGCACCAGACAAAAAACAAAACAAAACAAAAACGGAAAAACAATTAAATGTTGTGACACGTCCTTAAGTTAACAAAAACTTCCGGCAGCATATAATTATACATATTCCATATCTTCCCTCTTGAAGATGCACGTGAACATGCTGGGTGCTCCGAGAAGCCCAGCAGAAAAAAATGATTTCCTTTGTTAGCCCAGTTTTCCCCAAATGTATGTGACCGCCAAACACTGTTTTCACTTCATACTGCCTTTTGCTTCAGTGGAACCAACTTTGGGAACGCAGAAATAAATAGAGTGCCTGGTCATTCAGAAGAGGGAGAGAACCCAGGAGTCCCAGTGATGAAGGCAAGACTTCACTGGAAACAGGTCCTGGAAAGTTGATAGAACTTGGCTGGATGGGGGAAAGTTTTAGCAAGTCCCTAACATAGCAGCTGGAACTCAGTATTTTTACCGAATAAGTGACACTAGGACCTTCTGTAAATGGGAGTTTTGTGTTGGCACGTAGGTTTAGAAGGGGCTGTGTGGGTACAGACTCCGTTCTTCGGCTGCTTGGGAACTATCGATGGTTGTTGATGGGCATGACATAGACCAAGTGTTAGATTAGAAACTTCTTTTGAGGCGAAATGTAGCAGATGGTTGGAGGAGAAGTTGGAAGGGTGAGGACCATGGCTCTTGTAGTTGTCTGTGTAGGTGATGCAGGCTTGGACAAGCTTGATGGCAGGGTCATACTGAAAAGATGCCAGGAAGAATCAGCAGGACAAAACAATACAGAATGACTGGTGTGGACTGTTGGAAGGAGTAAGTTCTCAGAGGTAAGACATGCTTGCTGCTTTTCCTGGAAGTTGCAGAGAAGCTTTAAATTAAGTAAATAAAGAAGCTAAAGTTAAAATATTTGGTAAAATATATATAATGCATCCTTTTAAAACGCTGATTGGGGAAAGATGACACATAAGATAGCAGCTTTAGGGGAGTTTATTATTTGAGGTTCTGGGGTATAGATTTGACTCACAGCATAAATCCCAGTATGGAATGAGCCATGTAATAATAGGGTTCTGCTGTTAATTAGGGTGAGTACTCTCAACGAAGTCGAATTTTCTTGGTATCATACCCATAAAAATATCTTAACTCAGACTTTATGTAACAGTCCTAGATATGTCATAAATTTTATGGGAATAGGATATTGACAGAAAAGAGAGACAACAAATCTTCAGTATTTCCAGGAAACATAAGATCAGATTATGACATAACAGAACAGTTTATAACATAAATAGCAGTGTTAGTAGTTAGGCTGTGTTGAAGTTACTAGAACTTTTTAAAGGTTAGATAAATGTAATAGAATCCTTAAACCAAAGTGATTGGAGATTCTGTTCTTTACAAAGAAAACAACTAAGACAACAAAATGGGCTTTTTTTTTTTAACTGTACACCCCACGATAGAGCGGGGTGGGGAAGCCTTAAAGCAGACAAGAATCTTATTTATTTACCACAGTCAGGTGATGAGTAAGAACCTTAGCCACAGTCGTACTTTTGTATGTATTATGGTTTTGTATTTAATTGATGAGCATGAGTCATTCTTGTTCATGTCAGACTCTAAACCCCAGCACAGCCCTTTACAGATTCATGCTTTACAAAGAAATGAAGCTTTCTTCATTACCATCATTTCTCTCTTAGATTTTGAGTTACTTGATAGCAGGGATGATGGCATGTTCATCTTTGTGATGTCTACAGTATTTTGGGGACACTAAGATCAGAATTTTCAGTTTTGTTTTGAGTCGTCTGTTTCTTCAGAGATGTTGCCCCCACCAGTGAGAGTAGGGAGAGGGAAGAGGCTGAGAAATGCGTACTTTTCCTCTGTGTTTAGTCTTTTTAGGATAGTGACCAACTGACCATATCTTCAGCTAGTCGGCCCAGCCTGTTGGTGTGTCTGTAGTTGTGGGGAGAGCTTCAGAGGTGAGTCCACCTCCATAGTCGGCCGTGGCTCACTTGCACTGGATTTTCTTTCTTTCTTTTTTTTTTTTAATTTTTTTTTAATGTTTATTCATTTTTGAAAGGCAGAGAGAGAGAGACAGAGCACAAGCAGGGGTGGGGCGGAGAGAGAGGGGGACACAGAATCTGAAGCAGGCTCCAGGCTCCAGGCTCCGAGCTGTCGGCACAGAGCCTGACGCGGGGCTCAGACTCAAACCGTGAGATCATGACCTGAGCCGAAGTCGGACGCTCAACCGACTGAGCCCCCCAGGCGCCCCTGCACCGTATGTTCTATTGGCACCCATAGCAGCGGGCTGTTACCTTTCCCAGGGGCCCTTGGGCTCCTCCAGGAAAAGTACCGCCAACCAAAGGATGATATTTCTTATGGGCATTTGAATTTTAGGAATGGTAGATAAATCACAAAATAACTCTGGGTGTACCTTTTACAGATTTAGTAACTATCTTCAGATACTAGCCCATTGGAAAAATGAGTATTTTAAGTAATGGACTCATTCTTGCCAACCCAGAATATGTGGTTAGTATATATTTAACGTATTATTTTATTCTCCATCAGGGGAACTCTGGAAATTAGATCAGATTTTAAAAGGATGTTGTCGAAATTCTTTTTCTTGAAATGAGTTTATGTTGACTCATAACTTAAATACTCCTTTGGCAGAATTATTGAATGTGGTTCTTAGCTTACATACATGCCTGATTTTACTTTCAATGGCAGAATTTTAATTGTGCAGATCCAGTGGCCTAAAAAAGATGTCTTTTCTTTTTATTAAAAAAAATTTTTTTTAATGTTTATTTATTTTTGAGAGACAGAGACACACAGAGTGTGAGCGGGGGAGGGGCAGAGAGAGAGGGAGGCACAGAATCCGAAGCAGGCTCCAGGTTCTCAGCCGCCAGCACAGAGCCCGACGCAGGGCTCGAACTCACGAGCTGTGAGATCATGACCTGAGCCGAAGTCAGACGCTCAACCAACTGAGCCACCCGGGCGCCCCTGTTTTTTCTTTTTAAATTGTGATTTTCTAACTAAGTCTCAAGTCAGTGGACATCAATTTCAGAATTCAGCCTTTAAGATCACTCAAAAGTTTTTCTTTTGTTTTTCCCATAACCTCACCCCCGACCTTTTCATTTTATTTTTCATTTCTCTTTCCTGAAACTGCACTTTGGAAATGGGGGTAAGGCCTGGTTTGGCGATAGGGTGAAGAGTCCCCTTTTTTCCATTTCAGTGCACTTGTGTTGCTAAGCCTGTTTGCTCCGAAGGTATAAATTCACAGCTGGAGAAAGGATTCCAAACTTCATAATAGCTATGGTGTTTTGAGGGCTTATCACATGCTAGGTATAGAAAGCCTACTATAATCTCATTTATTTTCATCGATAGCTGAAACCCCGAGGTACCTTGGAGAAGTCGGGTCTGTCTGACTGCAGTAACTGTGCACCTGACCATCCTGTTGCCCACTTCATTCAGATGGGCAGGGTGATTTTCAGTATTTTTAAAGATCTAAGAGATCCTTGGGGCCCCAAATTTGAACTGTGGCATCTGACCTATTTTAATAAAGCAGTTTTATTAAGTGTCACATAAATAACCTGTGTCTAATGGGTTTGTAGTTCCAGATAGTGTCATTGTGGGCTCTAAGAGTATACTAAGAGAAAACTGACATTGATGTGTTTATAAGAAATGTTGTTTATATTTGAAACGCTTGATGATGGATTCTCTTTTCTCTCTGATTTCTAACTCTGGCGTCTAGAATGAAGCTAGGCAAGAAGGGTGTCTGTGAGACAAACACACATCTCCTGGATTATTTCTTTTTTCTGCCACAGCGGCAGGTTTTTCTTGAAACATTATTTGAAAATTAACATCACTGGAAATTTTAAGCCTATTTAAAGGGATTCTAGTTTTGAGCCACATTATTAAAAGTGGGAAGACATTTCTGTAAAACTCTGTGTCACCTTGAAACTAGAATGCTTTAGTTAATGGGGTAAGCTGGAAGTAAGCTGCCTTTGATATATAAGAGCAGCGTACAAATGGGTGATAACTGTCTTTCTTCTGATTCACCCACTTCCTATTCAATCTCAAATCTCAGTTGGAAAGCAATTTCCCTCACTTGACCCATTTTTCTTCAGTATTATATCTTTCTTCTGATTCTTCAACAAAAAAAGTTTGCAGGAATGGAGTGTTGTAAACCCTTGAAGACTTATATGGTAACAAGATTCAGACACTTGCTTAGGAATAAGCATGTTATCTTTTGTTTTGTCATGTGGCTGTCTGGCTGGAGGGGTAACAGTTTTGCTACTGCTTCTTTCTTTTTCTTTTTTTCTTTTTTTACTTTGCAATGGTTTACTTGCCAAATAGTTGGAAAGGACTGTTGGTTTAAGAAGAAGCCCCAAATCAGTACAGCTTTTATTGCATCTTGTAAATATCTCAAGGGGCACCCGGGTGGCTCAGTCAGTTAAGCGTCCGACTCTTGATTTCATCTCAGGCGATCGTAAGATCGAGCCCTGCGTCAGGCTCTGTGCTGACAGCGTGGGGCTGCTTGGGATTCTCTCTCTCCTTCTCTCTTCCTCTCTTTCTGCCCCTTACCCGCCCGTACTCTCTCTCTCAAATTTAAAACAAAAAGTTTAGAATAACACAAATAGGTCTGAAAAATCATCTGGCATCCTGCTGTTTCTGTACAACTGGGCAGAACTTAGATCTTGGTCATTAGCCTACTGAACTGTTCCTTTTTCAGAAAAATCGATACCATCCAGAAATTTTCTGATACCCTTATTTTGAACTGTCGTGGCTTGCTGAATCAAAGCAGCTGAGTTTGTTACAAGTTCAATGTCATTTCCTTCAAGAATTAACCCATCTTTTGGGGCTTGAGATACTGAACAAGCAACACCTGGCCTCTTCCAGACCCTGCGGATGTCTTTTTCATCCAAGAAATTTCAGATTTCCACGAGAGGACCATTCTCCTGAGTAGCAACATTGACGGGGAAGTGAGCATCCACCGACCTCATCTCGTAGCAGAAGCCCAGGGTAACACCCTGGACCATGTTCTGTAGGTGACTGCAGGTAGTATGAGCAGCAGTCGTTCCGTTTCTTTTCTACTTCCGCATCATTTGTCAGCTCAGAGCCTCTCCTTTTTCTTTCCAAGGAGACTGAGTTCTACATTGATGTGATTGAAGTCCCTCCGGGGCCTTTCACAGTAACAGTGTGTCCCTTCAGAGTGACATTCCTGAGAATGGTCTTCGTTCCCGCCGTAGAGCAACAATTTTGCTCCTTTGATTTCACGGTTTTCAGAAGAGACATATGTTAAATGACTGGTAGAGATACGGACAGAAAAGTAAGTGTGTGAGGTAAAGACCTTGTTTTAGGAACATGGACAATTTAAGGGATGTTATCATTTTAGCAGACATATATACAGTAAGCCTGACATAGATGTATCCATCCGTATTGTAAAATGTCTATTTATATGGAGATCTAGATCTCTTAATGTCGTTATCTTCAGCGCCTCCATTAGTCACAGATGACGACGTGTTATTATGTGACAACATTTATTTTACATCTGTGGCTTACAGAGTGCTTGAATTGCCTTGTCCTTGCTAGATCAAATTCTAAGTGTCCTAACATACCTAAGTTAACAACAGTCTCCTTCACGAAACTGTCTCAGACTTCACACATGGAAACTTTCTTTTCTCTATGAACATTCACACCTTTGGTAATTCAGTCCTGTGACTTTATATACCACACATGCCCTGAAGACTCCTAAGTTTTATATCACCAACCTGGACTGCTCCCCAGACTCAGTATTTGCATATCCAATTGTCCATATCCCCACATGACTGTTGCGTGAGAATATCCACCTCACATGTCCCGGACTGAACTGCTGCTCTTGCCCCTACGTCCACTGCACCTGCGCCCCACCCCACCCCCATCTCCAACACACTTCCCTCCTTATAATTGCTCCGGTAAAAAGTTTTGGAATCCCTTTGGACTCTGCTCTTTGTCTCCATGTGTAGTCCATAAGAAATGAGGCAAGCGATTTCTGAGTAATTGGGTCAAAGAAGAGATCACAAGGGAAAGTCAGAAAGTATTTTGAACTGAATTAAAAATAGAAAACACAACATATTAAAATTCATGAGGTGCAGCCAAACTGTACTAAGAGGGAAATTTATAGCTTTAAATATCTATATTAGAAAAGGAGAAAGATCTCAAATCAAAAATTAAGGTTCCACCTTATGAATCCAGAGAGTGAAAAACAAACTGAAAAAAGCAAAAGGAAGGAAATAAATATTAGAGTAGAAGTCAATGAAGTAGAAACAGAAAAGTAATAGAGAAGATCAACAAAACCAAAAGCTGGTTAATTGAAAAGATCCACAGAATGGACAAACCTGTGGCTAGATTGATGAAAACAGAGAAGATATAAATTACTAAAATCAAGAATGAATATTGATCTTACAGAAATTAAATAGGAACTATGAATAACTTTATACCAACAGATTACATAGCTTAGATGAAATGATAGTGGTAGAAATGGACAAATCACCAAAACATTCAAAAAGAGTGAAAAATCTGAATGGGCATATAACAAGAAAAGACATTTATTAGTAATTACAAATCTCTCTCTCTCTCTCTCTCTCTCTCTCTCTTTTTTTTTTTTTTTTTTAAATTTTTTTTTTTTCAACGTTTATTTATTTTTGGGACAGAGAGAGACAGAGCATGAACGGTGGAGGGGCAGAGAGAGAGGGAGACAGAATCGGAAACAGGCTCCAGGCTCTGAGCCATCAGCCCAGAGCCTGACGCGGGGCTCGAACTCACGGACCGCGAGATCGTGACCTGGCTGAAGTCGGACGCTTAACCGACCGCGCCACCCAGGCGCCCCTCTCTCTCTCTCTTTTAAAGTAAGCTCTATACCCAAGGGGGGCTTGAACTCATGACCCTGAGATCAAGAGTTGTGGGCTCCACTGACAGAGCCAGCCAGGAGCCCCCATAATTACAAATCTTGCCACAAAGAAAAACCCAGGTCATCTTGGGTTCACTGGTGAATTCTAATTCAGAAGTAAAGAACTAATACCAGGACGTCACAAACATTTCCAGAAAATAAAGGAGGAAGAAATGCTTCCTAACTGATTCAGTGGGGCCAGTATGGCCATGGTACCAAAGCCAAAGACATCACAAAAAAATAAAACGCAGCCCAATATTTTTTGTGAATGTAAACACAGAAATCTTTAGCCAAATATAAGGAAGCTAAGTCCAGCAAGATATAAAAACGATTATGATCAGGTTCCCCTGGCTGGCTCATTCAGAAGAGCGTGCGACTCTTGATCCTTGGGGTCATGAGTTTGAGCCCCATGTTGGATATAGAGATTACTGAAAATAAATAAATAAACTTAAAAAAAGGGTGGGGGGGATTATGACCAAGTGACATTTATTGCAGAACTGCAAGTTTAGGTTAACATCCCAAAATCACTTTATGTAGTACACCATATTGATTAGAATAAAGAATGGAACCACATGACCGTCTCAATAGATTCAGAAAAAGCACTTGACAGAATCCAACACTCCCTCATGATAGAAACTCTCAGCAAATTAGATATGGAAGGGAACTTCTTTTTTTTTAAGATTTTATTTTTCTTAAGTAATCTCTACACCTAATGTGGGGCTCACACTTAGAACCCTGAGATCGAGAGTCAGGGGTTCTGACTGAGCCAGCCAGATGCCCTTAGTAGGGAACTTCTTTAACTTGATAAAGGGCATGTAAGAAAAACATACAGAACACAAGTTAACATCATACTTAAGGGTGTGTAATGGATGCTTTCTTCCTAAAATAGGGAACAAGACATAGAATGTCCATCCTCTTAACGTCTACTCAACGTTGTGCTGGAGATTTTAGCATGTGCAGTCAGTTTATAAAGGAAATAGGGGCACCTGGGTGGCTCAGTTGGTTAAGCATCTGACTTTGGCTTGGGTCACGATCTCACCATTCGTGAGTTCGAGCCCTGCGTCAGGCTCTCCGCTGTCAGGGCAGAGCCCACTTCAGACCTTCTGTTTCCCTCTCTTTTTGCCCCCCTCCCACTCACACGTGCTCTCCCTGTCTCAAAAATAAAACAAAACATTGAAAGGAAAAAAAAAAAGAAAAGACATCTACATTGGAGAGGAAGCAGTAAAACTGTTCTTATCCACAGATAACATGATTCTGTATGTAGAAAACCCTAAGGAGTCTGTAAAAAAAAACAACACAACAACAACAAACTGAGGGGATCCTTGCTGGCTCAGTCAGTGGAGCATGCAACTCTTGATCTTGGAGTTGTGAGTTCAAGCCCCACGTTGGGTGAAGAGATTACTTAAAAATACAATCTTTAAAAAAAAGCTACTAGAACTAGTAAACAAGTTCAGCAAAGTTGTAGGATACAAGATTAATATACAGAAATCATTTGTATTTCTATATACTAGCAGGAAACAGTTTGAAATCATTTTCTTAATTTCATTCACTATAGCATCAAAAAGAAATACTTGAGAATAAATTTAACAAAAAAGTGAAGGATTTTTACACTGCAAATTGCAAAACATTGCTGAGAGAAATGATAGAAGATCCAAGTCATTGTAGGGATAGCCTACATTCATGGATAGGAAGACATGATGTTAATGTAGCAATTCCCCTTAAATTGACCTATAAATTCAATGGAATCCCTATCAAAATTCCAAAAGGCTTTTTTTTTTTTTGCAGAAATTGACAAGCTGATCCTAAAATTTATATGGAAGTGCAAAAGACTTAGAATAGCCAAAGCCATTTACCAGATAAAAAGTTAAAGAAAGGACTTCAAATTCCCAATTTAAGAATATACCTTAAAGCTAAAGCAGTTAGGACAGTGTGGTATTGGCACACGGACAGACATCTTGACTAATGGAGCATAATTGAGTGTTCAGAAATAAACCTTCACATTTATGGTGAACTGATTTTTGACACTGTGCAAGGCATTTTAATGGGGAAAAAATAGTCATTTCTTTTTTAAGATTTTACTTTTAAGTAATCTCCACATCCAACATGGGGCCCGAACCCACAACCTCGAGATCAAGAGTTGCACGCTCCACTGACTGAGCCAGCCAGGTTCCCCAAAATAGTCTTTTCGATACATGTTCTGGGACAGCTGGATATCTGTGAATCCACAGATACACCTTTTTTTTTTTTTTTAAGAAGGTGATTTAGACCCTTGTCTCACATCATACACAAAAACAAACTCAACATGGATCATAGACTAATGATTTAAAATGCTACAACTGTTAGAAATGTAGCAGAAGACCCTTGTGACCTTTGTTTAGAGTTCATAGATGTAACACCAAAAGCAAGATCCATCACTTCATCAGAATCTAAAACTTTGTACTTCAAAAGACACCATTAAGAGGCATTAAGAGCATGAAAAGACAGCCCACAGACTGGAAGAAAACATTTGCAAATCATAGAGCTGATAAAGGACTGGTATTCAGAATACATAAAAAGAACAACTCTCATAAGTCAATAATAAGACAAAGTGCCCAGTTAAAAAATGGACAAAGGATTTCCATAGACATTTCACCAAAGAAGATAACACAGATTGCTAATAAGCACATACAGCGCTCAACATTGTTAATCATTCAGGAACTGAAAATTAAAACCAAGAGGTAACCACTCTGTACGCACTAGAATGGCTTTGGTTGAAAGGCCAGGTGAGAACACGGATGTGGAGAAATGGGGAACCTCACGCATTGCTGGTGGGAATTGCTTGGTATAGGTGCTTTGGAAAACAGTTTGGCGGTTTCTTAAGTTACACGTAAATTTACCATATGACCTGGCAGTTCCTCCCTGCGTATCTATCTCTGCAGTGCAGACAAGAACGTCTGCTGACACAAAAACGTGACCGTGAATGTTACTCAAAAGAGCCAACAAGTGGAAACAATCCCAGACCATCAACTGGTAAATAGATATTGGAAATGCGGATAGCCATACAGTGGAATATTATTCAGCAATAAAAAGAATGAAATTCCGATACATGCTGTAGTGTGGATGAATCTCAAAAACATCATACCAAGTGAAAATAGCTGTGCTTAATTTATGGGCTGTTTCCACAAAGGGCAAAACCATAGGATCCAGAAGCATGTTCGGAGCTGTCTGGAGCTAAGGGTGAGGCTACAGACTGGATCTTTGTGGGTAATGGAAGTGTTCAGAAACTGGATCGTGGTTCTTAAGGCTGCTCAACTCTAAATGTACTGACTCCTTAGAGAAGGAAAAGCTGTCCTTTTATCTGAAGGCTTTGATACACATCGAATATGAATGTATTCTGTAGACATTTTTTTTTAATCTTGTTTTTTTGAGAGACGGAGAGACAGAGCACGAGTGGGGGAGGGGCAGAGAGAGAGGGAAACATAGAATCGGAAGCTCCCCGAACTGTCATGTCAGCAAAGAGCCTGACGTGCGCTCGAACCCACGAGCTGTGAGATCATGACCTGAGCCGAAGTCGGACGCCTAAACGACCGAGCCGCCCAGGTGCCCTTATTCTTCAGACACTCTTACTGTATTTTTCGTTAAAAATATGAGGATTTTGTGTGTGTGTGTGTGTGTGTGTGTGTTTGCTTAGTTTTATTCGGAGTTTATATTACTGTTGCTATTTAATGTTCTCTATAGTCAAGGTGATGATGCGTTAGCAACAGCAATATTATTATCAGCATTATATTTTGTGTGCCTGCTGTGTTTTTAGGAATAAGTCTTAATTAATGTAAACTACTTAAAATTCATGGATGTTTGAGGTTTCTAGGGGAGAAAACTGAGATCCAAAGAGGTGGTATGACTTGCCTAGGATCAGACAGTCGTGGGTTCAAACCCAGGTCTTGGAGAAAACTAGTTTTTTTTTATGCCTTTTGGCACAAAAGAGCAAAAGGGAAGACAATTATGAAACAGGTCGGTGAACAAACATATTGTAAAAATTAATCTTGCCAATAATCAGAGAAAAGCAAATTAAAGAAACCAGATTCGGAGGGAACATATTCAGCCGGCAAGGTTTAACTAGAATCCTCAGGACGATGAGAAGAGAAATTCTTCCACTCCTGTGCTGCTGGTAAGAATGTGGCCGTGAAGATGGTCATCCATGTCAGGGGACTGAAATACATGATTACCTGTGAGCGTGTCTGTTGAGATTGAGCGGTAGAAGTGGGGGGTGGGGGGAGCAGGGCAAGGAGATGAGACCCCGAGGGACCCCTGGAAAGACGGCAGTGCCAGGAACGGGGGTGCCTCCCTTAGAATTTTGCCCGTCAAGGAGGCTACACACAGCAGTTTTAAAAAATGTTTGTCATTCTTGTGGAGAAGTAGGTATCTCCTAAATATGATTTGATCAGACCTTTCTTTTTGAGGGCGAAATCTGTTCTTTTGAAAACACGGAAAGGCATTGTGGTTCAGACTTCGTACACCAGTACAGTTACAACACAGAAGTGGAAGCCGGCCTATGGTTGCCATCTTTTACGTGCCACGTGAGACACTCAAAAACCACCGCCATCCACTCTTCTCATTAGAAAAGAAAAGACACTCCCGTGCAAAGAACTACGAAGGACACCAGCTTCGAGGAGAGTCCTGTAGCGAGTGAATGTAGCTTTATGAAAAGTTTACCTGACGTCATCCTTCTTTTTTCCTTCTGTGGAGTTATCTTGAGTAGCGTGCGCGTGTGTGCGTGAGTGAGTGTGACGGGGGTACACGTAGAACAAAATTCATTGAATGGTACACTTTAAATATGTGCAGGGTATTATTCTCGTCAACTGCTAACCAGCATTTGGGGACCACTGGGGGAAGTGTGGTCTTGGGAATTGTCGACACAATTCTAGGCTAGGTTTCTAGGGATGCTCCTTACAAGCTGAGTAACTTTGGGTTTATTTTTTAATTGCTCTGGGCCTTTGTTTTCTTATCTGGAAGGTGGGAATACTAATGCCTACTACAGGGTTATTATATGTTTTAAATGAGAGAGTGCGTAAATTTGACACCTTGTAGGTACACATTATCTTCTCTGTGTCCAGGCCTGCAAAGTCTGTTCCTCACTAGCACGTGTTTGCATTGTCATTATCTATTTGTGTGTGTGTGTGTTGCTGTAATTTCAGAGGAGTGATTCCGGTGTAGAGGGTGGCGTTATTTTAATCCTGCCACAGACATGGCCATGTAATTGCTTTGGCCTGATTTCTAAGGTGTGTGGGGTGGTCAGGGCGCAGGGTGTGTTACTCTAAAAACTCCACATAAGCTGACATAAAATTATCGTGTGAGCAAAGACATGGGATAGAGATTGAATTCGTATTCTTTGTAGACTATTAGGATTTGTTCTTGTGACGATCATATTGTTGGTTTAATTTGCTGGATTTCACACAAAGAAGCCCCAGTCAGTGTCCCAGAAATGCTTATAAACTGGTCTCCTGTGGCATTTAATTACCATAATGCGTAAAGCTTTATTCACTAAGATGAGATACTTAAGAAATATACAGTCGCTTAGTCACTTACCTATAAAGTGTGGTTTCCTCCTTCGTTTTAAAGGTATGTTAAAGAGGGAAAATAGAATGTTTAACTTGTTGCTACTTGGCATACAGATTGTATGAATTATTGAATGACAGGTGATTCTGGTTGGTAGCTAGCTATCTTATGGGACGTGGACTTTCTACTTTTTATGATGACTGTGTATGTATGCAAGTTTTCTTCTATTAGATTATAAACTCCTTGAAGGCAAGATTCAGGTTTAATTTTTTTCATCTTTTATAAAACTGAGCTTAATATAGAGTATGCACTCAGTAAATAACTGCTTGGGCGAATAACTAAATCTTCATATGTGTTAGATTGCTGACTTCTAATGGCACCAGCTCTCTCCCCCCAAGTTCAGTGAGATTCCCAGCAATAAGGAAAGTAAGGTGATACAGTTTCACAGTATCTTTCCTACATCCGTGCTCTCCAGTAATGGTAAAGCTTCAGGTCATGAAAAGCAACTCCCTGACTCAAAATGGTAGATATCCATGACCTGGTGCAAAACAAAAAGAGAACTTTTTAGGTCAAAAGGAAACAGAAATTGTTGAGTCTTAGCTTTGTGCTAGGACAGGACCTTAACTTTTTAGGTAGTCACAGACCCTTGGAGAATCCAGAAAATCTAAGCAGAACAGGAAAGACATTTTAATTATAAAAGAATTTCTCTCCAGAAAGTTTCTCCTTTTCAGATAATGTCAATAAAAATTAATTCTTTCATATTTTTAATATTTACTGTGTGAATTGTCTAAGAACTTTATTACCTTTTTTATTTGAAAGAGAGAGAGAGACTGCGCACATGTACGAGCAGGGGAGAGGGGCAGAAGGAGAGAGAGAATCTCAAGAAGGTGCCACACTCAGCATGGAGCCCGATCCCCCAACCCTGGGGTCATGACCTGAGCCAAAATCAAGAGTCAGACGCTTAACTGAGCCACCCAGGTGCCCCTAAGAACTTAAAAAGGAGGGAAAGGTGTCCTCTTCATGAAGCTAGCATAATTATGATACCAAATACTCGAAAGTGATAGCAACAAATCTAACTTAAATTCCTGTTACAGAAATATAGTCCGAGAATCTTAAACAGTTTACCAACAAGTATAATTTGTCAGTATTCATACTGTTTCTTTAAAATCTCTAAAGAAAGCTTGAGATAAATGGAGCAGCATATTAATCAGGAGAATGGTAAGACCAAGTAAGGCTTACCTTGGGGATGCAAGAAATCTGACATTTCACTGCACTAGTAGATCAAGTAAGAAAACTCCCGAGGTGATCCTAATTGCTACCTGAAGAGTTACTGAGTAAAATCCAGTACGTTTTGAGACTTCCGTTTCTGGCTAGGGCAGACGAGTTGTGTCAGACCAGCACTGCTGCCAAGAACGAAAAGTACTAGGTAGACCAAAGAGCAATGGTTTGAAGGCATTAGAGGCGGCCAGGGCATTGAGGACTGTGAGGGGCCAACACCCCTAGAAGAAGAGAGGTCTGAGGAGGCAGGATCAACATTTGGTGCTATTTGACCCCCAGAGGCATTGCCAACACAGAAGCTGTGACTGAAGAGCTGAACAGAAGACAAGTTGAGACGCTGAGCAGAGTGTTCAGCAGACTTACGAGCATGGGAGTCACAAAAACTGGAGTTCAGGAATGACAGCGGAGGAAGGACCCGGTGACCATCCCAGGCTTTTGGTTGGGACCTCTCCCCGCACCTCAAAAAAAGTTTTAGCGTAGGAATAATGATGAACCTAAGGATGATCCTGAAATCCGGTTCTCAGAAAAACTAAAACTTAGTTTTTAATGGAAGTACATTAAAATGATTTACCTCTTCTCTTTTTCTGGTTACTTATTTATTTTGAGAGAGCGTGCACGCACAAGCAGGGGAGGGGCAGAGAGAGGGAGAATCCCAAGCAGGCTCTGCACTGTCAGCACAGAGCCCCATGCGGGGCTCGCTCTCGCCAACCGTGAGATCATTACCTGAGCCGAAATGAAGAGTAGGACGCTTAACTGACTGAGCCCCCCACGCGCCCCTGTCTCTACTCTTGAGTGCCTGTAGAAGGAAAAGTAAATCCTCTCTGGAGGAAGATTCCATCTTTCAGAACCTCAGGTTAGCTCCACAAATTTTCACATACAATAACAGTCAAAACCCAGGCATATAAAAAGATTGAAAATCAGGAGAAAAGAGAGGCAACAAGGACACCCACAGAAGATCCAGATATAAGGGTCATCAGCCTTGGACTTTAAAATAACATTGATGAGGAAAAAAAAATAACATTGATGAATATTCTCAGAAAATTAAAAATGGAGAGTTTCAGTAGAAAACTGGAACTATGACAAATACTGAGTAGAAATTCTAGAATTGAAAAGTACAGTAACAGAAGGGTTTCCTAGCAGATTAGTCACAGTTGAAAAGAGCATTAGTGAACTGGAAGATAGATCCGAAGAAAATATCCATGCTGGAGCACAAAGGTTGAAAGAGGAGAAAAAGAAAAACACACTAGAGACAAACGGGACACTACTAAAAGTCTAAAAAGAATTGGAGACTCAGAAGGAGAGGAGAAAGGACAGAGGCGATATTAAAAGAGATGGTGGCCGGGAATCTTCCCAAAGTGACAAAAGCTATCAAGCCACAGATTTAGGAATCACTGTGGACCTAAGCAGGATAAAAATTAAACAAAACAAAAAGAAGGGGAAGGGGGAGAAAAGGAAGAAAACAGAAAAGAAGGGAAGAAAAAGGGAAAATTGTTAAAAACCAAAGAAAGCCTTAAAATTAGCCAAAGGAAGAAACAGACGTTACCTTCAAAGGAGCAACTAACACTTGACTTTGCAGAAGAGATGGAAATCTGAAGACCAAAGAACCAAATCTTCAAAGTGTTGCAAAACAACAACAAAAACTGCCAACCTCGAAATTTGTATCAAGCAAAGAATGAAGGTAGAATATAGACATTTTCAGACAGACAAAAACTTGTGCGAATTCATCACTGACCGATTCACACTAAATAAACTATAAAGAGAGTTCTCAAGGTAAGTGGAAGATTATCCAAGATGGAAGCGTGGAGATACAGGAAAGAAAGAACAGTGGAAAAAGGGTAAACGGTGAATAAATCTGACGTAATATTAAATGCGTAGAACAGTAAAATTAATGACAACAGTAGCACAGAAAGCAGGAAGAGGCTAATTATAGTTTCAACATCCTAAGGTCCTTGTAATTTATATTTAGCAAGATTAAGGAGTCTGGGATAGAAGATACAATACCTAAGGCAGCCTGTCTCTACCGTGTTTAGTGAGAGAATCATGTCCTAATGCCCAAAGACAGGGGATTGACAAGCTTCTGCCTGTGGGCCAAATCCGGCCTGCTGCCTTTTTAATAAATAATATGTTTTTTAGAACACAGCCGTGCCTATTAGTTTATGTACTGTCTATGGCTGCTTTCCCGCTCT